>NC_088364.1:62294187-62301687 GCF_034508935.2 Berghia stephanieae
CTTTCCCAAGGGGGAATGTGTAATGAAGATGTGATAACCCAGGCGTAGCGATGCAGCGCTTAATGGGTACGGCAAATGACTTCAAGGCTACACACAGCGTAGTCGAATTCGGTATCCTTTTGGGTCGAAGCAAAGATTACAGCTAAGCACACACGAGCCTTCGTTTATTTAAATGAATAAATATACAGATGAATCTCACCTTATTTTTCATAGTCATAAAAAAGCAAAAATCAGATTTTAAATATGTTTCCGATTTTATAATGATTCACATAATTTATCGAGTATTGAGGTATAAATTATATTAATTTATTATTATTATTATTATTATTATTATTATTATTATTATTATTATTATTATTATTATTATTATTATTATTATTATTATTATTATTAATTAATTATTATTATTATTATTATTATTATTATTATTATATTATTATTATTATTATTATTATTATTATTATTATTATTATTTATTATATTATTTATTATTATTATTATTATTATTATTATTATTATTATTTTATTATTAAAAGAAAAGATCTTTTGTCGGTATATCAAGTATAGTTGCTACTTAATAATAACATTGTAATGATATTAGAATGGTTTTACCTGCCATTGAAACTGTGATAGTGACAACACCTAACATTTCATCTACCACAATAGGGTTCAACAGTTGTGACGTCACTTCCCTCGTAATGACGCATAGTAACTGGTTCTAAACTATCGGAACAATGGCGGATGCTATTATCTCCATCACCGCCCTTATGAAATACGTCTCCATTATAAATCTGATCATGTTTTGACTTTTATAGATTCTGATCACATGACATGTTAAAAAGTTCTAGCCAGCATGAAGAATTAAAAGTACCGATTTTCTTGTTTAGAACCAAGCTGCTGGTTGCTGGGCGGACGTGACATCAGACTATAGAATCCTATCACCCCTTGAACTTTGTGTTGACATTGATTTATATTCATGTCAAGTAGATTGCCAGCGGATATTTATCTGCTTTTTTGTTTGTTTGTTTTTTGCACAGTTTGCAAAAAAATAATGTCTCGCCGTACTAAGTGACTTGTTTTCTGTTTTGTTTTGTTTTTAAGGATTTTACGGCGCTTGCAACACATTTAAGTTATATCAGCGCCAGTAAAAATGAAGAAAATACGATAGTAAAAAGTTCTAGAATTGCAATTAAAGCACCCAAGAAAAAGTAAGACATGGGGGAACTGGGAACAATTAATAGGGATCAGATGTAGATGTAGAGGACACCACCAATGTACTTAGTTTGAGATCACCTATAAGTCTCATCCGGACACAAGCACAAAATAAAATCCACCCCGGCATATTACCGCTGTGAGACTTGTTTTCTCACAGCGGTATTATTATGCTGGGGTGGATTAGATATTTGTGGCAGTGCATGAGATAATCAGTCGGAAGGTGAACATTTTGGATTTTCATTTTCTGAAAGAATATGCTCCCCGGAGCATTTTAATCTTTATTTGAAGTAAATCGGGTGATTTTTCATGAAGTTATGGTCAGATGTCTGGGAAAGGAATCCAGGAACTTTTCTCAAATTTCATGCTTTTACAACATGACTAGCTGTAAAAAAAAATATTTAGTTATGAAAGTAAGCTTTGATATTTCCCGAAGATGTACAAAAAAGGGTTGATTTAACCAGTTATGACAAGAACTCATTTTTGATCAAAATTGACTTTCTAAACCTAATAACCTTTTCACTATCCGACTGACTATGTCATTTACTGCATTATTTTTTTAAAAATGTCTTTAACGTTAAAATGATCGGGGATATGAAATGTCAGTTATTGACACTTCCAATCCAATTCATACTCTTACAGATTCAAAACTGGAGATAGCTACAACATTTGTGTGCTGTTTGGTGGTGTTAGGTTACGAGCTCTATACCACAATCATTATGTTGTGTATTCAACTGTGATATAAGTATGTTTTGATTATTGACACGTATTATTTCCCATAACTGTCAGAATTTCTCAAGTTAAGGAGGGAATTCCATAACCTTTTTGTACTTGGGAAAATGATTGATTGCGTGCATTCACTCGGGAGAGTTGGGTAGCCAATAGCAGCGCTCTTTTCTTTTTTTTCTTTTTTTTTCTTTTCTTTTTTTTTGGTGACCATTGTTTGGGATGGCTGTATGTCCTAATAAATAAGATCTTCTGTTTATGTTTTGCTCCTTCTTTCTTTAACTGTTTATCCAGTTGCTCTCTGCCATCCTGATTGTTACACCCTATCTGTTGTCATGGTTGTTATGGACAAAAAAATAAACTGGAAAAAAAACAAAAAACCCGATCTACTGTCCTTAGAAGTTTTAACTCAAGTATCGTCATTTCTCTTATAAATTCAATTCATATAAAGACCACTGCGAAATAACATTTTTAAGTACGTGTTTTGTTCTCTTTATTCGGAGTAATTCAGTTTGGTAAGCGTAATATGATGCAGCCAACACGATAACTGCAAGATCTATCTTTGGATTACTGGGTCATTGACTCAGCAAGCAGACCAGTCTTTAAAAATTCACACCCCAAAACAACAAACTACAAACTACAAACCAGCCCTTAAAAAAATACGATATAATCCATTCTTTAGATATAATTATCTCCCCCTTTTCATGCAAGACTGTGAATCCATTCGTCATTATGGTGCATTGAACACTTCAGACACTACGCAGCACTCAGCCTCTGCTGTGAATCCATTTTTATCGGAAATTCCCTAAGGATAGTTACCGATAAAACAGCTCTGTAATTGAATTACGGCTAGGCTCTCTTTTTACAACATATACTACTGCCATTACTTACAAAACTCATTTTATTTTAAGAATTCATTTTGGCCAGAAAACTTTATTCCGGGAAAAGTATTTGGCCAGAAAACTTATAAATAGATCAATAAAATAAGTATGGACACTTGCATAGAGCAGTTTCACTGGTTTACCATGCTCAATGCAATTCACTATTATTCATATATCTCTCCAACAGGCCATATATAAACCCTTATATTTCATTTCAGACAGTACCATACGTCTGTTAAGCGGTTTTTTAACTTCAAAACTATAATATCGATTGATTAATATGACCTCCCCCCCCCCCGCATCCCCCCCCCCCCCCCCCCCCCCCCCCCCCCCCCCCCCCCCCCCCCCCCCCCCCCCCCTTTCCCAACTTGTCAAATCTTCTTAAACCCGTGGTTACGTTGTATTATATATTTTCTGGCCAAAATGTTTTATGGCCAAACAAGTTTCGTGGCTAATTTTTTTAAAAACCCGAACGTTTTGTGAGTGAGGTGCGATATGACCCATGGGACTGTAGGAATTGTCTATGGTATGTTGCTAAAGTTTTGACACACAGAGAGGAACTATTTCAGTGTTATATAGTGTTGGGCGATATCGCAAAATGTCGATATCGATACGATACAAATATTTCGTCATTTGAAATATCGATATTTATCGATGCAAAGGAATTATACATCGATATATCGAAAATCGAGAAAGATTTTTGATAAACGTGCTCCTCTATTCACGAAAAAGTTCTTCGTTTCTCCATTGCTTTTCAATGTGTACTGATTTTTAGTTGTTTTTGGCTCCATTACTATAAGTCGATAATAACATGAAATGAAGAAATGATTCTCTATGTGTGTTCTATTTTGGCCATGCAGTGGCCTTCCGGCAGCACTGGTAAGCTGCGAGCACAATATATATATATCGATATCAATATGACATGTTGAAATCGATTTGAATCGATATATCGATATTTCGATACGATTTGCCCAACGCTAGTGTTATATTATTGTTGTTGACTTCTACGATGCAGAAGTTTGGCTGGAATCCAAATACACATGGGACACATTGTCTTACATTGGGTCGGAGTGGACAATGCTTAAAATGATATGTGTTACGATAATTACGTATATTGGATAGAGAGAGACAGAGAGAGAGATAGATGGATAGATGGATAGATAGAGAGAGAGAGAGAGAGAGAGAGAGAAGAGAGAGAGAGAGAGCAGAAAGAAAGAAAGAAAGATATATATATATATATATATATATATATATATATATATAATATATATATATATATATATAGATAGAATGCGCTTGGCCAAGGAGTTCACAACATTGCCATCCGGAAGTATAACAGACCAACACACAAACTCTGTGTAACCATGAACATTTTGTCTTAACAGTTTTAGTGGAACATCTCTAAAAGGATGGTTACGAAATACAATAATGGGTAAGAGAACGAAGTAGCATATATTATAGATAGAAGAAGAGAGAGAGAGAGAGAGGGGAGAGAGAGAGAGAGGAGTGCGGGGGAGCGACAGAGAGATGGATAGATAGATAGATAGATAGATAGACAGATCGATAGATAGATATATTGATGGGTAGATAAATAGATAGATAGATAGATAGATAGATAGAGAGAGAGAGAGAGAGAGAGAGAGAGAGAGAGAGAGAGAGAGAGAGGGCGCAGAAATTACTTTAATTTAATTATTTCATTTTTCTAAAGTCGAGAAGAAAATTGTAGTGAATTATAAACACCGGTGTTGAATTCAAGAAAAAATAATAAAACAAAAAACAAAACAAAAAACACACAAAACAAACAAACAGTTTTTTGCTTTATAATATGTCATGTATTAGTTTAAATAATATTTAAAAAATAACAAACCAATATATATTTATTTGATGACGGATTGTTTTCCAGTGAAATATCGTGTCTTTGAATTTTAATGAATTAACGATGAAATGTGATAGGAAGATCAGGTGTCGGAATTTGATATTGTTTTTAAGATAAACAATTTCAGCAATCACAGTCTAAGCAATTCAAGAGAGGTATCTGTCCAAAACTAATCATCTTAAAAACAAAAAACAATTTTAATTATTTATTCTTTTTCTTCTTTTGTTCTTTTTAATTTTTTGACTTTTTTGTTTTTGGTTATTTTTTGTGCGTGTGTTTTCGGGTTTTTTTTTTCTTTCTTGCTTTTTTTCACTTCCACTTCTACTCAGCAATTCGCTGACAAAGGTCTTAGGTACATTTGAGCAGAATGCGCCGAGCTAGGTTCAAACCCAGGACCTACCGATCCGAAAACGAGTGTCTTACCAGTAGACCACATAGCCGCATAAAGAGGTAATTATTTACGGTAAATCATCTAAAACCTGATGCAGCTAAGCTGGTGGGTAAAAATAGAAAAAAACAAAAACCAAGAAATACCGAGTTTTGGTAACTGCTTTGTTTTCCTACAAATCTCATGTGCATTATGGTAATCATTTAAATATAACATTCTTTCCGATAGCTCAGTTGGTAGAGCACTTGATTTATAAGCAAATGCAGCCGAGTTTGATCCCGGGTGAAGTCGGTATATCTTTTTCTGCCCCCCCCCCCTCCTTCCCCCTCGCCATGTTCACCCAGCAGTGATTGGGTAGATAGGCCTGTTAGATCTCTAGTATACTACTAGCGTCCTAGTTGAGGATAGCAAACGATTGCTATTATCCGTTTCACGCTATAGAAACCGGGATAAACTTTTCATTTTTCGTCTTACATGTTAAGTGTTGCTGTTGGCTTGAGTGAGACCCATGTTAAAGTGTTTTGAACACGTGTATTGTGCAATATATATATATATATATATATATATATATATATATATATATAATATAGAGAGAGAGAGAGAGAGAGAGAGAGAGAGAGAGAGAGAGAGAGAGAGAGAGATAAATGTGCAAGTTGTTTTTTTTATTTGTTTTTTTTTTTTTTGGTATGTTTTTTAACATGAATACATTAAAAGCATAATTTAGTTAAATATTTCGGAAATTTAATACAGATTATTTTTGGCGTCCTTTTCACCGTAACGTTATTTTAAAAACGTTGTTGATTTACACTTCACGGTGAAATAGTTGAATTGCTGCCAAAGGCAAATTTATACCCGAAACTTGTGATGTGAAGAAATAGTTTGATAATGTTCGGTAATTATACATGGTTTGTGGCCACTCCTCTTAGAACGGTATTATAAAAATAGATAGATAATTAAAATAATATTCCCTTTATTCATCCCATAGGGGGAATTTGTCTCTAGGGTCTTTTCCAAGGGATGACTGGAATAACCCAGACGTTAGCCGCCTGTGCAGCGGCGCCGCAAATATAGATAGCTAGGGTGAGGTGACTTGCTCAAGGCCATCCAGAGCAGCGGTGGGCGATCGAACTCGGTACTTTTTTCGGGTACGAAGCAAAGACCGTACCGCTGAGCCACGCTGCCCCTTCCATGTTACTTTATCTAGCTCATTCCAGCATAACACCGTTTGAGAAAGTGGGTCTCATATATTTGCAAGACCTGCCTACTTCAAAATTTTAAAAAATTCTTAATTTTTAGGAGATAAAAATTGTAGTCGCTATAGATTTGCACTTGGCTAAGAAGCTCACAACATTGCCATCCGGTAGAATAACAGACCAACAGACAAAACTATGTGTAACCTTGAACGTTTATAGTCTGGTTCATTCAGTTTAGTGAGAATTACTCATAAACATGGATGGCAAAAATCAATAACAAAGACCTCAGTGACGTTAACTTCGTTCTATCTATAATATATAGTTAGCTTTAAAAATCATCAATTTACACTATCAAAGATTAAATAAATAACAGGTTAAAATTCTTAAAATTATGCAGTCTGGCATCAACTTTCATTTTCAATAAGTTTTAATGACTAAGAGATGCTCATTAACTCACTCAACCCTAACACCGACTATATCCGTAGTTTACCAGGGTTACTTTTACCCCATGCCTATTTATTACATTTTTCTGAGACAAATTATCGGCGTATCTAGTATCAAAGCTAATGTTTTTAGTTTTTACATGTTTATGGTTGTTGAATAAAACTATCTATGTGAATGCTCATTTTTAATACATTTTTGTTTTCATTTGGAAAAGTAGCAAAAATTTCTAGGATTGAGTGAGTTAAGTTCTGAAATTGAAGCCAAAATTTTCTTAATTTTTACGAATTATTCGTAATCATAGAGAGGTCTGCAATATGCATGTCTTGGGAATAGCACGATGTGACGTAAGCAATACGTCTTGAAATTATCATAATAACAATTTTAAAAACCGCTTACACACTCCAGAAAGTTTGAATCGTGTTCGTGTGTTATTCTTAGTCCCGGTGTTAATCGAATTAGTATAGACAACAATCCGGCCTTTATTTATGTAACCCCTTCAATCTCACATCGGCGTTCATTATCTTTTACTCAATTAGATAAGCAAGCAAGGGGAGATAACTGTTGACTCCTAATGTAATAATAATGATTATAATATTGTAACATTTACACCTTTGTTTTCGTCGTTAATTTAATGGAAATCTCACATATTATTTTATTTGATAAAACACGGGAGCGGGGGGGGGGGGGGGGGGGGGTATATATATCCATTTGACCAGGTGTGGTATACTTCAAATATTTGAAATGAAACATGTGTATACGAAACAGTGCCAGAGAATGCAA
>NC_088364.1:62306687-62311687 GCF_034508935.2 Berghia stephanieae
ATATATAATAATAATAATAATAATAATAATAATAATAATAATAATAATAATAATAATAATAATAATAATAATAATAATAATAATAATAATAATAATAATAATAATTAATAATAATAATAATTATTATAAGCCCAACTTCCACATAAGTGCTCAGCGGCGCTTTACAATGTCAATTGTAATTCAAACATTCTTTTTTTGACAATTTTTGAGAATACATATGAGGAAACAAACATATACACATGCACACAAACTCACACACAGATACAATCATACATGAACATACACACACACACATTCTTTCACCAATATGACTCATTAACATTAGTAACTTATTCTAACGAAAGACATTTGAATTGATTAATTACAACAACAACAACAACAACAACAACAAAACAACAACAACAACAACAACAACAACAACAACAACAAAAATGTCAGTTATACAGTGGAAATTCTGTCTGAATTTAAGATCAAAACTGGAATAAAATAAATTTAAAATTAAAATTGTAATAAACGGTCGCGTTTATCTTCAGTTTGTTTTATTTATAAAATATCCATGTAAAAAAACGCTAATTTTAATCCGTGTGCAATTTGTTTTCGTCGCTCAAGTTACGTACGTGAGTTAATTAAACAGACTGAGTAATAACATGTAGTTGTTACCGGGTATCCTGGCACGTGCGCAACTCACTTCAAGTTGGCATGGCGGCATTATGTACTCACGTACAAACAGAATTATACACCGACTCCATAAAACATCGTAGACACAGAAAACTGTCGTACTCTGTTAAAACAAGAATTTAAAATTTTAGCATGAAAACTAATTCTTCAAATATTAATTGATTTAAATAACCCTCATCTTGACAAAAAAAAAAAACAAAAAAAAAACTCTCAAACCTGGGACTTCAAGGAGGACTTCGCATGTCCCAGATTACAGAGTTTTTGTCAAGATGGGGGTCATTTTAATCAACCGATATTTAAAGGACGAGTTTTCTGGCCAAAATTTTAAATACGTTTTTTTCTAGATTCTCCTTTCGAGTACGACGAATGGCTAAAATAATGTTGTTCTGCTTCGGTATGCGTTTTGAAGTTGTTACTTCTTTTGTTGCCGTTTTTAATTAGATCGAGACGTTTACATTTTTGTATAGATAGTATGCAGATGACGTCACTCAGGCCTTTGTTATTGTTTTTGCCATCCGCGTTTGTGAGTTGTTCTCACTAAACTGTATTAACCAGACTATAAAAGTTCATGGTTACACAGAGTTTGTGTGTTGGTCCGTTATACTTCCGGATGGCAATGTTGTGAACTCCTTGGCCAAGCGCATTCGATCTATACAGGATGTTTGACAAAACAAAAAACAAAATCCACCGAGCTTTCATATACCGCAATATCCACTAAATGTACTTTAAAATTAAAAAAAAAACCCTTTCCATAATTTAGTCCCGTAGGTTTTCATCCCCCGATTTGCCTCTATTAAATATTTTGTGATAAGATTAAATAGTTCTTGCTTTTCTCTTCTTTTAATTTTCAACGATCTGCTGCTGTGGTTATACAATACTCTCCGGATTCTAGCACACCTCCAGAGAGTAGCCGCTTGCTAGAATCCGAGAATGCCGAAATCCGATGCTTATGGGAGGTAACGACATTATATTAATATAGAGACAAGATTTGGTCACCCGGCTCCATCCTGGACCTCCCCTAATTACTGCAACAACCCTTCCAACCTCCTGTTTGAAAATAAGAATTGCTTGCTACTCTTTGGATAGATCGTCTTTTACAAAGCACTTTCTGCCTTCTATAATAGACCTAGCTGCCCTAAAATCTGGGTCCCTGTGCGTGTGGAGCATGTGCTCTACCAGTAAAGCTATCGCCCCCCCCCCCCCCCCCACCCCGTATGAAATAAACAAATAATACTTTCATCAACGATGTAATACAGCCGAGTTTTGAGTGCTTGTCCTATTTGGAGCTGTTTCCTAGATTGTGTTATTCACCCCGCCCACCGCCTCTTTGGAATTGAAAAGACCACGCCCACCCAATCAAGCTTCATTGACAAAGATCAAACGACAAACTTTTCACATCTTATTTTTTTTCGTTAGTTCACCACTTTCACCAAATCCTATTTGAATCGAAAAGTTTATTTAGAAATTGATGATTGGTTAAATAAATCGTTTTTTTTTTTTAAATAGAAAAAGGAAAACTGTGTCAGAAGTAATCTTAAACTTATGAATGCACATTCAACATAGAAGAAGAAGAAGAAGAAGAAGAAGAAGAAGAAGTAGAAGAAGAAGAAGAAGAAGAAGAAGAAGAAGAAGAAGAAGAAGAAGAAGAAGAAGAAGAAGAAGAAGAAGAAGAAGAAGAAGAAGAAGAAGAAGAAGAAGAAGAAGAAGAAGGAAGAAGAAGAAGAAGAAGAAGAAGACGAAGAAGAAGGAGAAGAAGAAGATGAAGAAGAAGGCAATTGCTTAGCAGTGGAAAGGAACAAAATAAATTCAAATATTAAAAAATCCATTAAACGCTATATAAATTATGTTGACGATGTAGATCTTTTATACGAGAAATTTTGTATAAATAAAATAACTAAAATATTAAATGACCAGTATCATCCACTAAGACCATCAATTATTATGTCAGAAAGAAGTGGTCGCCCTTTCTCTATTTCAACGAAAACAGAGAGACACCGAAAATCTTTTCTGCCGTCCAGTATTAGGCTTTATAACAACAAGCAATAATCATTTTATATAATTATTTCTCATTTTTACTTTTTAAAAATATAAATATTAATTTATTAATTTATTTGTTTTGCAATCTTTTCAATTTTCAATTTATAGTGACAGTTTTAACTATTTTACAGTGTTGAAATTATTCATATTATTAAGCGCAGCTCTGGTTATAGAGCTGCTCCTTTTTTATATATATACATCCTATTTCCATTGTATTTTTATCTTATGTGTAAATTACAACACGTCTGTACAAAAAATTTCCTTTTTGGGATGCAATAAAGTATTATTATTATTATTTATTATTATTATTATTATTATTATTATTATTATTATTATTATTATTATTATTATTATTATTATTAAGAAGAAGAAGAAGGATTGAATGATCGTGGAAAACTGTGGTCCCGACATTTTGTCCTTGGGTAAGGCATTTTGATTTGATTATATACTCATGATCACACTCATCTCACGCGTAAATGAGTACCTGGCTAAAGTCAGTGACGTATATTGTAAGAGTTCGTACAAAAAGGACGACTTACAGGCGTCTAGTATTGTATGAAATGAAAATATAGTTCCGTATGGCCTGGCTGGGCGAATAAATGAAATATTGTGAAGCGAGAGAGGGAAAGAGAGAGAGAGAGAGAGAGAGAGAGAGAGAGAGAGAGAGAGAGAGAGAGAGAGAGAGAGAGAGAGAGAGAGGGAGAGAGAGAGAGAACTGTTTGTGTATAACTATGGGTTCATGGTAAATCCACGAAAATGTGCTGTATGCATGTTCTTCTTTTGTAAAGTATATAATATTTATCTTTGCGGTCATATTAGTCAATCAGTCTTAAAAGTTTTGTAGCTAAACTGTTGAAAGGCTTGTTATCGTGGGATTTAGGACGAGTTTCATAGATAAGCAAGGCTCTATTTATCTCTGTCGTTCACCTGTCTCACAATTTAACCTTTTACATGCGGTGTTTAAATTTAGTCGAAAGAGAGAGAGAAAGAGAGAGAGAGAGAGAGAGAGAGAGAGAGAGAGAGGGAGAGGGAGAGGGAAGGGGGGGATTGAGATTGATAGATAGATAGATGATAGATAGATAGATATAGATAGAATAGATAGAAGATATAGATAGATAGATAATAGATAGATAGATAGATAGATAGATAGATAGATAGATAGATAGATAGATAGATAGATAGATAGATAGATAGATAGATAGATAGATAGATAGATAGATAGATAGATAGATAGATAGATAGATAGATAGATAGATAGATAGATAGATAGATAGATAGATAGATAGATAGATAGATAGATAGATAGATAGATAGATAGATAGATAGATAGATAGATAGATAGATAGATAGATAGATAGATAGATAGATAGATAGATAGATAGATAGAATAGATAGATAGATAGATAGATAGATAGATAGATAGATAGATAGATAGATAGATAATAGATAGATAGATAGATAGATAGATAGATAGATAGATAGATAGATAGATAGGATAGATAGATAGATAGATAGATAGATAGATAGATAGATAGATAGAATAGATAGATAGATAGATAGATAGATAGATAGATAGATAGATAGATAGATAGATAGATAGATAGAATAGAAGATTAGATAGAAAGATAGAATAGATAGATAGATAGAGATATATAGATAGATAGATAGATAGATAGATAGATAGATAGATAGATAGGTAGATAGATAGATAGATAGATAGTAGGGATAGTTAGATAGACTGAAAGACAGACCGACAGGCAAACAGACAGACAGAGGTACACACACACACACGAGAGAGAGAGAGAGAGAGAGAGAGAGAGAGAGAGAGAGAGAGAGAGAGAGAGAGAGAGAGAGAGAGAGAGAGAATTGTTTGTGTATAACAAGGATTTCAGTTTACGAAAAATAAGCGAGTGAAGCAGGCACTTATGCTGATAATAACAAGAAATGAAATGAGTAGATGATAAAAAAAAACTTTGCAGAGGTGAGAATTCGAACCCACGAACATACCGTTTCTGCTTGATCATGGTTGAGTAAGCTAGAATCCCGCTTTTAAAGGGTTAATCCTCCACCCTCCACCCCCCGCGCCCCTTCATCCTTCAACACAAACATTTTGTTTCCACAAGCATGCCTAACAATTTATTCCGGTTACTGATGAGCATTGGGAAACAATTGGATGGAAAACATCGGCAGGGTTCTTTGCCCTATTTACGGAACGATCAGTGCGTTTGTTTACGTGTGGGATGAAACATGCCTTGCGTTTAAATGTAATGAATAGAACGATTATG
>NC_088364.1:62316687-62326687 GCF_034508935.2 Berghia stephanieae
TCGATAAGCCACTTATTGAAAGTCAATGACGTCACAACTAATCCTGCCTCACACCGGAAGTCAGCGATAATTACATCGTCATTAATTGAACTGCCGATGATGGAGATCCGTGAAAAGTCTTTGATGTTCAAATAAAATGATCCGTCTTTAATTTTGTCACATTGATCACGTGAGGAGGTATCCGTTGACAGCTTATTAAAGTGATGATCGTTCGAGCTCTGAAATGAGGTATTGATGTATATTTATTGATGGTGCAAGCAATAACTGTCAGCTTAGATGGATGGATTGATGAACGTGACGAAATCACAATTTTCTTCAAATATTTTATCATTGTTATGATTTATCGTCATCAAAGAAATCGTTAATTTTGATGTAGAGAACGGAGATGCGTGATTGAGTTCGGCAAATTATATTATAATATATAAAATCAATTTTTTATAAATGTACAACCAAAACTGAACTGTCAAGCTACCATCTTTAATAAAAAATATATTGTAATATCGCCTAACAGGCACCATGTCTCGTCCTACATGTTACGTGGTGCTGTTGGCCAGGGACCCTTTGTAAAGCGTCATGAGCACGTTAAGTGGATATTGCGCTATATAAAAGCTCAATTAAAAAAATCAAATCAAATCAAATCTTGGAAACTGGAGAGTCTAGGGTTCAATCTCCTCTTTGTCACGTTGGGGCAGCGTGACTCAGCGGTGCGGTCTTTGCTTCGTATTCGAAAGGTACCGAGTTTGAATATCCGATGTGCTGTGCGGCCTTGAGCAAGTCACTTCGCCCTAGCTCAGTTTGCGGCGTTGAACTGCGGCTAACGCCTGGGTTATTCCAGTCTTCCCTTGGTATAGACCTCAGTGACAAATTTCTCCTATGGGATGAATAAAGGAAGTTATATTGTATTTTTTATTTATCTATTTATTAATTTTTTGTCCACCAGAATTTAGGAAATTATTGGGTTTTTTAAATGTAATAACTAAAAGATGTATTTGGTGAAACTTGTTTCTCGCACATTCAATTATCGGTACAGGAACTAATTTTGGTCATAATGTTTATAGTATTTGAAAGGTCCTCAGTGTCAATGAGAAAGAAAAAAATCCCCTCTCATTTCCTTACAAAAACAGTATTTCATCAAATACCACTGAATAAAGTTGACCGAGAAATGTTCAAATTTTTCTAAAACTTGAACCTATTTTTTAATAAAGACAAATATTGTGGACGTTTTGTGTACCCCCTTCGTCAACATAGTAAACAATGAACAATACACTGATGAAGACGAATACGAGATGAGAGAATGTTGTGAAGAAGAATAAATGAAACATTTAATTGCCCGTAAATAAAAAACTGCGTTATAAGAAAGCGAAGATTAAAATAATTTGCGATTGACCTACTGCCCGAAAAGAAAATCTAATCTTAGCTAACAGTCTAACCTTACCAGAATAAATCATTAAGGAGTAACCGGGACGAACATTTCAATAACCGCTAAGTAAACACGAAGTGGCCAATGTAACAGTTTTGTAGATAAATTATTCATATCATCGGTAGATATATATATCATCATCATTTCGCTTGTAAAATTCCCAGAATTAGCCCAATTCTCATTTTCCCCGAGATAAACTTCCAAAAATCTTCCCCCATTTTTCACTTCGTTATCACGGTTATAACTGCCGTACTCTAGAAAAAAACAAACACATATTTCGAAATTTGGCCAGAAAACTCGTTCTTCAAATATCGATCGCTTTAAATGACCCTCGTCTTAGCAAAAACTTTCAAACATGGGACTTCGGCGAAGTCCCAGGTTTGAAAGTTTTTGCTAAGACGAGGGTCATTTAAATCGATCGATATTTGAAGAACGAGTTTTCTGGCCAAATTTCTAAATATGTGGGGTTTTTTTTTACAGAGCACGGTGGCAGTACAGGGCTGCCCTGCCCAACTTGGATTTGACGTGACTATATTTACGAGGCGGCCGCATCCACTTCTCGCTTGCTGGCCAACTTATCGCCCCCTGATTGCCTATGTTAATGACGAGCAATCGATCACCGCTGGGCTATCACCATCAACATCATCATCATCATCATCATCATCATCATCATCATCATCATCATCATCATCATCATCATCATCATCATCATCGTCGTCATCTCGAACGGCCTTATTTATCTCCCACGGGTTATGCCCCTCTGACGCCACTGCTCAAATAAGCCTCTTACCAGCCCCTTTTCCATTCCAATCTGTAAGAATGTCTCCCCCCCCCCCTCCCTCTCCCCCCCCCCTTTCTCCCACTCCCCCCCCCCCCCTTCCCCCCTTCTCCGATCATTAGACTTTATAGCTGGTATTTAAGTGGTTTGGAATGTTTCTACACCTCTTCAACCACGTCCAAATGCCATAAAATCCAGTCAAATTAACTCATTCTTGAGACGTGTCTTGCCTTTAACGATAGTGACCAACGTGTACATATATACAGGTCTGACATCCGAACCCAATTATGGGCCTAGTGTAACTGTAATTGTTGCAATGGCCAATGTTTTGCGTCATTTTTTTTTTTTTTTTTTTTTGTTTGTTTTTTTTTTTTTTGTTTATAGATTTCCATTAGAACAATGAGCCCATAAGGAATTGGGCTATCAGACCTGCAAATTAGTGCACGTCGATTATAACTAACCAGTCGTTCGACATAAATACGAACACAAACAGATTTTAAAAACCTGAGCTTTTATATAGCGCTTTATCCACTAAACGTGTTCAAAGCGCTTTACAAACGGTCCCCGTCCAACAGCAACAAGTAACATGGAGAACGAGACATGACGCTTGATAGCCGATATTACAATTTGTTTCCGACAGAGACAACGCTGTTAACGCCCAGACACTCATATTACACTGAGTACTTTGAGAGAATATAAGTAAAGAGCCTTTTCCAAAGACTCAACTATGCGCCACTCAGAGCGGCTCTCGAATCCTGGACATTCCGATTTGAGGGCGAGGGTCATACTGCATAGACGTCGTGGGTTATATATTATGTATTCAAAATGGAGTCTTTCACCAGGTAATGACTGCAGAACTCCAGAAAAATTTCGTAATTGAAAATTTTGGCCAGAAAACCCGTCCTTCAAATTATATCGATCCATTGCAATGACCCTGATCTTGGCAAAAACTCTCAAACCTGAGATTCTTGTACTAGGGGGCAGCGTGGCTCAGCGGTACGGTCTTTGCTTCGTACCCGAAATGTACCGAGTTCGATCAGCCGCCTCTGTGCTGTGTGGCCTTGAGCAAGTCACCTCCCCTCAGCTCAATTTGCGGCGCTGCACTGCGGCTGACGCCTAGGTTATTCCATTCTTACCTTGGAATAGACCCTAGAGACAAATTTGGCCTATGGGATGAATAAAGGGAGTATTTTTATTTATTTATTTTACTTAAGTAAGACGTCGCAAAGTCTCAGGTTAGAGTTTTTTGCCAAGATGAGGATTATTTAAATCGATGGAAATTTGAAAGACGCTTTTTCTGCCCAAATTTTTAACTACGAGTTTTTCTGGAGTACGGCAGTGTGAACAGCTTAAAAATAAAACAAACCCCCCCCCAAAAAAAAAACAAAAAAAAACAAACTTGTCACTAGCAAGAGTTCATTGCCTCAAGTCCCTATTAGGTCATCCTGACCCATGATCTGTTTCCAGTCAAAGGAAAACTGGTCACGTGGCACCTATGATAAAAATATACCGTTTGCATCTCATGTTTGCATAACTATCTAAAGCGGTAACAATACTGGCGTATTCTAAATAAATAAATAAATAAATAAATAAAATGTATTTAGAATTTTGGCCAGAAAAAATTCGTCCTTCAAAAATCGATCGATTGTAATGACCCTCATCTCTCAAACCGGAAGTCGTCATTGAATTCCCAGGTTTATGTGTTTTTGAAAAGGTGAAGGTCATTTAAATCGTTTAAATCGATCGGTACTCAAAGAACGATGTTTTTTTTCTGGCCAAAATTTGAAATTCGTGTTTTTTCAGATCATCTCAGATTTGGCATTGTTGAATGGGCTTTTATTGTTTGGTTATCGATTCCCCCTCGTATAATCGTTGTCAAATAGTCGTTAAATTTTAATTAAAAGCGGAAAGGTTTATAGCATGTCATTGTGTTGACCGCTGACATTGTTGTTGTCACGTGACGAACGGGTCACCGCCATCTTGGTTTAGGTCAGGTCAAATTAGCTGAAATCGTTGAAGTTTTTTTTGTAAAGGTTGTACAATGGTAACAACGCAAGCTTTCATAACAATTGCTTTTGGGCAAACATCTTGTTTGCGTGTGACAGTTTAATTTTTCATTTATACATCAACCATGTGGAATTGTTAGGATGATTTTGTGGGAGAGAGAGAGAGAGAGAGAGAGAGAGAGAGAGAGAGAGAGAGAGAGAGACAGATAGAGAGATAGTGAGAGAGAGATAGATAGTGAGAGAGAGATAAAGAGAGAGATAGAGAGACAGAAAGAGCGCGAGAGAGAGAAAGAGGGAGAGAGATGTAGAGAGAAAGGGAGAGAGAGAGAGAGAGTGTGTGTGTGTATGTGTGAGAGAGAGAGAGAGAGGTATTTGAGCGTTTGAATTGCGCAATATCCATTAAACAAGGGCTCCCTAGCCAGCAACAATATTTTGATGTAGGACGAGACATGACGCCTGTTAGGCGATATTAATTAATGTTTTTTCAGAGACAACGCTGTTAACGGCCTGGTAATTATATTACGCCCGAGTACGCCGTGAGAAAGTGAGTAAAGATACTTTTCAAGGAACTCAACTATGTAACACTTGGGATTCGAACCCAGGACCTTTAGATACAAAGGCGAGTGTCATTCCAGTGGACCACATAGCCGTACAAATATAGACAGACAGAGAGAGAGAGAGAGAGAGAGAGAGAGAGAGAGAGAGAGAGAGAGAGAGAACTTGGTTGTTATCGAAATCATTATCATCATCATCATCATCATCATCATCAGCAGCAGCAGCAGCAGTTGTATTCGTTGTCCCAAATTTCGACATTTTCACCGTCATTTAAATGGGTTCATATAAACGGGAGATAAATCTGCATTTCTTATACACTATGAATAATTAAACAGTTACTCCCCTTATTTGAGTTGCCGTTGACGGTGAACCAGCAACCGTATTTATTGTCAACTCGAATAGATGCATTAATATTATTACCAGTACCCACCAGGACATGAGAATTTGGTACCGAGCCCTGACAATGGGACCTTTTATCAACAGCAAGGCCCAGAGGGCCTTGTAACAGCGCAACACATGTAATGATGCTATGCGTTTATATAAATTCCTCACAAGTTCTGTTAGCCATATGAACTGTATTAGCACCAAAACAAAACTAAAAAAAAAAAAAAAATTGTGTGTAACCTTTAAAGTTTATATAAAGCTTAAACTTACACTTGAGCTTTAATATAGCGCAAAATCCACTAAACGTGCATAAAGCGCTTTTTTTTTTGGTCCCTGACAGTCGTCATATAAACAATGCCAGTGATTGGTAAACATTCTTAGAGTGTTCTCATGCCAGACTACAGATAGAATGAAGTCGACGTCACTCTAGTCTGTTGTTATTGCTTTTTGCCATCCACGTTTATGAGTAATTCTCACTAAACTGTATTAAACAGACTGTAAACGTTCAATGTTACACATAGTTTTGTGTGTTGGTCCTGCAATGCCATCCGGAAGTATAACGGACCAACACACCAACTATGTGTAACCTTAAACGTTTTTAGTCTTGTTAATACATACAGTTAAGTGAGAATATCTCACAGACAGGGATGGCAAAAAAGCAATAACAAAGACCCGAGTGACGTCAACTTCGTTCTCTCTATATGTCAATGATGGCTACGGACGAAGTCACTCTAGTGCACCATAATAATACGGCGAGCTGTGAGTGTTGACTACACGTACATCCGGCATGGATCTGTTTACATAAACGCTATGTCCTTCATGTGAACCCAAATTGTATTTTGATTCAGTATAGCTTTTTTTCATTTTTTTTTTAAAGAAGTCGTTCAGATCTGTTTCTGTTCTCGGCGGCGGGGCTCAATGACATTGTAAAAATATCAATCTATAGATAGTATGCGCTTGGCTAAGAAGCTCACAACATTGCCATCCGAAGTATAACGGACATACACACAAAACTTATGTTTAACCTTGAACGTTTGTAGTCTGGTTATTGCAGTTTAGTGATAATTACTCATAAACGCGGATGGCAAAAAAAAAAAACAAACAAACAAACAAAGAAAAAACAAACAATAACAAAGACCTCAGTGACGTCAACTTCATACGATCTATTGGTGATGCGAGTCTAGGTAAAATACTTACAACACCTGCCAGCCGGAAATAAAGTACCGACACACAAAATAATGTGTAACCTTAAACGTTTTATAGTTTGATTGACAGAATTTAGTGAGAACTAATCATAAAAAATGGCTTTATGAAAACAATAACATTTCGTTCTATCTGTAGATGGCCGTGCCAGGAGGTAATTTTCGTGACTTTCACTACAAAAATGCACAATAAATACCCAATCAGCTAATTTGAAAATAACTATGGTCATACTTTGTTTTCATCAGTTTATCTCGGTTGAAAATGAAAAGAGCAATATCTACTAATAGTGTTGCTGTTGGCGTGGGACCCCTTTTAAAGTGCTTTGAGCACATTTAGTAGATATTGCGCTTTATAAATGCTCAATTTCAATATTAAAAAAAAAATAATTAAAAGTGCTTCAAACTCTTTACACGAGGTCCTTACTCAACTGCAAAACATGTAGGACGAGACATGGCGACTGTTAGGCGGTATAACAATCTTTTGCGCCAAGTTCATGTCGACATAATACCGCTTGGAGTCTCTGGGTCACATATTTTGACATTGGGTTAAACAACACCCAGCTCGCAAACAACAATATGTTCTATTCTTCCAAACGCAACAAACCAACACAACCCAAAACACAGACCCATTAAAACGTAACAAGCCAAAAGCGCCATTGATCCCAAAACAATGTTTGGACATTTCTTGCAATTCATCACAATTATTGCCCCAGAACAATGGCTGATTTTTTGTTTTGTTGTCTTTCTTGCTTTAATCTATTGAGAACTAGAAAATTATTTGAATCGTTACATCGAAAACATTTCACGGTTGGAGTTTTTGCATTTCTTTTTGTTTTGTTTTTTAATTTTGTTTTTGTTGTTGATTTTTACAATTTTTTATTCCAAAGTAGCAACATCTGAACAAAGGATGCCTTTAAAATATATATAAACCAGCCAAATACCGACAAAAACGCATTTTATTTATTATTTTGGCCGAAAATTTTGTATTTCTCAATTTATAGATAGATTAATATTACATATAACTTTGTCAAAAAACTCTCGAAGCTTTCTCAGAAGTCCCAGGTTTTGGACTTTTTAAACAATTTGTGGTTAATCTTAATCTATAGATAAATAAAGAAATTGATTTCTGGCAAAAAAATATTTTTTAAACCAGTTAACTGCCGTACTCCAGAAAGACGCCTATTTAAACATTTGGCTAGAAAACTCGTCCTTCAAATATCGATCGATTTAAATGACTTTTTTCTTGGCAAAAACTCTCAAACCCGGGACTTTGCTAAATCGTCCTTAATTCCCAGGTTTGAGAGTTTATGCCAAGAAGAGGGTTATTTAAATCCACCGATATTTAAAGGACGAGTTTATTGCCAAATATTTTTAATACACGTCTTTGTGAACTACGACAGTTTACTGGTTAAAGATTGTTAAAAAGAGTGTATCCAAATTGGCGTGTTGGTGAAATATTGATGTGTTCGTCATGTCATGACTAGCATTGTCCAAATCAACACAGAAACTCTCTAAATACAGGAACACGCACGCGTTGTTAGGCAATTATCGCATGAGAATTTCATGATGTGGGTTTAGAAGTCGGTCGTTGATTATTGTTACTATTGTTGTTGTTGTTATTATTATTATTATTATTATTATTATTATTATTATTATTATTATTAGTAGTAGTAGTAGTAGTAGTAGTAGTAGTAGTAGTAGTAGTAGTAGTAGTAGTAGTAGTAGTAGTAGTAGTAGTAGTAGTAGTAGTAGTAGTAGTAGTAGTAGTAGTAGACATAAAGTGTTACTTGCTGCTGTTGGTCTGGGACCCCATTGTAAAGCTCTTTGAACACGTTTAGGGTATTGCGCTACATTAATGCTCCGATTTTTCCCGGGGGGGGGGGGGGGGGGGGGGGGCAGGGAGGGTAATTTCCATGTTTTTATAACCAGATGTTTGGACTAATTGAAATTGCACCATTTTTAGGTGCTTCTGTTTATTTTCTGAATTCCTTATTTGACTAGCTAGCTACCGTACTCTGAAAGATAGCACGTATTTAGAAATTTGAACAGTAAAATCTTTTTTCAAAAATATCGATCGTTTTAAATGACCCTCGTCTTGGAATAAAGAACCTCTCAAACCTGGGACTTGCAATGTTTTATAAAATCCCAGATTTTAGAGGGTTTTTTTCTCTCGATAAGATGACGGTCATTTAAATCGATCGATATTTAAAGGACGAGTTTTCTATCCAAATGTGTAAATACGTGTTTTTCTGGAGTACAACAGTTTTCATGGTTATTCAATCCCAACTCGATTCTCGTTGAAGTGCCAAAAACCGACACTTGAATAAGACATAATTAATTGGATGTCATGAAAACTCATAGTATTATTCGCGTGGTAAAAATGTCCATATTTTAACAAATAGTGAACAGAGCTGCCAATTTGAAATTTAAAAAAAAACCGTAACTTCCGAAGAAAAAAAAAAAAAGAAGAAATAGTCATCTTAAATATCTTTCGAAATAAATTATTTGCCCTCAGTATGATCCAAAAATGCTCCAAAGTCCATTTAATAGGATCAAAGGAACTAAACTTTCCTTTTGAACAAGATTTAGTGAATCAAAGAGGCGAATGCAGTCCTCTAGCTGTAGACAAAATTCGTATTTCTACGAAATTTTCAAAGCAATTGACAGGTCTGAGCGAATGAGAAACAGACATGTCTTAAGTTTATCTGAATTGAAACTGAAACATTGTGTAACAAATTATTAATTCTTTTCATTGGGACTCGGCAAATTTAAGATTGAAACCTTTGATGAAAGAAAAACGAAACGTGATTCAGGTATTTTTTATAATGATTTCTTGACATTTTATTCTTAGCGAATTAAATGGCCTTGAAGCGACGTGTACTTATTTGCAAGTCTGATAATCCAATTCCTTATGGACTCAATGTTGTAATAGAAATCCCAAAAAATGACGCAAAATATTTTCCTTTACAACAATATTGAACTAGGCCCATAAGTGGGTTTGGATATCAGACCCGCATATAAGTACACGTCGCCTTGAAGTAATATTGTAATGAAAGATCTGAAAAAAGTGTGTTTATGACAGAAGGCCAAACAAAACAGAGAGAATAACTAAAGAAGAAGAAAAAAAAATATACTTTAAAATCTGGTTGTCTCCACTGAAGCTAGATTAAATTCGTTTATTGACCTTTATTTATTTACTTATTTTCTTTTCTTTTCTAATTCCACAGATAATCACCATGTCATTAAAAAGGGAGACGCCTTAGCCCCGCCCACCCAGACGCCTTAGCCCCGCCCACCCATGCCTTCCGGAAATGCATTTGGGGAATTATCAATTGTTTATTTCATCCGTCTTGGCCTTCGCACTTCATGTTGTTGGTAAGCCGGTCTTTCTAAACTCTGTCATTGACGTTGATAATCAACTAGAGATTATTTACATGTTTTGTTGTTGTTGTATTTCCTTCTTCTTCTTCTTCTTCTTCTTCTTCTTCTTCTTCTTCTTCTTCTTCTTCTTCTTCTTCTTCTTTTCTTCTTCTTCTTCTTCTTCTTCTTCTTCTTCTTCTTCTTCTTCTTCTTCTTCTCTTCTTCTTCTTCTTCTTCTTCTTCTCTTCTTCTTCTTCTTCTTCTTCTTCTTCTTCTTCTTCTTCTTCTTCTTCTT
>NC_088364.1:62329187-62404187 GCF_034508935.2 Berghia stephanieae
TTACGGCGCTGTACTGCGGCTAGCGGCTGAGTTATTCCAGTCTTCCTTGGAATAGACCCTAGAGAAAATTGTCCCCTATGGGATGAATAAAGAGAATTTTTTCTTCTTCAATTTTTAAATTCGGCTGGCGGATTGTGAATATTTTACTCAAACGCATTGCATCAACATAAACTCCCAAGTGCGGTTTGCTGTCAACGTCATCTACATAGGACCTGACAGCCAAAACACGTCCATTTACAGTTCCAGTGAGGAGGATTAAATCAAATCCCTACTTGTATGTTTACTCACGACACAAAATAGGCACTCATCCATGACGCACGTGCATTATTCATGCTCATCACAATTGACGGATTCCATGACGCTGTCGGTTCCAGAGTTTGAACAACAAATGCCAATAAATTGGGTAGATCGATCGATCAGCCACGGTTCAACCACAACCACTCAATTCGGGAACTACAACAAATCAACTTTATAGATAGTATGCGCTTGGCTGAGAAGCTCATAACATTGCCATCCTGAAGTATAACGGACCAACACACAAAACGGTGTGTATCCTTGAACGTTTATAGTCGGGTTAATACAGTTCAGTGAGCGTTACTCATAAACGCGGATGGCAAAAAACCATAACAAAGACCTGAGTGACGTATATGCATACTATCTATAGATAGTATGCGCTTGGCTAAGAAGCTCATAACATTGCCATCCGGAAGTATAACGGGCCAACACACAAACTCTGTGTAACCATGAACTTTCATAGTCTGGTTAATACAGTTTAGTGAGAACAACTCATAAACGCGGATGGCAAACAAACAATAACAAAGACCTGAGTGACGTCATCTTCGAACTATCTATATAATATTTTGGTCAGAAAACTAGAGTGTTGTGGCTTATTGCTTTAACCCTCACCTTACCACCCATTGGAAACCCGTCACATTCGTTATGATGCAGCCAACCATTTTCTTACTTTGATTTCATTTCGTTATATTTATAGCTATAAAAACTCGACACTGTGTTGCAGAGCTCACAAAATATAGAATACACTCGTTGCTAATCTGTTTGAAGATCCATTTTTGTGTTGGGTGAGTATGAAGTAATCGGGCAAAATTCTGAAAATAGCTGGTGAGGAGAGAGTGAACTCTCTCCTTACCAGACATTTTTAGAGTTTTCCCCCAAAATTTCATACCCAACTAACACCAAAATATAATTTTCTTACTGAAACAATTATATTCTATACGTATAATATTGTTCAGCAAAATGTCAAGTTTTTATGGCTATGATAAACAAAAAAACAAAAAAATTCTTGAAATTTAGTGGTGTACACGAGAAATCCGAATGGTGAAATTGTTGGTTGTTGCATCATAACCAATGTGACGATGTTCCTATGGTTGTTGCATCATAACCAATGTGACGATGTTCCTATGGTTGTTGTATCATAACCAATGTGACGATGTTCCTATGGTTGTTGCATCATAACCAATGTGACGATGTTCCTATGGTTGTTGCATCATAACCAATGTGACGATGTTCCTATGGTTGTTGGTTGTTGCATCATAACCAATGTGACGATGTTCCTATGGTTGTTGTATCATAACCAATGTGACGATGTCCCTATGGTTGTTGTATCATAACCAATGTGACGATGTCCCTATGGTTGTTGTATCATAACCAATTGTGACGATGTTCCTATGGTTGTGTTGTTATCATAACCAATGTGGCGATGTTCCTATGGTTGTTGCATCATAACCATGTGACGATGTCCCTATGGTTGTTGGTTGTTGCATCATAACCAATGTGACGATGTCCCTATGGTTGTTGCATCATAACCAATGTGACGATGTTCCTATGGTTGTTGTATCATAACCAATGTGACGATGTCCCTATGGTTGTTGTATCATAACCAATGTGACGATGTTCCTATGGTTGTTGCATCATAACCAATGTGACGATGTTCCTATGGTTGTTGGTTGTTGCATCATAACCAATGTGACGATGTTCCTATGGTTGTTGTATCATAACCAATGTGACGATGTTCCTATGGTTGTTGTATCATAACCAATGTGACGATGTTCCTATGGTTGTTGTATCATAACCAATGTGACGATGTTCCTATGGTTGTTGGTACGGAGAGGGTTAATGGATTGTTTGGTTCTGTGAGTTTTGTTCAATCATAGAAAAAAACAAAACATGAGCTTTTATATAGCGTTACATCCACTAAACGTGCCCAAAGTCCTTTAGAATTTATCCCTGACAAATAGCAATACGTAACATGTGGAACGAGACATGTAAGGCGATAGTACAATTTTTTTCCTGACAGAGACAACGCTGATAACGGACAGGTACTCATTTTACACCTGATTGGTGAGAGAATGTGAGTAAAGAGCCTTTTCCAAGGACTCAACTATGCGCTGAGCGGGGCTCGAACCCAGGAACTTCCGATCCGAAAGCGCGTGTCATCGTAGCCATCGTTTTATGTTATAGCCTGACACTGAAATCCAAAAGGACTGGCAGTTTGACGTCATTATTTGTTTTTTGCACCGCTTAGTGAGTTGTCGTTAGTAGAGCTCATGGAAACAAGTTATTTCATTGGTTGAACTATTGAATACAACTCGCGATTTGTTTTCTTTTGTGGCAAAAGACTGGCATTTTGACGTCATTTTTTGGTCAGTGTCAGGCCATAACTTTACGAAGGCCACGGTGTCATACCACTAGACCACATTATAGCAGCACAAGGAAACATCGAGTCTCGAAGTTTAGTGTTAACATACGTGATGTCCTTTTAATAGTGTTCACTGTGTTGGACACAACTAAGGGAGAGAATCGTATAAACACATTTACCTAGTATCTAATAGTTGGTAAGGAAGGCGAAAAAAGCATCGTTTCCAGAGTGTATAGATAAAACAAAGTTGACGTCAATCAGGTCTTTGTTATTGTCTTTTGCCATCCGTGTTTATGAGTAATTCTCACTATACTGTATTAACGAGACTATAAACGTTCAAGGTTACACATAGTTTTGTGTGTCGGTCCGTTTTATTTCCGGATGGCAATGTTGTTAGTTTCTCAGCCAAGCGCACGTTTGATGGATATTGCTCTATATAAAGGCTCAAGCTAAGAGTAACCCCCCCCCCACGCACACACACAGACACACACACACACATACACACACACACACACACACACACACACACACATCTGCTGAATGGTGGGAAAATGTAACAACTTATTTTGATCTTTTCGGTTGTTCGGTTTGGTTTAATTTCTTTTTTTTTTTTCGTGGTTTTACCTATTTTCTTACATTTTTAAAATTTCATTTTGCTGAAAAGATGCGTTGACCCCAAAACGTTTTGTGTCCGGAATGCGTTCTTTTTATTATTTTTTTTTCAAGCTGTAATATTTATTTCTCATCCTTAACTTTATGAAATATCCAGAACATTTTCAAGAAAATGTTTGCGTATTGTATCAGATTTTCATTGATTAAACATACCAAAATTATTTACAATTCCCAGCACGTATTCGTTTAGCAATAAAATTGTAATAAATATAGTCTGGCGTTTTATGAGCTCTGATAGAGGGAGAGAGAGAGAGAGAGAGAGAGAGAGAGAGAGAGAGAGAGAAGAGAGACAGAGAGGGAAGAAGAAAGAGAGAGAGAGAGAAAGAGCGAGGGAGAGAGAGAGAGAGAGAGAGAGAGAGAGAGAGAGAGAGAGAGACAGAGAGAGGGAGAGAGAGAGAGAGAGAGCAGAGATATTTACATGTTAATATCCCTTGTGCCTCTTAGACGACGTGCACTTAGTTGCAGGTCTGATAACCCAGTACATTATGGGCTCATTGTTGTAATGGAAATCTTAAAAAAAAAAATTGGCGCAAAATATTGTTCACTAGAACAACGTTAAACTAGGCCCAACTTCAAGAAGTCCCAGGTTTGAGAATGTTTGCGAAGATGAGGGTCATTTTAATCAATCAATATAGAGCGCTTAGTGTCTCGGGTGTCTCGGAGAGTTATAGCGCTATTTAAGTTTTCAGTATTATTATTGCTTTAATTATTATTATTATTATTATTATTATTATTATTATTATTATTATTATTATTATTATTATTATTATTATATTATTATTATTATTATTTTATTATTATTATTATTATTATTATTATTATTATTATTATTATTATTATTATTATATTATTATTATTATTATTATTATTATTATTATTATTATTATTATTATTATTATTAATGAATAACAAGTTTTCATGCCCATTAAAAAAAAATAAAAATAAACCAACAAAACGTGTTTGTTCGTAGCACGACAGTATAATGTAATTAGGAGGAGATGGTGGTGTGTGATAAATATATAATTTGTAACCCCTCAGTCTCTGTAGCATCTCGCCAAAGGGAAATAGAGGTGGCATCGAAGTCCAAAGAAACCCATTAATTCCAAGACATGGAGATAGCGTGAGGCAAAAATGACTTTGTGTGAACCGACAGCCACAAATGATGTCCCAGCACGCGAGAGTTGTCTGCCCCTTGTGACCAGAGAGGCATCCAATCATAATTCGTTTTATATTGGCTTGTCACTTCCGTTATAGATGAGTCTTGCCTCCTGCCTGCTCCAGCAATACTTTCTTTACACGGAAATGAAATGAGTTTGTTTTGCAAATCCTGTTTTTAAATTGAATATTGAAGATTATTCACTATCACACTCCTACCTGTTTGTTTGTTTGCTTTGTTTTGTTGGGGGGGGGGGGGGGGTTGTCTAATATGTGACGCAATCTTGCATTAAAAATCCAAAAATGCACGGTTATAAGTCATCAGTCGTGCATAATGATCTGCACAATAAGAGATGAAGTCAGTAAACAAATAGAGAGGGACAGAGCATAGTCTTTCCGTTAACTTATATCCCGACACTAGGACCCACTCGGACTTATTTTATGACGTTGTCGTTAATAGTGCTCAGTGAATCAAATGATATTATTGGTTGAACTATTGAATACAAGTCACGAGTTGTTTTCTTGTATGGCCAAAGACATGTCTTTTGATGTCATTTCTTGGTCAGTGTCAGGCTATGAGTTTACGATTGCTACAGACGGAGAGATCTGCTCGCAAAGTGATGTTGTAATCACACATTTCTTCATTCCATAGCTACCTTTAGTACATACTGAACAAACAATAAGTAGGTCAGTCCCACAGTTAGTGAGTATTTATCACACTATTTTAACTCATCGCAACACTTTACAACCATATGCATCACCCCCCCCCCCCCCCCCCACCAAAAAAAAAAAAAAAAAAAAGCAAAAAAAAAAAAAAATAAAAAAAACAACAAAAAATCATCACCACCAAAAAAAAAAGAAAAAAGAAAAACATTAATAAATAAATAAAAACAAATACGGATGCGGAGCATATAAAAATATAGAAACCAATAAACAGGCGGGTAAGAATGATGTTTTTAGTTTTTATTGAGGGCTTGGGGGGAATTTTGTATCCTACAGAATTGAGTCATGCCTTTAGTCTTATTCTTCTGTCTTACCTGCTCAAGGTGAATAGTTCGTAACATTTGGTGGTGGTGGTGGGGGGGGGGGGGTGAGGGTTGTCATTGCATCCTGTTGTGATACAGCATTGGGTGAGTAACAAAAATGGATGAGTAATTGATATTATTAAAAAAATATAGGCGTGTGCTGTGTTTAGTGAGTCCTTCAATGTTATATAAAGCCAGTCATACTTTTATCCATCCTTTCATTCTTGTGTGCTATTTATTAATTTCTGTTGAGAGTAGATAGATAATGTTAGATTCTGTGATTTTAGTGCATTTTTTAAAACGAATTTTCATGATAGTCTTGAGCATGCAAAACAGTGTGCTAGCCTGATGTGATGATTTTTTTAAAACTGTTCATTCGCAAGATAAAAATGATCGATTCGACATCTGCCTGATAACCGTTTGGCTGTTTTATCTCTGTTGCAATTGATAATGTTCTGTGTTGGTTTGAATTTTTAATTCAGAAAAATGAATGAAGCAGGCATTTATGTTGATAAAAACAAGAAATAAAATATAGGAAAGTTCCAGAAGACAACTGAGCACAAAAACTTGGCGTCGGTAATGGAGGGCTCGAACTCCGCCTGGCCAGGGAGATCGTGACTCTACCATATTATAAGCGAACCCCCAAAAGTCGCATCAAATTCTAATCGAGAGCCACTTCTCCTCGACTTCTTGCGGTCACGGGTTCACTTCACAACAATGTGTTGGTTTGAGAGTATTTCCATTACAAAAGCAACCCGTACCAGGCTTTATAAAACTGACAAGAAAACAGCCTGCAACCGCATACGAGCAAGACATGGCATAACAGACAAACAATAACTTATACCTCCGAACTCTTGAAAAATCCATATTTGAAAATTTGGCCAGAAAATTCGTCATTCAAATATCGATCGATTTCAATGACCCTGATCTTGGCAAAAACTCTCAAACCTGGGACTTCGCGACTTCGTTACCAGAATCATTTTGTGGGCACCCACAGACTTTATTACCGGAGCGATTTTCATCGATGATGGCTCAAAATATTCGTCTCGGTCTATGTTATTTTCTACAATGCAATAGTATGGTTATTAAAATAGATGAGTGTATTTTCGTGATGGCCTTTCTTTTTCCGTAGATGACACAATGGTGTTGTACAGTAGTGACACAAAGTAACTGGTTCTAAACTATCAGAACAATGGCGGACGCCGTTATCTCCATCACCGTCCTTATGAAATACTTCTGCGACGAGCATAAAATGTATATAGATAGTATGCAGATGACGTCACTCAGGCCTTTGTTATGGTTTTTGCCATCCGCGTTTGTGAGTTGTTTTCACTAAACTGTATTAACCAGAATATAAAAGTTCATGGTTACACATGGTTTGTGTGTTGGTCCGTTATAGATAGTATGCGCTTGGCCAAGGAGTTCACAACATTGCCATCCGGAAGTATAACGGACCAACACACAAACTCTGTGTAACCATAAACTTTTATAGTCTGGTTAATACAGTTTAGTGAGAACAACTCACAAACGCGGATGGCAAAAACAATAACAAAGGCCTGAGTGACGTCATCTGCATACTATCTATACTTCCGGATGGCAATGTTGTGAACTCCTCG
Source organism: Berghia stephanieae (assembly GCF_034508935.2). Classification (NCBI taxonomy): domain Eukaryota; kingdom Metazoa; phylum Mollusca; class Gastropoda; order Nudibranchia; family Aeolidiidae; genus Berghia; species Berghia stephanieae. Next base: position 62,336,312 of record NC_088364.1, read on the forward strand.
GCCAAGCGCATTCTATCTATAGAGGGGGGTAAACCCACTATAAATCTTATCACGTTTTGAATTTAATACATTCTGATCACATAACATGTGAAAAAGTTCTAGCCAGCATGAAGAATAAAGAGTACTGATTTTCTGATTCTAAAACCAAGTTGCTGGTTGCTGGGCAGACGTGACATCAGCCTATTGAATCCTATTATTGAATTGTTTACGTGGTTTGGTGTCACTGATCTAGTTTAGCATGGCTTGTTTTTCTGGTTTTGTCGTGACTTTCAATATAGGTCTTCAGTAAAGAGTTCTCGAGCGGCTATGTGGTCTAGTGGTATGACACTCGCTTTCGGATCGGAAGGTCCTGGGTTCGAGCCTCGCTTGGGCACAGTTGAGTCCTTGGAAAAGGCTCTTTACTCACATTCTCTCACCGTACTCAGGTGTAAAATGATGATCTGGTCCTTTCCTGTCGGAAAAAAATATGTGATATCACCTAACAGGCGTCATGTCTCGTTCTACATTTTACATGTTGCTGTTGGTTAGATCCTTTGCAAGCGCTTTGAGCACGTTTAGTGGATATTGCGCAATGTAAAAAGCTAATAAAAAAAGCTCAATAACGTGAGTTATGGCTTGACACAATAAGTAGTGGTACACATTCACGATTGCTTCCAGTTTTGTACAACTATGACATGCAATACAGAATGAATGACGATGACGTCACTCAGTTCTTTGCTATTTTTTTAGACCGCCAGTTGGGTTTTTGGTTCTCAATAGAATATCTCAATCCGACAATAAACGTTAAGGGTAATACATATTGTTGTTATTATGTGTTGGGGCTTTTCATCAGGTGGGTAGATGTTATGAGTGTTTTACTAAAACGCACCGCATCTTTAAAATATGAAAATGAATAACAGATAATATGAAGATTTATATCGACTGTATCCGTTTAGGAATACAATGAGTAAATGAATGAAAGTTTTTGTATAGCGCAATATCCACTCGAAGTCTCAAGGCACTTTACAGGGGGTCTTAGGCCAACAGCGACACTTAACATGTAAGCGATATTACATTTTTTCCGGACAGAACGAGACTTAACGACCTGGTACTCATTCTATACTTGAGTACGGTGAGAGAATGTGAGTAAAGAGCCTTTTTCTAAGGACTCAAATATTTGCCTAGTGAGGCTTGAACCCAGGGCGTTCCGATCTGAAAGCGAGTGTCATACCACAAAACCACATAGATAAATACCACTGCTTCCCAGTAGACAAATGGTAGCATCACACAAAACGATGTGTAATCTTAAACGTTTATAGGCCTCGAATCAAGGAACTGAATTTGGTAGATAACGCATTTACTCTATAGATAGTATGCAGATGACGTCACTCAGGCCTTTGTTATTGTTTTTGCCATCCGCGTTTGTGAGTTGTTCTCACTGAACTGTATTAACCAGACTATAAACGTTCATGGTTACACAGAGTTTGTGTGTTGGTCCGTTATACTTCCGGATGGCACTGTTGTGAACTCCTTGGCCAAGCGCATTCTATCTATAGAACTTGCAGTAGGTCAATATTGTCAATACCACACAGAACACGTTCCATTTCCTTTTAATTATCTGGCTTAAAACATCCATCGATTATCTCCCTTAGGCACACTATCTCATAATTGAGACACGGACGTCTCATGCTTGTTACATTTGCGCCTACAATGGAATGATTCTAAATTGTTTTGGTACAAACCCCCCAAACCTTCCTCTCCGCGTTCTCGCCTCCCCCCCCCTCACGCCCCCCCCCCCCCCCCCCCCCCCCCCCCGCCGTCTCCCCATCCCCATACTCACGTTGCCCAATGTTAAGGTAAGGCCTGCTCTGTCGTACTCTGGAAAAAAAAACTATATTTAAAAATTTGACCAGAAAACTCGTTCTTCAAAGAGCGATCGATTTAAATGTCCCTCCTCTTGGCAAAAATTCTCAAACTCGAGAATTCGTTGAAGTCCCAGGTTTGAGATTTTTTGCCAAGATGAGGGTAATTTGAATCCAGCGATATTTGAAGGACGAGTTTCCTGGCCAAATTTTAAAATCTGTATTTTTCCAGATTACGGCAGTGCTGTGAACATCTCGATTTAGCACCTGCCAACACCAAATGTCAGATGAAATTCAGGTGCTGGTTAGGCGAGAACAGCTAGAATTTTACAGCTTTATCTTGTCACATTAACAAGTGAACTGCCGTACTTCAGAAAGACGTGTATTTAAGAATTTGACCAGAAAACTCGTCCTTCAAATATCGATCGATTTTAATGACCCTCATCTTGGCAAAAACTCTCAAACCTGGGACCTCGCGTGTCCCAGGTTTGAGAGTGTTTGCCAAGTTGAGGGTCATTTAAATCGATCTATTTTTGAAGGACGAAATTTTCTGGCCAAATTCTTAAATACGCGTCTTTCTTAAGTACGGCAGAAAATTTGGCTAAAATAGCCACTTTTTTATTTATAGACCTATGTCATGGCAAGAATTTAGGTCTTGCGTAAGAGATTAAGGAAAAAACAAAAAACAAAACAAAATTAAGAACAAAAAAGGGAAAGTGACAAACTGTACGAAGACTTTGATTCATTTTTGACTTTGTAGACGTATAGTAAAAGATGTGTTCAATGTTTAGATGATCTTGTGATGTCTATGGACCGGCTAGGGAAATAAGGATAATACTACGATTTTTACACTTTTGCTTTTTGGAATTCCGGAAGTTTTCCCAAACGCTGCACGAACTTGCGAGTGCGCGTTGGGAACAACATTCGAATTCCAAAACGCATGAATGTAAAAAATCATTTATTTATTCTTCCCCTCCATCGATTCCTATTTCGTCATCTTTCATTAAAAGACATTTTCCAAAACATTCAAATTAAATGATACCTCTTTTTTAAAGAATCCAATTTTTAGTGAAATTTACGCTTGATAATCTGACGTCACAAATGTTTATTGTAAACATGATATCATGACGCGTTACTATTTAGAGAGAATGTGGAATAACAGATCCTATACATTTTGACAGTGTGTTTTGAATCGGTACATATTTACACAGTAAACCGGACGCTAATTAAGAAAATCATAAGACAATAATTAATTCTGAACGGATATTTACACGGAAAAAAGATGCCACTTTTCAAACCATTACAGTGAAAATAACCTGTGTCAAACGTGAGCTGTGAAAATTGGCGTTCGACTTTGAGCAACTTTAGTGCGGAGTGGATATTTTGTTGGAATACTCTCTATATTAATGGATTAAGAATTTATTTTAAAATATTGACTTGTGACCATAAATATAGGATTAAATTATGACGTGCAAATTCAGTATTAATCCAGCTCCACAAGGCAAGGAAGTCTATGACTCCAGACATTGTTATCAAAGACGTTGTTATGCCTTCAAGGCGTTACTGTTGTGTGTAGTTACATATTCTATGGTTCTAGACGTCACACGAGGACAACTAGATGATGACGTCATTATATCCAGTAATGATTGGATGGAGGACTATAACCCCTGGGGTGACCCCCCTTGTCCAGACTTTAATCCATGGGGTGTGTGTGTATTAGATTGTATATTATTATTGTACGATATGGATCTAGTGCTACAACAAATAATATAACTTGACCCCCCGCCCCCCCCCTCTCTCTTTCTCTCTCTCTCTCTCTCTCTCTCTCTCTCTCTCTCTCTCTCTCTCTCATCTATCTATCTCATCTATCTATCTATCTATCTATCTATCTATCTATCTATCTATCTATCTATCTATCTATCTATCTATCTATCTATCTATCTATCTATCTATCTATCTATCAATACCCATCTGTCTATCTACCTCTCTCTTCTCTCTCTCTCTCTCTCTCTCTCTCTCTCTTCCTCTCTCCCTCTCTCCCTCTTTATCTATCTATATACCTCTCTCATTTCTCTTCTCTCTTTCTCTCCCTCTCTATCTAACTATCTACCTCCCCCCCCCTCTCTCTCTCTCTCTCTCTCTCTCTCTCTCTCTCTCTCTCTCTCTCTCTCTCTCTCTCTCTCTCTTTCTCTGGGTGCAGAACTTTCAGGACAGAGAATTCTTAAGTACATCATCTTTATCGTCGTTCTTACTCTCTGAGTTGTTCTAGACTTATTGAAGTGAAGTGATCGGTAGATGGCCGAATCGAGCCTTTAAGGCTTTGCCATGCGACATTGGGAAGTTCCGAATTCGTCTTCGTTTCAGCCCATTTTTTCCCCTCTTAGACTCACTGGGGGAACATGAGTGATTCCTGTTTAAATCAGACTTTTGATTTCTTGATTGATTCGAATCTGGATTTCTTACAATTTCCGAAAAGGATGAATAAAGTTTATTATTATTATTATTATTATTATTATTATTATTATTATTATTATTATTATTATTATTATATATCATCACATCATCATCATCATCATCATCATCATCATCCATCATCATCATCATCATCATCATCATCATCATCATCATCATCATCATGACCATCATTATTATTATTATTATTATTATTATTATTATTATTATTATTATTATTATTATTATTATTATTATTATTATTATTATTATTATTATTATTATTATTAATTATTATTATTATTATTATTATATTATTATTATTATTATTATTATTATTATTAAAGAATTTCCATAAGAGACGGCATCTGAAATTGGCATGCAGAAGGGTCTACTTACTCTCTCTCTCTCTCTCTCTCTCTCTCTCTCTCTCTCTCCCTCTCCCTCTCTCTCACTCTCTTCTTCTTCTTCTTCTTCTTCTTCTTCTTCTTCTTCTTCTTCTTCTTCTTCTTCTTCTTCTTCTTCTTCTTCTTCTTCTTCTTCTTCTTCTTCTTCTTCTTCTACCACTGTAAGGGGCAGCGTGGTTCACTGCTATGGTCTTTGCCTCGTACCCGAAAGGCACTGAGTTCCATTGCCCTTTTCTCCTCGCGCTATGGCCTTAAGCAAGTCAACTCGCCCTAGCTTCTTTTGTGGCGGTTCACTGCGGCTGACGCCTAAATTATTAATGTCTTCCATTGGAATTGTCCCGAAAGAGGAATTTCTCATTGGGGATGGATAAAGGGAATTTTATTTATTTATTTGTTTATTTATTTATTTATATACTTATTTTTAAATTGAATAATTTATTCATTCATCTGTTTATTTATTGCTTTCATCACGTGACTCACTCACATCCATCCCTAACCCGTCTTTCATCCAGATGGATGTGGAAGGACCCCAGCCCGTCCCAAACCAACATCCTCCCCTATCCCCGATGGCAAGACCACGGGGAAACCGGGCCCCCCGACCACCCGGAGACCCAATCCCGACAAGCTGACGTGTACACCCGAAGACATCAAGGAGGCTGCGTGTCTGAACGATGGGGAATGCTTTGCTTTGATACTGCTACACGTCAGATCGGCTCACTGCTCGTAGGTATCTTACAGATAAGATTGGATAAAAATAAGATAACGTAAAAGTAGTCTGACCCGATGAAAGAAGCTGATATACAGAGAAGTGGTAAGACATGGAATGAGAATTAAAAAAAAAGTTAGCCCAGGATAGAGAAGGGTGGAAACTGTTTGCTGTGGCCTATACCCTGACCCAGGGTGAAAAAGGCAATGCTGATGATGATGAGTCCTTCATATCCAGTAGTTTATCCTTTGCTATGCTGTGATGTTCTTACACGTCAGATCGGCTCACTGCACGTAGCTATCTTACAGATAAGATTGGATAAAAATAAGATAACGTAAAAGTAGTCTGACCCGATGAAAGAAGCTGATATACAGAGAAGTGGTAAGACATGGAATGAGATTTTTTAAAAAGTTAGCCCAGAATAGAGAAGGATGGAAACTGTAGGTCTGTGGCCTATACCCTGACCCAGGGTGAAAAAGGCAATGATGATGATGATGATGATGAGTCCTTCATATCCAGTAGTTTATCCTTTGCTATGCTGTGATGTTCTTACACGTCAGATCGGCTCACTGCACGTAGCTATCTTACAGATAAGATTGGATAAAAATAAGATAACGTAAAAGCAGTCCTTCATATCCAGTAGGCCGATGGAGCTGGAGTTTTTCCTTTGCTATGCTGTGATATTCTTACACGTGAGAACGGCGTCAGAATCTGCCTGTATGTGCGGCTATGTGGTCTAGTGGTATGACACTCGCTTTCGGATCGGAAGGTCTTGGGTTCGAGCCTCGCTCGGCGCATAGTTGAGTCCTTGGAAAAGGCTCTTTACTTACATTCTCTCACCGTACTCATGTGTAAAATGAGTACCTGGCCGTTAACAGCGTTGTCTCTGCCCGAAAAAAATTTCATATCGCCTAACAGGCGTCATGCCCCGTCCTACATGTTAAATGGTGCTGTTGGCCACGGACCCCTTGTAAAGAGCTTTGAGCACATTTAGTGGATATTGCGCTTTATAAAAGCTCATTTTATTAATTTTTAAAAAAAAATATAACCTGCTACTAATATAATTATTCTACCTTTTGATTCAACATGTAACATGATAATTATTAGTAGTCTCCGAAGGACTGGTTACATAACACTTCTAAGGAATTTGGAACCGGAAGAGTAGAATGTGTGACGCGACGACTTCTCTATCCTATTAATGTTATAATTTGTAGAATTGCGTTCATACGCTTCTTTTTTTTTTTGATAATGCATAATAATATTTAACACAAACTATTTTATCAGATGCCACGGGATGTGGACTGGAACTCGGTGTGAAAGAATAGATGAGAACATCTTCGGTAAGTTGCTTAGAGTTCAAATCCTAACTCAGAACTATTTTAGCGATGTGATAAGAAATCTCGTTATTTTTATTTTTGGCCAGAATTTTTTTAATATCAATATTATATCGATCAAGTAAGATGCCCATTTATTTGTCCAAAATTCATGAACCTGAGACTTCCAAAAAAAACAACAACAAAAAAAACAAAACAACCCAAATATTTTCACCTCACTTGACTCGGGTTAAACTAGTGCCTGATGGATATTTTAAGCGTGTTAGTACAAGAAGAATACCGCACGGGTAAATGGAAATAGTATATAATAATAATAATAATAATAATAATAATAATAATAATAATGATGATGATGATGATGATGATGATGATGATGATGATGATGATGATGATGATGATGATGATAATAATAATAACAATAATAATAATAATAATGACAATAAAATTATTATTATTATTATTAATAATAATAATAATAATAATAATAATAATATAATAATAATAATAATAATAATAATAATAATAATAATATAATAATAATATAGCCCCAGGGAATCAATGAAACGTGAAGAGCATTGAGAATTGTAGACCCGTAGAAATACGTTATATAAATTTTCATATTTATTTGAAAATCTCTTTTAACCTAAGTGTAAAATTTGTTTTGTCATTGTACCGTCTATTTTTTTTAAAAAGTGCTTTGTCTTTAACGTATACTTATTTACAGGTCTAATCACCCAAATTATTATGGAGCTAATTGATCTAATGGAAATACTCTCAAACCAACACAAAATATTTTCCATTAAAAGGATGTTAAATGAGGCCCATCATTGCGCTCAGTTATTAGACCTGATAATATGTGTACGTCATTCTAATCCTTTTAATTATGACTAAGATTTCAACTGTAAAGAATTGTGTTTGATCTTTAATCTGCCCATTGTTTTGGACTTCAATCCTGATCATGAATTGCATCGAAATCAGCTTATATATTTGATTATAGTAAATAAAAGATTTCAAGATGAGATTCTTTCGACGTCTACATTTTTCAGATCTGATAACACAAATTGATGTCGGCTCATTTTTATCAAGGAAATACTATCAAACAACGCAAAATATCTATGGTCTATCACAACAATGTTAAATCAAGTCCATATTTGAGTTCGATTATCAGACCTAGAAATATGTACACGTTGGGTTACTTCATTGTTGTCGTAAAAATTTATAATTTTATCTTTCTAATTGTTTTCTCCTATTTCTTACAACTAACATCTTTTCTTATGCTGTTTTCCAATACAGCGTTAGAGTTGATTTTCAAATAAACTTTAATAAAATGTGCTTTAAAAAACACAAAAAAAAAACCCATTGCAAACAGATAGGATTATTTTATGACTCATAATGAAATGGTCTGAAATTTATCTAGATCTGGTGTAATCTGGACAACTCAATATACTCAACATACCAAACATTAAATAGATCACCATCAATGTTTTGATAAACACAATATTAAATGTGAACTACCCTAGCTATAGCCACGATACATATATCACTTATCTAATTTTGTGTGTTTCTGTCCTTATATATTTAAAACGTGTTTATTTGGAGTTCGTGTTAACTGTGTAGGGTATCCCCAGAAGTGTGGGACCAATAAGAAAATAGTTTACGGAGAAATGGACAGCACATCTAAGCACACGATGTTAGCGAGAATAAAGAGATGTAATTCAAGTTTTGTTTAACGCAAATCAGAACTAGAAAACTGACTTAACAGATTTTATACGATTTAAGAAAATAAACATACACATATCTGTAATGGATTTCAACGTGTCCACCATTTTGTGTGATCGGTACTTTGATACGCCGCTCAAGTTCTCTCCAAATGTTTTTGAGCATTTTTTTGCTGACTGATTCAACTGCCATCGATAAACGTGGCGACAAAATGAAAAAAACAAAACACGTTTCTTTTTAATGTAACACTGTAAAATGATATTGCTTTGTTACATATTGCATATTCGAGTAGTTGTATGTTTGAGTGATAGTAGTTTTGATAGTTTATTTGAAGAATGGTTTTCCAAAACTCCCTAACTCTGTTTTTTTCCCCATTTTGAGTGAGATATTGAGGATTATTTCCCTCTAAAATTTATCTGTCGAGCTATTATTTTACCATATTTAAACTTCAAATTCACACAAATTTAGGGAAAACCAATTGATGCTTAAAGTATAATTTACATTTCAATTTATCTAATGGATGGAAAAATCACAAAACATAAAAAAAGATCGACTTAACGAGTTTTGGAAAACCAGACTTTGTTTGATTCAGTTCAAAGTATCAACAACCAGTTTTGTTTCTTTTTCCATATTTGATTACAGGAGGTAAGAAAATTGTATCATTTCCACGTATTTTATCTGGCACTGTTAATGAACAATTCTTTTGTTTGTTTGTTTTTTTGTTGTATTTGACACTCTTTGAATACACTCTGCATTTCATCCATAAAACAATATATAATATAACGTAACATTTATAATCCTGACATCTTTTTACTTTTATTGTTATTAAATCCAGCCGAACTGATCTCCGAACTTTAATGCTAAAAATATATAAATAGATAATCATAATAATATCGTGAAAATGAATGTCAACAAAAGTTATATTTAATTTAGTAACGACTCAAACACAAAAGTCATGTTTTCGTAGGGAACTGACTCAGGGAATTTTCTGACAATCTTCAATTTATAATGGTTAATTTTAGGCGAAATCCAGTGACACTTTTATTACAAAATGATCAACTTTTTTGTGATATATTGTTTTATGTAAATTTCGCTAAAGTTAAGACGTTTTATTTCTGTCTGGATGGATGGACGTATCTATAATCTATGTACATACATCATAATATCTTATCTTATCTTTCTAAATGCTTAATTTAGGGATTATTCTTTAAATGCCTTATACAATAGGCGATTAATTTTCAGCTTTAAAATGTGTACCTGCATAGAATTTATTATTTCTGCTAATCATTTATATACTTCTTTGGCCTTTATCAATTTAGTTTTAGAATCTTTTTCTTTTGCTTGCATTATCCTTGGCTAAGGAATAACTAAACGATTACTGTAAGTGATAATAAGAAATGAAGTAAGTAGGAAAGTGCCAGAAGACAATAGAGAATAAAAATTTCGCGGCGGTGACGGGGACTCGAACTCGCGACCTTACTGGTACGCGAAATTTTTATTCTCTATTGTCTTCTGGCACTTTCCTACTCACTTCATTTCTTGTTATCATCAACATAAGTGCCTGCTCCACTCACTTTTCTGACTGTAAGTGATAGTATCCTATGTTATACCATCTATCCTATTTATCTGTTTCCTCGAATTCGAGTCAATATCAAACCCCAAACATTATTCCATCAGCATTCATTATATCAGCCTTCTATGAAAACTATCAATGTGAATATTTCCCCCCTTTATAAAACCTATAACTAAATGTCCTACATATCATGCTCTGCTTCTATATTTGGTTGTCAGACATCATTATAGTGGAAACTGTGTTTAAAGATGCAAGCAGCCATATAATTGTGTTTAAATAAAAGACAATAGACACGTTTAGTAGACCATACGTATCACGCGTCACGTATCCCTTATGACGTATCTCTCCCATGATCATTCTCATTATACCTAAAATAGTGCCACTGTGCGATTTTTTGATTGGGTGTCACAATGTAAACACTTCAATGATCTGCTAAAACTCTCTAATAACAATAATAAACGTGAAACTAAGAACATCTGAAACCTTACTTATTTTTTTTAAATCTAGAAAATATTATCAGCCATTGTAAAATGTAAAGACTTTAAGCTTTACAAACAACTCTGGCTTTAGTTAGTCTTAATCGCTCAATATATGAAGTAAAAGAATTCTCTTGGTGGTTGTTGAAGTCCAGCAGTGTGTGTATCTCTTACAGAAAAAAAGCAACACTTTGATCTCATTTAGGACTACAAATAAAATTAAATTCCTTTGATAAAATATCGTCTAAACTGTTTGAGAGTTCTGCTTCCATAGTCTGGTAGAACACACAGACACAGACATGCATGTTTATGAATTATTCTTACTTTTTTATTTCACATGTATCACAATTCTAATTATATATTAAAAATTGTGTGATGGGACAACTACAAAACGTATTGGATTTAAGATGAAATCCACTATAAATTATGGATTGTTCAGAAATGCCTTTTCATTATCAAGGCACATGTTCCTGTATAATGTTCATGCACGTAATTAAATTATATACTAATGGATTGTCTAATTTCCTAAAGATTGAATGTGGATTATATTTCCCCATTGTCTTGTATAATGACAGAGTGAACCACAGGCTAAAAATATCCATTTATTGTAATAGACATGAAAAACTATAAAAAATAGATATGGCGTGCGGAAGAGAACATTCGAAAATGTCGTATTTCTGACTATTCTAACTCTATATTTTCTTTCTTTACTGCATTTCACGTAATTCGTCTTGATATTTTATGGTGAGGAGAGATTCTCAATGCATTCACATATCCATCAAGACATTTATTTACAAATTGAAAACCAAATAACTCGCAAATCACCCGCACATTGTTTGTTTTTTTTTACTGCACGTGAATAATTCAGCACACACAATATCAGATTGTAGTGGACTGGGTGAGGTGGGAATTGTCTGTTTACAGCACATGACATATCTGAATTCAGTCAGAATAATTGGTAAAAAGTTGCGTCTTATAATGCTGCCTATAAACGTCTATTTACATTCATTAATGGAAAAAAGTAATGTAAATATCCTTGTAAATCATTATAACAGTTTAGCACTGTTGTTTTTGTTTGATCCAAACACATGGTGTGAAATAACCCAGTCATCTAAGGATTGTTAAATTTACTACAGAAAATATTTCTCTTATTTTTTAGCATTATTTGTTTTTATAAAGCAATAAATCGTGACACATATATTTCCATTTTAGCTCATTAACTGATGAGAGCTATGGGTTATAAAATGCATTGAACAATGATGTGAAAATGAAAATAAATAATGTATTCTGTTGATTGTTGTTTTTTTTTTTTTTTTTTTTTTTTTTTTGGTTGGGCAGGGATTTCCATATTCGGATTTTCTCAATCCAAACTCTTCTTTATTCTATTGGTCAACATCAATTTGGAATCACAATGGAAAAGCTGACCTTATAAAAACTCTTTGGGTGTTGTATTATCAGGGAATATCAAATGGAGAAATTAGTGAGCAGGCACCAGTGTAAAATAAACATATGAAAAAAGTGTGTATGAAACGGTGCCAGACAAAGCAGAAAGAAAAATACAAGAAAAAAAATATCCCTAAAAAACAAGGAAGACTGATTATTCTACCCTTCTCTTTACATAGTAACGCGAAATGATATGTTTACAATAATAATATGTGACGTCAGATTATAAATCGTTTAAGTTCACACAAAAATTAGATTCTTTAAAAGAAGTATCATAATTTAAGTATCTTTGAACATGTTTTTTATTCAAAGATGTCGAAATCAAAATTCATTGAGCGGCAGGATAAATGATTTTACACTCTTGCTCTTTGGAATTCGAAATTTGTTCCCAACAAATACTGGCAAGCTCGTGCAGCGATTAGGAACAAGTCCGGAATTTAAAAAAAAGCAAGAGTGTAAGAATCGTATATTATTCCAGCCCTCCCATTGGAAAACCCTGTCATATCTTAGTAAATACGTAAATCGTACTCGTTGAATAATGATTTGAAGATTCAAAGACTGCAGAATATTTTCGCCCATTCTATTGGTGTGAAATTTGGTGTAAAAGACAGCTGATTGGCGATTATAAATAATCTTTTGGTGCGCATGAATACAAATCCAATGTTTTTAGTTTTGGGTCAAATTGTCAATCAAGCAGAAGGAAAAAGATGCACATTAGGGTGAATATAAGTACTAATGTAATACCATTCGGTTACAAAATATCTAATAATCTTACTTTTGGGGTGGAATAAATATATTTGGCCGTTAACAGCGTTGCCTCTGTCTAAAAAAATAATAATATCGCCTAATAGGCGTCATGTCTCATCCTACATGTTATGTATTGCTGTTGCTAGGGACTCCCTTGCAAAGCGCTTTGAGTAGGTTTCATGGACATTGCGCCGTAGAAAAGCTCAAGTTTGTTTAAATAATCCATATGTTCAAATTTCCCCATCTACTTTCAGTATTACGAGCCAATGAAGTGAAGGTGGCAGGAATAGCCACAGGCGTGTCCGCCCTGGTCATCATACTGGCTGTCGTCATTGCTTATCTCCTTATTTTAAGGTATGGAATTTTCGTTATAATTACAATCTCCATTTGAACCACATTGATTACCACCATCTGTAGAGATTACCGCCATTTTCACCATTATCATCTTTATTACCACTGCCGTGTCTTGTAAGCGAATGTCTTTATAGGGAATGAGATTAGCGGAAGAGTATCGTCCCGTGATTGGACGTCACCGGTGGAGAAGTTATTTGTAAACAAACTAACTGCAAGCCAAGCGCTCCAGATACAAAATTTATTATTCATATTTCTGTTCAAAAATGCATAACGTTGATTATGATATGCATTTTTTTTTTTACAGAAATATGAATAATATATTTTTTTTTATTTGGAGCGCTTGGCTTGTAGTTGGTTTGTTTACAAATAACTTCTCCACCGGTGACGTCCAATCAAGGGACGCTACTCTTCCGCTAATCTCATTCCCTATAGATGCCCTTACAGAGAGAACGTCAACCTAGCATTGCGCATGTGTCTCTCTATCGTTTAGTTAATGAGACATCACTAATTATATTTGAGAAATCACTTCACAAAAAGTTTTTATATACATACTTTTATAAGATTAAAATAGAAATTAATAAACTTATTGTGATGAAAAGTTCACAGTGATGTGTTGCAAAGAATGAAAATCAAAAAGGAATGCACCCAAGATTAAGACAACCCTTCGTGGAATCACTGACTTTACGGTTCGGCAACTCACAGACTAAAAGATCGATGAGAAACGATTTAACTGGTGCATCACTGTGAACTTTTCATCAAAATAAGTTTAATGGTTATATTTTGATTTTTAAAAGGTATGTATATTATTAGAATAACATTTTAAAAGTGATTTCTCAAATATAATTCGTGATTTCTCATTAACCAAACGATTTCTTCAGTTGATAAGAGAGAGACGCATGCGCAATGCTATGTTGATGTTCTCTCTGTAAGGGCATGGATGTCTTATGGTTTTTCTGAGATTAGACCTTTATGCTTACTGACCCACGGTCATTTATGTACAGGTTTGATAAACTGTCCAAATTGTTTATGTTCTCATTGTTTTATGGAAATACTCTCAAACCAACGCAAAATATTGTCTTTTAGAACAATGTTAAATCTGGCACACAATTGGATTCAGTAGCCTGATGTCACGCCGCCCGGCAACGGCGGCCATCTAGGTTCTAAACAAAGAAAATCATTACTTTTTATTCTTCAAGCTGGCTAGAACTTTTCATATGTCTTGTGATCAGAATGTGTAAAAGTCAAAACATGATCAAATTTATGTTTTTTTTCCCCCTTTGGATACGCTTTTATGCTCGCCGGAGAAATATTTCATACGGGCGTCCGCCATTGTTCCGATAGTTTAGAGCCAGTGTTACTAAGTTACCATGCGTCATTAGGAAGGAAGTGACGTTATGACTATTGAATCCTATTGCTGCGTTTGGTCGTCGGATCAACTTGTTTGCGCACCCAGGTACTGACCTAAGAAATAATTGGAAGTATATATGAAGAGTGTTTTCCGAAAATTTCTAACTCTGTTTTCCCCATTTTGAGATATTGAGGATTATTTCCCCTAAAATTTCTCATTCGGTCTATTATTTTATCACATTTAAACTTCAAATTCACAGAAATCTAAGGAAATTTATGTGCCATTTGATGCTTAAAATAAAGTTTACGTTTCAGGAAAATCTCAAAAAGTAGATATATCGACTTAACGAGTTTTGGAAAACTAGCCTTCATATATCAGTTCAGATCTTTATCCCACACTTTTGCCTGCTCTATAAGGAATGAGATTAGTGGAAGAGTAGCGTACCTTGATTGGATGTCACCTTACAGAGAGAACGTCAAAATGGTTTTGCGCATGCGTCTCTCTCGTCCTCGCTTTCGATGAAATGTCTCATGCCGCTTTCACCGGAAGCGAGGACGAGAGACGCATGCGCACAACAAACATGACGTTCTCTCTCTCTTATATCTTTTCCTCCGGTGACGTCCAACCAAGGGACGCTACTCTTCCGCTAATCTCATTTCCTAGACTGTAATTATTTTTTTTTATTATTGTTTAAAAAAAAAAAAATTAACTTTATTTTCTTAATGTTTGACAACGAATCCACAGAAGACTTCGTAAGAAACGACGGCAGGAGTTGGCACAGAATGGTCACGTGTGTAAACCTTTCATCCCAGACGGGGTGAGTACCTTCGCATTTAAATGACGCTCATCTTGGGGGGAAAAAAGTACTCTCAAACCTGGGAATCGCGAACAAAACATATTTAAAAAATTGGCCAGAAAACTCGTCCTTCAAATATCCATCGATTTACATGACCCTCATCTTGGGGGAAAAAACACTCTCAAACCTGGGACTTTGCGAAGTCCCAGGTTTGAGAGTGTTTTTTTTTCCCAAGATGAGGGTCATTTAAATCGATGGATATTTGAAGGACGAGTTTTCTGGCTAAATTTTAAAATATTCTTTGTTTTCCAGAATATGGGAGTATACTTACACTTTCTAGCCTTGAGTTATAAAATCCAAATTTTGTACGGGGTGAATGCGTAGCCATCGTAAACTTATAGCCTGACACTGACCAAAAAATGACGTCAAAATGCCAGTCTTTTGCCACAAAAGAAAACAAATCGTGAGTTGTATTCAATAGTTCAACCAATGAAATAACTTGTTTCCTTGAGCTCTACTAACGACAACTCACTAGACGCTACAAAAACCTAAAAAAATGACGCAAACTGCCAGTCCGAGAGGGTTCTAGTGTCAGGCGATAGTTAACGATGGCTACGGTGAGTGTATGTAGTGTGACGTTGCGAGACGAATCCAGAATGGTTGATAAGGAAAGAGTTAATGATTTTTTAAGATAAATTTTCAGCTGCTCTTATTAGATACTCTTTATTTTCCTTTCCTCTTCCTATGTGAATGCGAATACGAATTTTATTGTAAAGCGCTTTGGAGAGCATGAATTCATGGCATTTGTGCGTCATACAAGTGAATCATTATTATTTCACCCTCTCCCTAAATAGTAACAATACAATTACAATAATAATTTGTGACGTCATATTATCAAGCGTAAATTATTTCACTAAAAATATGATTCTTTAAGAAGGCGTTCTATCATTTAGATGTTTTTAAAGACATCTTTTATTCAAAGATGACGTAATAGGAATCGATTGAGGGGTAGAATAATTGATTTCTTACACTCTTTGAGTTTTTGGAATTCGAACTTTGTTCCCAACGCGCACTCGCAAGTTCGTGCAGCGGTTGGGAAAACGTCCAGAATTCCAGAAATTCAAAAGTGTAAGACTCGTATATTATTTTATGATTTATTATTTATATTTTAAAAAAAAGATGTTGATATCGTTTTGTAGAGGAAGTGATAATAAATTCTTATCGTGTAGAATTACAGATATCACTAAATTCAAAAATAAACAAGTTGATAGGAGGCCAAGGTAAGTTGGCACCAGATGCATATTCACCTTTTGGAAATATAAATTTGTCAAAGTGACAAATGGGGTGTGAAAAAAAAATATTCAGAAAAGTGTGGAATGAGCACTTGTATCAATAATGATGATAGACGATATTATAGGATATGGAGAAGTGCCAGATGTAAACAGAGAATAAAAATATCGGGGTGTCAGATTGCCAAACTTGGTGATTCAATCCATTCCAACTTCCGGCTAGCTCAGTAGCTAGTGCGACTGCTCACTGCTCGACGAATTCTCTCTCTCTCTCTCTCTCTCTCTCTCTCTCTCTCTCTCTCTCTTTCTTTCTTTCTTTCTTTCTTTCTTTCTATCTGTCACTGATCTGTCTCTGTCTCTCTAAAAAGGGCAAGCTGAATCTTAAACTTAACAGCGTTTTCTCTATCGGAGAAAGAAAATAATATAGCCTAACAGGCGTCAACATGATACGTGTTGCTGTTAGTCATTGGCCCTTTGTAAAGTTCTTTGAGCACGTTTAGTAGGTATTGCAATGTATAAAAAAGCTCAATATTTTTTTTTTTTTTTTTTTGGGGGGGGAGGGTCGGGTTGAAAAAAGGAGAATATGAAAGAGCTGATTTAAAAATGTGTTGCAGGATTCAAACTTTATCATTCGTCATTACGTTGTTATTGTTTTGGTTTTGTTTTTGAATTTAGCTAAAGACAAAATGAGTAAACTTCAGGTTGCTCAAACTAACGCGCGCAGCTAGAATCATTGTACGCAATAACCAAAAATACCAGTTAGTAACTCCTTCTCCATGAGTTACATTGACTTCCAGTGGAAAAAAGAGTTGCCTATACGATTTATACTGTTGTCTACAAACCCTTGAGCACTAATAGTCCCTCCTATATTAAATACCGTCTAAACATCAATGTCTCCAATAGAAACTTGAGGTCAAGCAATGACCAATCAATCCTTGTCAAACCTAAAACATTGCGTAAAAAATAGGTGAACAATTTTTTCACCCCCCCCCCCCCCTTATCAATTTTTACCATTACTCCCATCACACCTGAGATGTTCGGATTCGCTGACAACTTGCAAATCTCGCTTAAAGTTTGTCTTTTTTACGTCATAATTTTCTATACTATTATCATATTTTGTAGTTATTAATTTGAATTCGTATCACTTTGCCATCAACAGTTGTCTTACCGTAATAATAATATGTACAGCGCTTAGAGTCTGTGACAACGGGGTAAGGCGCTGCTATATAAATGCTATTTATTATTATATGTATTATTTGTTTTGTTAATCAAAAGTAATAATAATGCCGTTTCTATTTTTCTCCAGAGCAACACAGAGCATACGCATTACGGCAATACATACAGCAAATCCGATGCACACGTAAGTCTCTCGAAACAACGTTGTGTGTAGTTCTTTTCTATCATGTTCTCATTCTTGCACCTTCTATTTCTATTCCCCAACCCCCCTTTCATGCTCTTCTCCCTTCATTTTTTTTTATTTTCACCATCATCACTACCGTCATAATCACCAAAAAATAATAATTTAACATCATCATCATCACCATCATCATCATCATCATCATCATCATCATCATCATCATCATCATCATCATCATAATCATCATCATCATCATCATCATCATCATCATCATCATCATCATCATCATCATCATCATCATCATCATCTTCATTTTTTTTCCCACCTTTCTTATCATCATAGTTAAAATGTCAGATAGAAACACGTATTATGAATCAATATATCAAATAATGCTTAAAAAAAATTTAAACTATTCTTTTTTTTTCGTCTGTACATAATGAAAACTGTTTTCTTCTTCCAGGCAATACACGCAGACTTCTCACGTTATGACCAATGTTACCATGACGACGTGGACAACCATAATGTAAGTTTATTATAAAATGGTGGTAGTTTTTTTTTCTTTCTTTCTTAGCGCTAATAACTTTTATAGCGATGATGATGATGATGATGATGATGATGATGATGATGATGATGATGATGATGATGATGATGATGATGATGATGATGATGATTACGATGATGATGATAATGATAATGGGAGGAGGAGGAGGAGTAAGAGGAGGAGGAGGGGGAGCAAGTGTGATCATGGCAAGGGTGGTAAACGGTATTTGGGCAATTATGCAAGTATAAGTTTAACTGGAATAGTTGCATACTATTAACATGCATTTAAAACGTTTTGTCGTATTATCAATACTTGTGAAATACGTTTTAACAAGGAAAGGAAGTTATGGACTATTTTTTTAAAAAAATATATGTTTAACTTACCAACTACCATGTGGTCTTGTGGTATGACACTCGCTTTCGGATCGGAAGGTCCTGGGTTCGAGCCTCGCGCTCGGCGCATAGTTGAGTCCTTGGAAAAGGCTCTTTACTCACATTCTCTCACCGTACTCAGGTGTAAAATGAGTACCTGGCCGGAAACAGCGTTGTCTTTGTCCGAAAAATTGTAATATCGCCTAACAGGCGTTATGTCCCGTCCTAAATGTTAAATGTTGCTGTTGACCAGGGACCCCTTGTAAAGCGCTTTGAGCATATTTCGTGGATATTGCGCTATATAAAGCTCAATTTTTACAAATAATTTTTTACCATATCTATATAGTGAAAGAGGTGATAACTTATAAAAGTCTTTAGTGTCTTATTATTAAAGTAATGTTGAACTGACCTTGCGTTTTCGACATTTTTATCTTGATGATTTTATTTTTTCTCTTTTCCCTCGATCTTTAGGCAAATGGAGATTATCGCCCACATAACACAGGCAATTCGGAAACGCATGTATGACATGAGCGCATGCGCGTCTACAACATTTCCTGTCACAGAACTACATTATCAAAATGTACAAGCGGTACGAGAGTATAAATGGTGCTTTGATTCAACGCTCTGTTCAAACTACACACTTTCACAGACTGTCAAATTTGAAGGGAGGAGGAGAAGGGGGAGGGGGGGGGGGGCACGCTTGTTCTGGTTATCAAGATTTGTGGAAATTATCTTGGGAGAAAAACAGATCTTTGGATTTAGCATCGAAGTGTTTTCTCGTTGAATTGTCTTCTCAGCATCATGTCTCACGTCATCGAAAGCAAATCAAACGACACATAAAATGAAACATCAAAAGAATCAACAATGACAAGCATGACATCAAATTACAACCCCATCGTTCATGAAAAGATCACCGCATTGAAACATACAGCAAGTACAACGTGCACTTATTTGCACATATTATGTACACGTCGAGCAACTGTGAAATGTCCGTGTATTCGGGAAACGGGAGATTAAGAAGATTCAAAGTAATCACAACTTATCCTTATAACAATTTCATTTCTAAAATGCCCATTTCTGTTCAAACGACATTACGTGATTTTGGGCTCTAAGAGATTATCAGGAAATGCTTGAATTAACGACAGGAAATAGCCCTCAATTAAAATCTTGGAGTTGTGTCTAAAAATTTGTATTGGGTATTTCGATTCATTTGGCGGAACAGGATTAAGTGCACATGTACATATCAAACAAAACTATGACACGGAGCAACTCGCCACCTTTCGAACATTCTCTGTTGTCGTGTGTGTCACCTGGTTGATGTGGATAGCTGTCTAAAAATAGCCTCAAGATCAATCATCACGACAAACCACCCGATTATCACAAGAGAACAAAATGAAACTTTTATTTTTTTTTTTTTAAATAGATTATGAAACAAACTTGTTAACAGCCACGCCGGCCCTGTCAGGTGGAATAGACTGGATTTTGAGACAGTGAGTACTTTTCATTCTGCATACCTACTACCACAATCAACACAGAATTTCATCACGTGATCAATGCAAGGAAAATGAAAGGAAAACAAAACAAAAAACAAACAAACAATCAAACCAACTTGTATTACGGTTTTCAAATTTAAGCAAGGAATATTTAAATTCACGACTTTTTAAAGTCCACAGATTCTAGCAGCTTGAGTACAACAGCTTCTAACAGCCTGAGTACAACAGCTTCTAACAGCCTGAGTACCAATTCACCACAGACTAGAACAACATTCCTGGAGAAGTTGTTGAAAGCGTCATCAGGAGTCCATAATATGCAAACATGACAATATTGTTTCATCCATTTATAATAATATTGGCATAATTCCAAACTCTGAAAAAACAACTAACACGTATTTAAATTTTGGCCATAAAAACCCTAATTCAAATGTTATCGATTAAAATGATCCTCCTTACGGCAAAAAACCCCCAAAAATCTCTCAAACCTGGGACTTCGCGAAGTCTTCCTTGAAGTCCCAGGTTTCAGAGTTTTGACAAACTAAGGGTAGTTTTAATTGATCCATATTTGAAGGATGCTTTTCTGACCAAAATTGTTGAAAAATTTCCAGAGTACCGTGGATTTGTTACATAGTATGTAATTGTGACTTTTTTAGTCTTTGGATGTAATATGAAGCGTGTGTAAAGAGAGTGTTCTAGCTTTATAATCAAAGTGTTTGATAGTGCTGAAAAAATTTGAATTGGTGTCTATGGAACTGTGCCAGACAAATCAGAAAGAATCCCCCATGCTTATTTTTCTCCACTATATCAACCCAACTACTACTGGGCAACCTCTGTGGTGGTGATGGTAGCAGATCTAACCAGATAACCAGGAAGTCTTGAGGTTGGATCCCCAGTCGCGTCAGGTTAACTATTTTGGGGGTGACATTTTTTTCTTGTATAGTTTCTTTCTGATTCGTCTGACATTAATTGAAGGCTGATTTTCCAAAAAGTCGTTAAGTTGGTTTTTCTACTTTTTGAGATTTTTCCTCAATGGTATAAATTGAAACGTAAACTTTATTTTAAGCATTATTTGGCACAAACATTTCCCCAGATTTGTGTGAATTTGAAGTTTAAGTATGATAAAATAATAGACCGAATGAGAAATTTTAGGGGAAATAATCCTCAATATCTCAAAATAGGGGAAAAAACGGGAGTTAGGGAGTTTTGGAAAACCACTCTTCAATTCATGCCACGCCTTTTCATGTTTTATCTTGCGCCAGTGCCTGCTCCCAAATTTTAACAGAGTGCTGTAAAGGATGTTTGTTACTGGACAACTTCTTTGTATAAGAAAAACTGAAAAAGAGGGAGTACGTATTTATCATTTCATTGTCAGAATTCAACCCGGGAGTCATTTCATTGAAATATAAAAAATTGAACATTGATAAAAGAAGAAAAATATCGAGGCGAATTCACTAATTCTAAAATCAAAATCATTCGTTTTACTAGTTTTTTAAAAATTATTCATGATAAAATGACTTTGTACATAGATGAGTTGTACTGTGAAAATATGATGTTTAAATGTGTTTTGGAGACAATCGACCTGAACTGATGGTGTGAAGGTGTTTGGTAACGTTTGGAAAGGTAGGATAGTGGTGGTTGTTATTGTTATTTATTATTGTTCTTCTTCTTATTATTATTATCATCATCATCATCATCATCATCATCATCATCATCACCATCATTATTATTATTTATTATTATTATTATTATCATCATCATCATCATCATCATCATCATCATCATCATCATCATCATCATCATCATCATCATCATTAGTACTTTATTATAATTAATATTTTATGGATGAGAGCTTTATTGAGCGTAGCATTGCTATAACAGTAATATTAACAGTATTTACTGTATAACATTGCTATCAGTAGTATTGACAGTATCTACTGTATAAGATTGCTATATCAGTAGTAGTGACAGTATCTACTGTATAAGAATGATATATCAGTAGCATTGACAGTATCTACTGTATAGCATTGATATATCAGTAGCATTGACAGTATCTACTGTGTAGCATTGATATATCAGTAGTATTGACAGGATCTACTGTATAGCATTGATATATCAGTAGTATTGACACTATCTACTGTATAGCATTGATATATCAGTAGTATTGACAGTATCTACTGTATAGCATTGATATATCAGTAGTATTGACAGTATCTACTGTATAGCATTGATATATCAGTAGTAGTGACAGTATCTACTTATAACATTGATATATCCGTAGCATTGACAGTATCTACTGTATAACATTGATATACCAGTAGCATTGACAGTATCTACTGTATAACATTGCTATCAGTAGTATTGACAGTATCTACTGTATAAGATTGCTATATCAGTGCTATATCAGTAATATTGACAGTACCTACGGTATAACATTACTATATCAGTAATATTGACAATACATTCGGTATAACACTGATATGTCAGTAATATTGAAAGTATCTACTGTATAACACTGATATTCAGTAATATTGAAAGTATCTACTGTATAACACTGATATTCAGTAATATTGACAATATCTACTGTATAACATTATATTTATATATCATAGTTATGCTAACGATCCAGTTAGTGGCCAAGTTTGACTACGGTACCACTTTTAAACCTTTTGTTTCCGTTCAATTTCCTCCCTTTCATATTAAGTTTCCTCCTCTTTGTTTATTTATTTATTTATTTATTCATTTATTTATTTTAGTTAATGTGAATCTCGCTTCATGTTTTACAGTCAACGCCACGAATACAGATTAGCTTTGGTCATTTTTTAACATTGTCAATTAATATCAACTTTTAATTTATCGTCGGAATCTTTTCTCTCTTTTATATAACATTTTATTTTGTATTTTAAATGGTTTTTAGCATGTTACTATATGTATGTATGTAGATATTTGTTATATTTTAAACAGTTTAGGTTGAAAATGATATTATGTAGAATTATCAATTGGGTTTTTATAAGAAGCTGTGTAAAGCTTTAAAATTTGAACAGTGTGTAATAAGGAAGGTTAGGAGCTGTCATACGCCTTATATTATAAAAATAAAAGATACTAGTGGAAAGATTAAGATAGGAACGCTTCAGAATAAACAATATGTACGAAACAATTGTATTCTTAAATTCTGAAGCTTTTTCTAAAAATACTAATTTTACAATTAATGATTTAAATCGTCACAACACTAACAGCCAGTGATGTTAATGATTTAAAACGTATCGTATATCAAATAGATAATCCATAAAGGATGTTTTCTTTTATCACATGGCTGAAAATCTCTCCATAGTCCGTAGCATCGACTTCAAATATTGACGCAGACCGAATGGACTGAACAATTGAATTCTCTGTCTTACTTTTTCCTCAAGTCCTTTTAATTGTAAATCTAAAATCTTTTCACTATCCAATTTTCTTCCTTTTTACTGGCGCTGATATGACCTAAATGTGTTGCAAGCGCTGTAAAACCCTTTTTAAAAAACAAACAAACAAACAAAAAAATTGAATTCCTTACTTTGGTGAGATTTGGTCCAAGCCGCGTGTCAACTCTGGTTTTACCAAAATCGAGGGACTTTATTGATACTCCTGTTGCATCGCTGATACTTCTTGTTTGGTTAAAAAAACAAAAAAACAACATAGAGATAATCCGATTGATCAAAATCAGTTTTGAAATAATATTTTTATTTTAGAGGTCACTCCTTCGCTGACAGACCATTCGAAGCATTTTTGTAGTTACGGATAATCATAATGTAGTGTTATGTCTTGGTTTGTTGTTTACTTGTCTAATTCAAATAAAAATGGAATTCGCTATATTGAGCAGTTAATTCGATTCAATAGTCGTAACGTCAATCCTTCATAATGACGCATGGTAACTTAGCAACACTGGTTCTAAACTATCTGAACAATGGCGGACGCCGTATGAAATATTTCTCCGGCGAGCATAAAAGCGTATCTTGAGGGGGGAAAAAAAACCATAAACTTGATCATGTTTTGATTTTTAACCATTCTGGTCACAGGACATATGAAAAGTTCTAGCCAGCTTGAAGAATAAAAAGTAATGATTTTCTTTGTTTAGAACCATATGGCCGCCGTTGCCGGGCGGCGTGACATCAGACAACTGAATCCAATTACTGGTGGACAAGTGGCTGAGTGAAGACATTTCACTGTGGCCTGAAAAGACACGAGTTCAACCCCACTGTGTGGACAAAATGGGTGATTCCTGTTGCCATCAGGTGATTGTTTAATGGATTATCTTCCTGGAATGCCTAAACGACGGCATCTAACGCATATCCGATTGAATATGTCGTGTATATTCCAATGGCTATGACGTGATTTTTGACATACAAGTAACATAATAATATGATTGTCTGTATATTCTTAGTCTGTAATCTTTTGTCTGGGAAGGACAGGATAGTACATGACGACTCGCTCGTGTCTCGTGAACGAGTTTGTATTATTTGCATTGTAAAAAGCTGGGTTTTTTTTCTATAATTTTTCTTTCAAAATGAATTTTGTACAAAATGTCTATGAAGAACACGGAAAATTATATAATATATATATATATATATATATATATATATATATATAATAATGCGTGTGTGTGTGTGAGAGAGAGAGAGAGAGAGAGAGAGAGAGAGAGAGAGAGAGAGAGAGAGAGAGAGAGAGAGAGAGACTGCAAATTAAGTGAGAGAAAGGCATTGCATATCATTGACTATGACTGTTTAAAACGAACTTAGACGCTTCATGGTATGTTGTTTTATTGTGCGACTGTTAGATTTGAAATAAATGAATTATAAAATGTTACTGAGTAGTCCTGGTCCACTGGTGACTTTGGATTCAAACGGAAACTCTAAGACGATAAATAATGAAGTAAAGATATATGTTATCGAGGAGAAAGTGTGTAAGAATTATTGAGATTAGATGAGAGAGTAATCTTCAGGTGTTGGAAATAAAGTAAAGTTGTCATAGGGAAGCAAATAACATCATGAAAAATAGGATAAAAAATCCCCCCCCCCCCCACCTCCAAAAATTGGGAGCTTTTATATAGCGCAATATCTACCAAACGTGCTCAAAGCTCTAAATAAGAACAAAGAAAAATGTATAAATGGATGAGATGAATCAACGTTCTATTCCTGGATTGACTTTCGACAAACATTTCTTGACAAGGTCAGGAGATTAAAAGATATTTAACAAGCAGGCTATCCTAACATCCTAATGAAAGAGCGATGATGATGGAGAGGCTTCGGATGGGAACGCTAGTATTGTTCCCATCCTAAGCATCTCCATTATCAACTCTTTTGTTAGTATTTTCACGATCCCAGGCTTCAGGCACCCCCCACCGCTCTCTACTTACTATCCCAACACGTGCGACTACGTGGTCTTTCGGATCGGAAGGTACTTGGTTCGAGCCTCGCTCGGCGCATAGTTGAATCCTTGGAAAAAGGCTCTTTACTCAGATTCTCTCACCGTACTCAGGTGTAAAATGGGTACCTGGCTGTCAACAGCGTTGTCTCTGTCGGAAAAAAACAGGCGTCATGTATCGCTCTACATATTACATGTTGCTGTTGGTCAAGGACCCCTTGTAAAGCGCTTTGAGCACGTTTGGTGGATATTGGGCTATATAAAATCTAAAGCTCAAGTTTTTAACATCCAAGTATTTTATTTATCACCTTTTCTCACAGTCCAAGTCAAGTTTCGTTCCGTGCACAAAGTCTGTATTTCATTTTTACCCCTCTCCTTACCCCACAAAAAACAGGGAAATAGTCACATTCGTAACGACACAACCAATATTTATCTCTTTCAGATTTATTTTGTCCATCACAAAACTGAAGACTGTTTTTTTTTTTGTCATAGTTAAAAAAAACCAAACTTGTAGAGATTGTTTTGAATAAAAGTTTAAACTCAGTCAATCCTAGAGATGTTTGCTACTTTTTAAAATTGGGGAAAAATATTAAAAATGAGCATATACATAGATAGTTTCAGTCAAGTAACATTAACATGTAAAAATGAAAAACTTTAGATTTGATACTACACCTATAATTTGTCTCAGAAAAATGTAATAAATGGGCATGGGGTAAAAGTAACCCGGGTAAACTATACAGATATAGTCGGTGTTAGAGTTGAGTGAGTTAAGAGTTTAAAATATCATTTGTTATGTTGGATAGATATGACGTCAAGGGGAAAATCCAAAAATATTTTTTTTCAAAATGGCGGTAAGGAAGGTTAAAGGTTATATTCTGAATGGATGAAAGCTTTTAAAGAGAGTTGTTATAGAAAATTTGTCGATTTTTTTCAAATGCATGATAGTGTGGTTGTCCTTATCACTAACCCGCCATTAAACTAAATGATGATTTTTGACATTTAAAGTTTGATTCTCGGTGTGAAAACAACAGCTCAATCCGTGTGAACAACAACAACAATAACAACAACAACAACAACAATAATATTATCATTATGCAATATCAATATCTCTGTTTAAACATTATATCTATTTTTATAATATCGATATTATGATGATTACGATTATTTGTCATGCTTCACGATTTACCATTCCATTTCTATCATCATCTCCTATAAATGTTTAATCAAAAACTACGCGTTATATCTAGTATAGGATCGAATCAACGTGTTGTATCCGATTTTTTCCTTGGATAGGATCGAATCAACGTGTTATATCCGGTTTTTCCTTGGATAGGATCGAATCAAAGTGTTATGTTCGGTATTTCCTTGGATAGGATCGAATCAACGTGTTGTATCCGATTTTTTCCTTGGATAGGATCGAATGAACGCTTTATATCCGGTTTTTCCTTGGATAGGATCGAATGAAAGCTTTATATCCGGTATTTCCTTGGATAAGATCGAATGAACGCTTTATATCCGGTATTTCCTTGGATAGGATCGAATCAAAGCAGATCTAGTTACCCAAATTGACTGTACAAAAATAGTCCTGCCAGTTGAAATATTACCAACATTAGGCCTAGTCATTAAAGAAAACCTTGCGATGAATGAAATGGGCGCCAACACTTGGAAAAAAAAACCTAAACAAACTAAACAAACTTGTAATGCTCGTTCAATTTCACCGACACAGACAATGGAATCCATCATGTTTACTACACACTCCACTGTAAAATAACGTGTGTAGTCATGTTAAAGCGTGTAATTTAACACCTCGATTAATTACATGAGTATAACACACACACACACACATACACACACACACACACACACACACCATGAAAGTGATTTTATATTTGAAGAAATAATGTGTGTATCCATGCAGGTCATCTGTCCATGTGTTTTTTTCAAATTAAAATAAAAATTAATTATCAAGCCAGGGCATATGCAAACAAATTAGATGAAATAATTATATTATGATAAGTAACAATTTTTAAAAGGAATAAAGGGGGCTAACACGTGTGTTTATTTTATTTCAATATAAATGACAAATAAATCGGTTTATCAACGCACAATTCAGCTATTTACCGACAAAATTAATTTTTAATCCTTTTTTTTTTTCATTTTGATCAGAAAAATTTTACTTCAAAAATCATTAAAAGTTAAAAACGACAAACGACTCGACTTCTAATCAAAACCTCAAACCTGAGACTGGAAAAATGTGTCGAGATTTGAGATTTTCAATAAGATTTTAGATTTATCTTAATCCACATATCAATTTTTTTTAATGTATTATTTTATATATTTATTTTTTTGGCCAAAATGTTGAAAATTTTGTGTTTGGCCAGTTTTTGACACACATGCAATGTGATACCATTTCAAAAGTAACGTATTTTATTATAATAACTATCTTAATCCTCATTTTACGTATCATTGAAGTTGATTTCATCCAAAATTGACAACACTTTCATTTTCAGTTTCATTTGGAATGTTGTTTTGTTTTGATTTGTTTGTTTTTTTTCAGCAAGTCACGAAGATTTCATTGAACATTTAAGCCACATCTCATGAAATAATCTTTTTTTTTTTAAAAATAAAACATCCCTTGAAATAACTTGTTAAATAATAAATCCATAGTGACTGTATTTTTGATTATATTATAATAAATAACCAATTAAAGACAATATCACATTCATTTCACCGCTCTTTGTTAAAATATGACTCTGTACATTATAATATTTCATGTTAATAAAAACGCTGTACCCTAAACTTTGAGTGTTGTTTTTGTCATTGAATGTATTGGTACCATGAGTGGTTTTCGATTCTAGTCTATCCAGATTGAGGGTGGGGGGGAGTGAGGTGGCCTATTAGTTAAGGCATTGCACTGTGATCCAGAAGGCCCCCTGTTTGACCTCCGCTTTTGGCACGTTCATTGTTTTGTTGTTTTCTTTTTCCTTGGGCAGGATTGTTAACCCCCAATTTGTTCACTTTGGACAACACATGTAATTCCTGTTGACATCAGAAATCTTGTTTGATGGAATATCTATATTCCTTGATGGAATGCCTAGGCGACGACGGGATTAAATGGTGCCCTGGCGGAAGGGCATATTATTTTTAATTTGTGTATCCAAATTTGTACATGGAGGTCAATTGAATTTCTCAGCTGTCATCAGATTTAGTGTGTGTGTATATTTAATGTTTAATATTTAAATAATATTTAAATATTTTTTTTTAATTAATTCAAATAATAATATTTAATATTTAAATAATAATTTAATGTGATGCAATGAAATCCACGTAAAGTCAACTGTATTGAAGTCAAATTCTGTTTAAATTCAAGAACCTCATGTTAGTCCCAAACTTTCTATTCTTTATCCTTGTGCTTGTTTGTTGTTTTTAAGGGTTTTACGGCGCTTGCAACACATTTAGGTTATATCAGTGCCAGTAAAAAGGAAGAATATGGGATAGTAAAAAATTCTAGAATTACAATTAAAGCACCCAAGAAAAAGTAAGACATAAGGGAACTGGGAACAAATAGGGATCAGATGTAGATTCCAAGAGCATACCACCAATCCTACTTAGTTTGAGATCACCTATAAGTCTCATCCGGACACAAGGACAAAATCCAACAAAGAGGAATACACTCAAATGTTACATAATACATTCAAAATAACAAATATAATAATATATAACAGAGAGATGATTTACAAGGAAAAAAAATACCATCTCCCAAAACAATGACTATACATTTGACTGTTTCCCTACCAGCTAGGACTCCGGCCAGGGACAGGACAAAACCGTGTTATCTCATTCAAAGTCAAAGACATGTTGGAAAACAGATATAAGGGGATAGAAGACACAGTATGTACCCCCCTGCCCACTATGGGAGGTCAGGAACCCCACCCAGTTACCCAAGTGTGTCCCAATGATAATGGATAAAGTCTACAGAAAAAAAAGAAATTAATTCACCTAGAATTGATTTCGCTCTGGTCCCGTTGCATGTGAAGTGAGTGCCCTACCTATTGAGTTATCGGGACCAAACTATGACTCGGGAAGTAATATTTTGGTTTTTAAAAAAGGGTTTTACGTCTTTCTACATTCATACAATAATTGGCTTACAAAGGACTTTGTTACATTTCAGCCACTTCCATCGATGCTCAACTACAGCAGTTTACACATTATCCTGTCAAAACAATTGTCTTGGATCCTGGAACAAATTAATATTGGAGATGAGGATTGGGATGACATGGTGGCGATTACAAAACAAAACAAAAAAAACAAGAGAGAGAGAGAGAGAGAGAGAGAGAGAGAGAGAGAGAGAGAGAGAGAGAGGAGGAGGAGGAGGAGGAGGAGGATAAGGATGAAGAAGATGAAAGAGGAGGAGGAGTAGAAGAAGGAGGAGAAGAATAAAGAGAGAGAGAGAGAGAGAGAGAATGTGTGTGTGTGGTGTGTGGGTGTGTCAGAGAGAAAGAGAGAAAGGTGTGGGGGGGGGGGGGGGGGGGGGGATGAGACAATTAATTTAAACGTACAAAAAAAATAGCTCTTCAAACAAACCTATCAACATCAATACCAAAGTATTTATGATAAATGATTATAATAATATGATATTCTAAGCACATCCACCCACGTGGGTTCCTTCCATGACAATGGAAATTTAATGTGACCAATTGTCCAGGAAGGAGTGGAATCAAACAGGCTTCTGTCTGGCGGGAATCAATAGACGTCAATGCCACATGACAGCCGAATCACATTAGGCCTGTTGCTATCGACTCAACACCACAATGAGATACCATCAATCATCCAATCATCCATCACAAACCATATATATTATATTTTGTTTTTGGTCGCCATTCCAATCCCATAATTCTCCGAGCGTGACCTGTAATTATGTGTGGATCCCGAAGCAGGGTTGCCAATTTGGCAGATTTTCTTCCAAATGTCCTTTGGCAGAATTTGAAGTCGTCTTGCAGAAAAAAAAAAGGTTTGGCAGTTTGGCAGATATTTGGCAGAATTTATTTTCCACGTTTTCCATGGTAATGTTTAAGTATTAGTGCTTTTTTTTAAACTTGGGAAATGAAAAAAAATGATGACATCGGCCTTTCGAATCTTTTGTTTAACAAAACTGATGAGTTTTCAAAGAAGGTACTGTAAATAGTACGGTTTGGCAGATTTTTGTGGTATTTGGCAGATTTTTTAAAATCCAGTTGGCAGAATGCCTAAAAATAATCTGGCAACCCTGTCCCAAAGGCTTTCGCGTCAATCGGAAACAGCCGAGCATTAAATGAATGACACGGGAATAAAGTGACGTCAGGTTGATATTTCTCTGATCAATAGTGGGAAAACAATACATCAAAAGAAAATAGATAAATAACGAGGTATAAAAAGTAAATAATATGATGACTCATCCTTGGGAAATTTTGATTCCCTAGAGTATTTAATCAGAATATAGAAACCTTATATATTTATATTATATTTATAACAATATTAACAATAATAATAAATAATAGTAATAATGATGATGATGATGATGATGGTAATAATAATAAAAATAATAATAATAATAATAATAATAATAATAATAATAATAATAATATAATAATAATAATAATAATAATAATAATAATAATATTAATAGTAATAATAATAATAATAATAATAATAATAATAATAATAATAATAATAATAATAATAATAACAATAATAATCATGAGAATAGTAAGAATTATACAGTATAAACATTAAAAGAGCAAACAATGGTACTTCATCAAGTTATTCTTATCAATCTGTATATTATAGTATAATAGGGTTCAACAGTCGTGACGTCACTTCCCTCGTAATGACGCAAGTAATTGGTTCTGAACTATCGGAACAATGGCGGACGCCATTATCTCCCTCAAAGCCCTTATGAAATACTTCTCCGACTAGCATAACAGTGTATCTAGAGGATAAAAGCATTATAAATCTGATCACGTTTTGAGTTTTATGCATCCGGACCACATGACATGTGACAAAGTTCTATCCAGGATGAAGAATAAAGATTACCGATTTTCTTTGTTGAGAACCAAGCTGAAGGTTGCGGGGCGGACTTGACATCAGACTATTGAATCCAATTAACATGATCCAAAAGTTTACTGAATGTGTTTTGGTTTCAATGATTGAATATTATCAAGGTATTCGATTACCAAATACACACGTCATTTGACTCTACACTAAAGCATGGAAAAGCGAAGACAAAGGGGGATTTGTTCAAATAGGAATCAGATGTAGATTCTAAGATCACACTGTCAAAGTACTTAGTTTGAGATCACCTAGACACAAGTACAGGTACGAACTAAGAGGAACACACTCAAATGTTTACAAATAATATATAATATGACAACAAAAAATAAACAGTGCATAACAGAAAGATGATTTACAAAGAAAAAAATATCATCTCCTAAAACTAAACATTTGACCGTTTCCCTCTCAGCCGTGGTATCCAATGAGGGCCAGGACAAAACCAATTTATCTCATATTCCCAGACAAAGACAGAAAGCAAGTTGGAAAACAGATATAGGGGGATAGAAGATACAGTAAGTACCTCCCTGCCCACTTTGGGAAGTCAGGAACCCCACCCAGATATAGGGGGATAGAAGACACAGTAAGTACCTCCCTGCCCACTATGGGAAGTCAGGAACCCCACCCAGATATAGGGGGATAGAAGACACAGTAAGTACCTCCCTGCCCACTATGGGAAGTCAGAAACCCCACCCAGATATAGGGGGATAGAAGACACAGTAGGTACCTCCCTGCCCACTATGGGACGTCAGGAACCCCACCCAGATATAGGGGGATAGAAGACACAGTAAGTACCTCCCTGCCCACATATCGTACGGAATGTTTGTGTTTTTCAAAGCTTCTCTTGTAATTACAAAGAAAACACTTTAAATAGTTTGTAAAAATAAAAATTCATTGAATAAAAGTGTTTTTTTTTATCATATAAATATTCTGACCAAACTATATTATTATATTTACACAACCAGACAATTGCTGTGACGTAACTGTATCCAAAGTATTTGAACATAGTAGAAAAATGAAAATTGCAGAAGCAAAAAACAAACACAACATGAACAAAAAACATCATATGTTTTGGGGTTATGATTATTATATTATGAACCAGTTAAAGTCTGATTTTACATAAATTCATTATTATTGTTGGTGTGTTCAAGGGTAGCTTTTGAGCCCTGGTGTGGAATACGTAGGTTGGCTTTTGTTCTGTTTCGACTCTGACTCAGGTAATAGACAAACAGTTTCCATCTTTCTCTATCCTGAGCTAACTTTTTTTTTTAGCTCGTTCCAAGTCTTATCACTTCTCTGTATACATCAGCTTCTTTAATTCCTCCCCATGTTCCCCGTGGCCTACCCCTTGATCTTCTGCCTTGGGGGGTCCAGTCCAATACCTTCTTTGTTATAGTGAAGTCAATCTTTCTAAGGGTGTGTCCAATCCACCTCCATTGTCTTCTACCTATTTCTTCTCCCATTGGTTTCTGTTGTGTTCTTTTCCATACGTCTTCGTTCTTAATTCTATCCATTCATTATACTCTTGAGTAACATCTGTTTACGAAAATTTGTATCCTCCTTATTTATGCCTGCGATGCATTCCAAGTTCCACTTCCATGCTGTAGGACAGACTTCAATTATTCCTAATTATTCTGAGCAGTGGAGGCTACCTGAAGCCTAGGATTGTTTTGCTTTTTTAAAAGGTTTTACGGCAGGCACATCCGTCACATTTAGGTCATTTCAGTGTCAGGAAGAAAATAGGATAGACATGATAACGTTGATTTACAATTAAAAGCAAACAAGTAGAAGTAATACAAAGGAGATTGTTTCAAATGGGAACAGATGTAGATTCCCCCTATTCAGTGTACTTACTTTGGGATCACCTTAAAGTCTCATTCAGACATAAGCGCAAAACCCCGCAAAGAGGAATGCATACACTCAAATGTTAACAAATCATTAGCATAATCAAAACAAAAACACATTAAACAAGAGACAATTTACAAGGAAAGAAAATATCATTTCTCAAAACTAATTCTACACATTTTACTGTTTCCCTCTCAGCCAAGGACTCAGATAACTGACCAGGGCCACACCGAGTGATCCCATTCCAAAACAAAGGCAGAAAGCAACTCAGAATACAGATATGGCGGGACAGAAGACACAGCAAGTAACCTCCTGTCTATGAATTCCTTCCAAACAGCAGAGAGTTCAAGAAAAGTAAAAATTGGAGTCCCTGTCACTGAGATCAAATCCGACCAAACTGTCAGTAAAACACCGAATGGACAGGTTGTCACCCGATAACGTATGTGTGCTCAATGTCTCTGATTGGCTGATTGTGCTGATGGGGTCAGGGGTTATTTCAAAGGCATTGTTTTGACATCCCGTTGACCCTTTCTCTTCTCTTCTATACAGTCTGACATGTTTCTGGCTTCGTGATTGGATCCGCTGCCTGCAGGAAATAAATTGGTGATTATAATTTTACCATAATATAAAAAAACCCGGAGAGACAGATAAGAATTTGGAATGTCATTTCAAGATTCTACTACTTGAGGACAAGACGTGCCAAATACTTCTGTCTATCTGGATTTCAAGTGATGTATTAATGCTTTATTGTTTCTGTCACTGGCTGTAGAAGAGTTTTGATCCTGAAACATTTCGTGTTTGGTATTTGATTCGTTTTCGAATCTGTAATATTCAATATTATTCATTACTTACTTGCAATGCGAAATGTTTCTCTATCAACTACCCCATATCTAAACAAGCTTAAAGCACCTAACAGTTATATAATATAAGTCACTCAAGCATACAATTTAGAAAAGATTACAAAATCCATTTGTTCATCATGAAGAAAAATATGGAGATAGTAAAACGCATTAACTATAGCACAGTGCTGCAAATCATACAGCATAATACATGTAGCACAGTGCTGCAAATCATACAGCACAATACATGTAGCACAGTGCTGCAAATCATACAGCATAATACATTTGGAATGTAAAGCTGTTTTTTAAAAAACTTACCTGCACACAATGATGGCCACAATGATGAGGACGAGGAAAGCTGCAGCTGTAGCTGTTGTCATGCTGTATAGGACCAAACTCTGTAGGAATGTTTTGTCATCTGTGAAAACAGTGATATTGAGCTTTTTTATAAAGCGAAAAGTCCACAAAACGTGCTCAAAGCACTTTACAACAGCAAACCGTAACATGTAGAACGAGACATGACCCTGTTAGGCGATATAACATTTTTATTTTTCCGACAAAGACAACGCTGTTAACGGCCAGGTACTCATTTTACACCTGAGTATGGTGAGAGAATATGAGTAAAGAATCTTTTTCAGGGACTCAACTCGGCGCCGAGCGAGGCTCAAAGCCATGACTTTCCGACCTGAAAACGACAGTCATAACACTAGACCACATAGCCGCACAAATATATCAGTGAAGTCTCTCTCTCTCTCTAGTTAAGGATACATTAAAATGCAACAACTTTGATTTTAAATCACTATTGTGTCTTACTCATCATATTTTGATTTCATTGACAAAGGAGGAACCCAAAATGTTCCACATCATCTGTCTTCCTTAGTAAATTGAAGCTGCTCCTACCTTTTAATATTGTGATTTAATAAACTCATAGATAATCACTATTTCAAGACAAATCACAATAGCAATTGCTTACTACCCTTTGTAAAGGACGATCACAAAGTACTTTCCACTTGTTCTAACAGATTCACCTCCACAATCACTCTTGGGTGAACAGGACAGGGGGTGAGAATAAAGTTTTGACTGTAACCTAGATAAATCTTTATCCCTTTCCTTGTGAAGCGAGTGAACTATTGGGACCCTTCAAGACAGGTGAAGCAGGTCAAAATTAAACGCTACACACCTTTTTCAATATTGACTGTTTTACAACCATTCTGATCACATTTACAGGAAGGTGCCTCAGAACTCTCTATCTGGTCATTTCCCTTAGGGGAGCTAATCGGGTCACATGATGTGATTATCCGTTCTGTTCTCTTGCAAACACCTGTAGTTATATAATAAAATATAATGTAAGAATGCTTTTTGAAAATATCAAAGTGATAAATGAAGCAGGGAGCAAGTACTGGTGTGAGATAAACATTTGAAAAACTGTGTATGAAACATTGTCAGGAAAGGCAGAAGAAAATACCAAAGAAAAAAAATACAAGACAAATATCACCCCATAAGATTTTTATAAAATTGAGCGCAATATCCACTAAACATGCTCAAAGCACTTTACAAGGAGTCCCTAGCCACAGCAACGCGTAACATGTAGAACGAGACATGACGCCTGTTAGGCGCTATTACATTTTTTCCGGACAGAGAAAACGCTGTTAACGTCCAGGTACTCATTTTACACCTGAGTATGGTGAGAGAATGTGAGTAAAATAGCCTTCTCCAAGGACTCAACAATGCCTCTTGTGATGCTTGAACACAGGACCTTCCGATCCAAAAGCGAGTGTCATACCACAAGACCACATAGCTGCACAGATAAACATGCCTCACCAGCAGACAGCCAGGTTAGTTTTTCAGGTAGATATTTTCTTATATGTACTTAATTTTTCTTTTTTATTCAATACTGGAAGGAAACATATTCTAGTTGACATTTTCAAATCAATTTCAATTATCAACGTCTTCATTCTTCTTAATTTTAATGAATTCCTTGTTTAATAAATCACGTTCTTGGTTTATAAAAATATTTCTTTACTGCAAATTAACATTATTACATCAATATCACGTTGAAATAATATCCTTTTAAAGATAATATGGTTCGTACATTACTATTATCTCTCAAAACACCTTAGTAAGAAACAAAAAAAGTCATTCAGAAACATTAGGCTCATGGCGCTGGAGCCTATCTCTGTTTCCACAGTGAGAAACGGACAATAGCAATTGCTTGCTTTCCTCTAAATAGGGCACTAGCTTATCATAAACTACTTCCTGCGAGATCTAAGAGACCCGGCTACTCAATTATTGCTAGGGTGAGAACAAAATCTCAACTACATACGGGACCAATCCCAGTCCCATTGCTTGTCAATGAGCTATCATAACATCCGGTCTACGTATAGGCCTATATACGTCTTGTGGTATGACTCTCGCTTTTGGATTGGAATGTTCTGGGTTCGAGCCTCACTCGGTACATAGTTGAGTCCTTGGAAAATGCTCCATATATGGTGTAAAATGAGTACCCGGCTGTTAACCTTTGTCTGTGTCAGACAAAAAAGAATTGTAATATCGCCTAAAATGCGTCATGTCTCGTTCTACAAATTACGTGTTGCTGTTGCTTATCTAGCCTTTGTTAAGAGCTTTAAGCACGTTTAGTGGATATTGCGCTATATAAAAGCTTAATTTTTAAATTAAAAAAAAAGAAGTGTTCATACTTTTTCTTATATCTAATCTTAAAAGAAGAACTCAGCATATCTTACCATTCTCATCAACACCATACTTGCACTGACACACAAACAACCCATCCTCTATATCAACACACGAGGTGTGTTGAGGGCAATCGTCTATCCCCAGCACACATTCATTCACGTTACCCTCCAGACACAGGGTTTGTCTGTCAGATCCCACGTCCAAGGTGGTCAGACCGACACCGCACGGCTGGCAAAATGACGTCACGCCGCTGAGGGGTTGGAACGTTCCATGGGGACAGGGGAGACAACTGCCCGTTTCAACATCTAAAAAATGACCTGGTTTGCATTTTTCTGAAATTTGGGAAACAAAAAAAAATACATATATCTCAATAAATTTATTGATAACATGTAATCCAATCCAGGAAAACCATAACAAATGACAGAGTGCAAGTATAGATAGAATGCGCTTGGCCAAGGAGTTCACAACATTGCCATCCGGAAGTATAACGGACCAACACACAAACTCTGTGTAACCATAAACTTTTATAGTCTGGTTAATACAGTTTAGTGAGAACAACTCACAAACGCGGATGGCAAAAACAATAACAAAGGCCTGAGTGACGTCATCTTCGAACTATCTATAGACGTATTGATATTGTTGAAAACCCCTCGCTGATTATGACGTTATGCTGTGGCTTGTTGGCTAGTGTCATTCTGTGGCTTGTTGGCTAGTGTTATTCTGTGGCTTGTTGGCTAGTGTTATTCTGTGGCTTGTTGGCTAGTGTCATTCTGTGGCTTGTTGGCTAGTGTCATTCTGTGGCTTGTTGGCTAATGTCAATATGTGGCTTGTTGGCTAGTGTTATTCTGTGGCTTGTTGGCTAGTGTTATTCTGTGGCTTGTTGGCTAGTGTTATTCTGTGGCTTGTTGGCTAGTGTCATTCTGTGTCTTGTTGGCTAGTGTCATACTGTGTCTTGTTGTTCGGTAGTGTTATTATGTGGCTTGTTGGCTAGTGTCATTCTGTGGCGTGTTGGCTAGTGTTATTCTGTGACTTGTTGGCTAGTGTTATTCTGTGGCTTGTTGGTTAGTATTATATTCTTGTATGTGGCTTGTTGGCTAGTGTCATTCTGTGGCTTGTTGGCTGTGTCAGTGTCATTCTGTGGCTTGTTGGCTAGTGTCATTCTGTGGCTTGTTGGTTAGTGTCATTCTGTGACTTGTTGGCCTGTATCATTCTGTGGCTTGTTGGCTATTGTCATTCTGTGGCTTGTTGGCTAGTGTTATTCTGTGGCTTGTTGGCTAGTGTTATTCTGTGGCTTGTTGGCTAGTGTCATTCTGTGTCTTGTTGGCTAGTGTCATACTGTGTCTTGTTGTTCGGTAGTGTTATTATGTGGCTTGTTGGCTAGTGTCATTCTGTGGCGTGTTGGCTAGTGTTATTCTGTGACTTGTTGGCTAGTGTTATTCTGTGGCTTGTTGGTTAGTATTATTATGTGGCTTGTTGGCTAGTGTCATTCTGTGGCTTGTTGGCTATTGTCAATATGTGGCTTGTTGGCTAGTGTTATTCTGTGGCTTGTTGGCTAGTGTTATTCTGTGGCTTGTTGGTTAGTGTTTTTATGTGGCTTGTTGGCTAGTGTCATTCTGTGGCTTGTTGGCTATTGTCATTCTGTGCTTTGTTGGCTAGTGTCATTCTGTGGCTTGTTGGCTAGTGTCATTCTGTGGCTTGTTGGCTAGTGTTATTCTGTGGCTTGTTGTTGGGTAGTGTTATTCTGTGGCTTGTGGTTAGTGTTATTCTGTGGCTTGTTGGCTAGTGTCATTCTGTGGCTTGTTGGCTAGTGTTATTCTGTGGCTTGTTGGTTAGTGTTATTCTGTGGCTTGTTGGCTAGTGTTATTCTGTGGCTTGTTGACTATTGTCATTTCGTGGCTTGTTGGTTAGTGTCATTCGGTGACTTGTTGGTCTGTATCATTCTTAGGCTTGTTGGCTATTGTCATTCTGTGGCTTGTTGACTTGTGTCATTCTGTGGCTTGTTGGTTATTGTCATTTTGTGGCTTGTTGGGAGTGTACATTACTCGCCCCCCCCCCCCCCTGCCTCCTTAGAATATATATATATATATATTGCGCAATAATCATATGATGGACCTGTTAGCTCAGTTAGTAGAGCACTCACGTCACATGCAAAGCGACCTAGATTGATCCTTGGTGCAGTCGATATTTTTTCTGCACCCCTCCCCCCACCCTGTCCACCCAGCAATGATTGGGTTTCTGGGTCTGCTAAATTCGGTGGAAAGTACTTTAAGTAGTCTAGCGTCCTATCCAACGGATATCAAGTAATTGCTACTGTCCATCTCATGCTATAGAAACAGGAATAAACTCTGGCTCCATGGGCCTCATGACTGAAGGACTACTACTACTACTACTACTACTACTACTACTACTACTACTACTACTACTACTACTACTACTACTCCTACTACTACTACTACTACTACTACTACTACACACTACACTAACCACTACTGCTGCTGCTGCTGCTACTACTACTACTACTACTACTACTACTACTACTACTACTACTACTACTACACTACTACTACTACTACTACTACTATACTACTACTTACTACTGCTGCTGCTGCTACTATACTACTACTACTACTACTACTACTACTACTACTACTACAACTACTACTACTACCACTACCACTACCACTACCACTACCACTACTACTGCTACTACTACTACTACTACTACTACTACTACTACTACTACTACTACTACTACTACTACTACTACTACTACCACTACTACTACAACTAAAAATTAAAATAAATTGACCTACTATACAAACAGTCCGTCTCCTTCGTAGCACCTTCACCCAGTGTTGTCCAAGCATAAGGACAGGTCATGCAGCGAGGAGAAGCCGTTTTATTCTTGTACCAGCCTGCAGGACACAGCACGCATTCGCCATTGGGACCAAGTTCTTTTCCATCTGGACAAATGTCTAAGGAAAATGAAAAAGTCAAATTGAATTAAATTAAATGGAGATTTTATATACCGCAATATCCACTGAACATGCCCAAAGTAATATGGGGTCCCTGACCAACAGCAACATTTAACATGTAGGACGGGACATGATGCTTGTTAGGCGATATTCCAATTTTTTTTCGGACAAAGACAGCACAGTTAACGGCCAGGTACTCATTTTAAACTGGAGTATGGAGAGAGCCTTTTCCATGAACTCAACTATGTGCTGAGCGAGGGTCGAACCTAAGACCTTCCGAAATGAAAGCGAGTGTCATACCACAAGACCACATAGCCGGAAAGTTCAGATTTTTGTGAAAGATTTGATGCTTGAATAAGGGAAAGGTCCTAGGTCTGAGAGGTTTTTTTTGTTGACAAGATGAGAGTTAAATCAATCAATATTTAAAGTACGAGTTCTCTGGCCAAATTGTTAAATACAAGTCTTTCAAGAGTACGATATGATAACTGGTTAGAATTATAATTTCTAGAACAAAAATATTATCAATAAAACTTACGGATATATTTCTTTTACTCACCAAAGTAATGTAAATGTTGCTACTCAAAGCTTGAAGAAATAAAAAACTGTAAAATTGAATGTAAGCTTCAATTTAATACACAAAAAACAGACAAAATGGACGTTTCAGGTTTCCCCTTTATCAACAAAACACAGGATGAATAAAACAGACGAATGTTTCCCTTTTATCAACAAAACAGGATGAATAAAACACTACAGACGAATGTTGATAAAGGGGAAACCCGAAACATCCATTGTATCTGTTAGATTAAATTGACGCCTACATTCAATTTCACATTGCTATTTACTTACTTACCAATGCATTCGGAGATATTTTGTGACCCATTCTTCAATGTTGAGTATCCCAGTGGACATGACTGACAGTGTAATGTCCCTGTCTCATCTTGGTACTGACCTCTAGGGCATGGGGCACAGTGTCCTGTGACAGGATCTAGATGTGTGCCTAATATGCATTGCTCTGTGGGATGAAGGGTGGTGGGGGGGG
This sequence comes from Berghia stephanieae, assembly GCF_034508935.2. Classification (NCBI taxonomy): domain Eukaryota; kingdom Metazoa; phylum Mollusca; class Gastropoda; order Nudibranchia; family Aeolidiidae; genus Berghia; species Berghia stephanieae. Next base: position 62,377,431 of record NC_088364.1, read on the forward strand.
GGATAGATGGTAGACAGAATTGGTATATTATTTATCCCAATGAGAATGAGAAGTGGAGAGGAAAAAACAATTGTTTTAAAATGATCATCTAGAGATCGAACCTCAGACCTTCTGATTTCCAGTCAGACGTGCTCTCATGTCAGACATGCTACCTCCCCAGTCGAGTTCGACTGATTTTTTGGAATGATGTCTTCTTATAGTTTTCTTTCTTGCTTTGTCTGGCATCTTTCACACACACACACACTTGTTTGGTTCTTGATCTTACACCGGTGCCTGCTCCTTAATATCTTAATTTGCCTATGTGGTCTAGTGGTATGCTTTTGGGCTGTGTGGTCCAGAGTTTGAGTTTTGTTCTGACGCATAGTTCAGTCACTCTTACGGCACTCAGGTGTAAATATTGTGCAATATGAATGCTCATTTTGTTTTTTTCAAGTACCAAGGCTGCCAATTCAGGAGGCAAAAGTTCACTGAACTTCTACGCAAACACATTGTCCGCCCCCTTTCTGAGCACTGAACTTCAATAAAAAGGCATTATGAATTACCTTTTTTTCCATTTAGCTGGTGATTGGAAAATATACTGCTTACAAAATACTGAATTCCGTAAATATACTGAAAATTGTCAACTTTGAAGTAAAATACAACATGACAGAAACAGGCTTAGACCTACCTTGGCAGTTGATGCTTCTCTTTGTCAAGCCATCTTGAGGGCAGGGTTTGCATGGATGGTCCCCAGGGTTGTCGTTGTACCATCCCCTAGGACATGGTTCACAAACCAACTGGTCAGTGATCGCATGGTCTACTGGACACTCGACTGTGAAGAAAATATTCAGATGAACAAGAAACATGAAGAGATATATATATTTTTTTTCAAATAGAAAAAAAAAGAGTTTTTTAAATAGCGCAATATCCACTAAACGTGCTCTCAGCGCTTTACAAGGGGTCCCTGGCCAACGGAAACACTTCACATGTAGAACAGGACATGGCACCCATTAGACGATATTACAATTTTGACGGACAGAGATAATGCTGTTAACGGCCAGGTACTCATTTTACACCTGGGTACGGTGAGAGAATATGAGTTAAGAGCCTTTTCCAAGGACTCAACTATGCACTGAGCAAAACTCGAACCCAGGACCTTCCGATCCGAAAGCGAGTGTCATACCACTAAAACACATAGCCGCACAAAAACCGTTAGAAGCTGGGGGGTGTAAAAAGAAACAAACCAAAGTGAATTTCCCATACCATGATGTATAATCATATCCCAACATTCTGTCTGAATGTCCTGTCATAAATGTTTAGTGTTGCTGTTGGCTAGAGACCCCCTGTAAAGCACTTTGAGCATGTTTAGTGGATATTGCGCTATATAAAAGCTCATTAAAATTATTTTTTTATTACTATAAATTGAATTCATCCTATTTCAACCTTGAAAAAAAAAGCAGGTCTTCAGAGCCCCCAGGTCCAAGGAGCCGAAGATTATCCCTGGTTTCTATAGCGTGAAACGGACAATAGCAATTGCTTGTACCCCTTGGATAGGACGCTAGTCAATCGCAAAGTACGTTCCACCAAATTTAATAAAAGTTCTGACTACCCAATCACTGCTGGGTGGACTGGAGGGTCATAAAAATCAATCTCGACTGCAACCCGGATTGATCTTGGTCCCTTTGCATGTGAAGCAAGTGCTCTACCAAATGAGCTATTGAGATCTTGAAACTTTACATGAACTCTTCAATGACACAATACCAAACTTATACCATTGGTAACAAAAGGTAATCTTCAAACTAACCACATTTGGGAATTCCAGAAGCGTCTTTCGATTTGAAAGATCCTGTCAAACATACGTCTTCTACATTCACTTGAACAGATTTGAGATCAAACTGACCCAGGGAGGGGTCCTTCTTGATGAGGCTTGCAAACTCGTCCAAAACCCACTCATCTCTTTGATCTCGGGCATGATAACTTTTGATGATAAAAAAAAATGTGAAAAACAAAAAACAAAAGAAAAACAACTTTAAAAACCTCAAGCATTAATATATCTACTAGACGTGCTCAAAGTGCTTTACAAACAACACTTTATAACTTCAAGACACATTGTAAAATATCAAATCGAGATCATGGAGTACTTGATTTATTATTATTCTTCTTACATCAAAAAGTCGAAATTCCAAATGATTTACAGTATTGTTCATCGAAAGAAAGGAAAAGTTTAAAAAGCATCTTAAGATTTGTATTTCTGAATTAATGTTGAGTTCTGTACGCATCAGAGCACCTCGTGATTGGTACAGGCTCAACAATTATTATAATTATTATTATTATTATAAGAAGAGAGAAAGAAGAGAAGAAGAAAAGAGAAAGAAAAGAGAAAAGAAATAGAAGGGAAAAAAGAAAGAAGAAAGAAATAAAAAGAAGAAAGAAAAGAAGAAAAAAGATACGGAAGAAAAGAAAAAAGAAGGCAAAGAAGGAAATAGAAAGAAGGAAGAAAAAGAAAGAAGAAAGAAGAAAAGAAAGAGAAAAGAAGAGAGAAAGAAAAGAAAAGAAGAAAGAAGAAAGAAGAAAAGAAGAAAAGAAGAAAAGAAAGAAGAAAGAAGAAAGAAAAGAAGAAGAAGAAGAAAAGAAGAAGAAGAAGAAGAAGAGAAGAAGAAGAAGAGAAGAAAAGAGAAGAAGAAAAGAAGAAAGAGAAGAAAGAAGAAGAAGAAGAAGAAGAAGAAAAGAAGAAAAGAAGAAGAAAAGAAGAAAAGAAGAAAAGAAGAAAGAAAAGAAGAAGAAGAAGAGAAAAAGAAGAAGAAAGAAGAAAGAAGAAGAAGAAGAAAGAAGAAGAAGAAAGAAGAAGAAGAAGAAGAAAGAAGAAGAAGAAAGAAGAAGAAGAAGAAGAAGAAGAAGAAGAAGAAGAAGAAGAAGAAGAAAAGAAGAAGAAAGAAGAAGAAGAAGAAAAGAAGAAAGAAGAAGAGAGAAGAAGAAGAAGAAGAAGAAGAGAAGAAGAAGAAAGAAGAAGAAGAAGAAGAAGAAGAAGAAGAAGAAGAAGAAGAAGAAGAAGAAGAAGAAGAAGAAGAAGAAGAAAGAAGAAGAAGAAGAGAAGAAGAAGAAGAAGAAGAAGAAGAAGAAGAAGAAGAAGAAGAAGAAGAAGAAGAAGAAGAAGAGAAGAAGAAGAGAAGAAGAAGAAGAAGAAGAAGAAGAGAGAAGAAGAAGAAGAAGAAGAAGAAGAAGAAGAAGAAGAAGAAGAAGAAGAAGAAGAAGAAGAAGAAGAAGAAGAAGAAGAAGAAGAAGAAGAAGAAGAAGAAAGAAGAAGAAGAAGAAGAAGAAGAAGAAGAAGAAGAAGAAGAAAGAGAAGAAGAAGAAGAAGAAGAAGAAGAAGAAGAAGAAAGTGAAGAAGAAGAAAGATGCAGAGAGGAAAGAAAGAAGAAGAAGAAGAAAGAAGAAGAAGAAGAAGAAGAAGAAGAAGAAAAAAGAAGAAGAAAGAAGAAGAAGAAGAAGAAAGAAGAAGAAGAAGAAGAAGAAGAAAGAAGAAGAAGAAGAGAAGAAGAAGAAGAAGAAGAAGAAGAAGAAGAAGAAGAAAGAAGAAGAAGAAGAAGAAGAAGAAGAAGAAGAAGAAGAAGAAGAAGAAGAGAAGAAAGAAGAAGAAGAAGAAGAAGAAGAAGAAGAAGAAGAAGAAAAGAGAGAAGAAGAAGAAGAAGAAGAAGAAGAAGAAGAAGAGAAGAAGAAGAAGAAGAAGAAGAAAGAAGAAGAAGAAGAAGAAGAAGAAGAAGAAGAAGAAGAAGAAGAAGAAGAGAAGAAGAAGAAAGAAGAAGAAGAAGAAGAAGAAGAAGAAGAAGAAGAAGAAGAAGAAGAAGAAGAAGAAGAAGAAGAAGAAGAAAGAAGAAGAAGAAGAGAAGAAGAAGAAGAAGAAGAAGAAGAAGAAGAAGAAGAAGAAGAAGAAGAAGAAGAAGAAGAAGAAGAAGAAGAAGAAGAAGAAGAAGAAGAAGAAGAAGAAGAACCTTCGGCATAAGTGCTATATAAATGTACATTTATTACCCTTCATGATTGGCTAGCGTGATGTTCAGTCGTACACAGTAAAACTCTTTATTCTCCACACTTCGCTTAACCCGAAAATCATCTCCATGGTGCTCGCGTTTGTTAACTCTACATTCAGCTTGCAAAGCATGGGAATAGTCACAGGTTTTGTGGTTCCCACACAGACCAACAGCATTGTCCAATTGAGTCAGTATTGTGGTCATGTGACTCTCCAGTTGCTTCAGATAGGTGATGTCACAAACTGGGCCCTCCATTTCTAGCAAGCCATACATAATTAAGATAGGAGAAGAAGCACCTGCAGATAGAAATTCATTTAAAATTTGTTTTAAAAGATGTCAATGCGATCTAAAAATCCTAACAAACAAGTGAAATTGGAAAAAAAACTCTGGGCGGAAACAGTGCAAACAATGGATATTTCAGGTACAAATCCTTTGTCAGGAAAATAAACAAAGGAAGCTGAAAAACAAATGTAGTGAGAAATGTAGTGTGTGAACTCCAGAGTAGTTGGTAAGAGTGTGGCATTAGATTGAAATAAACAAACAAAAAACAACAATATTTGATTGAAGTTAATATTATTATATTGGGAGTGACGTTAAAGTCAAGTATTAATATGCGTGGCTATGTGGTCTAGTGGTATGACACATGCCTTTGGAGACCATCTGTGAGCAGCACATAGTTGAGTCCTTGGAAAAAGCTCTTTATTCAAATTCTCTCAATGTACTCAGATGACTGCCTGGTTATTAACAGCGATATCGTTGTCGGAAAAAAAGACCTGGTATATCGCCTAACAGACGTCATGTCTTGTCTTACCAGTCAAGTATTGCTGTTGGCTAGGGACCTTTTGTAAAGTGCTTTGAGCACATTTAGTGGATATTGCTCTATATAAATGTTCAAGTTTTAAAAATGATAATACTAGAATGAGTATGACACATATGGCATGACCAAAATTACTCCTAACATGACATGCAACTAATACTGTTTAAAATTGAAATAGGTTTAAATGCATGGCTTGCTGGAGGAACACGTGAAGTATTTTAAAAACCAGTGAGCATGGCAGATTAGGGGAAATTTGTTATATAACTGTAGCTATTGATTATTTTATTTGTTTTTGTTTTTCGAGTTCTTTTTTTTTGTTTGTTTGTTTTTAAGGGTTTTACAGCGCCGCAACACATTAAGGTCATATTAGCGCAGTAAAAAGGAAGAACATGACATAGTAAAAAGTTTTAGAATTGGTATGAAAGCACCAAAGAAAAGGTAAGACGAAGGGGAATTGGTTCAAATAGGAAACATAATATGTAGATTCCAAGAACAGACTATCAAAGTACTAAGTTTGAGATCAGCTTAAAGTCTCACCCAGTCACAAGCACAGGTCCTCACTAAGAGGAACACACTCGAAGATTTACAAATCATATATACTATGTAAACAAAACATAATGCAGTGCCTACTCCTTAATTTCTTAATTTAATATTAATATAGTGCATAACAGAGAGATGATTTACAAGACAAAACAATCATCTCCCAAAAATCTAACTATACATTTGACTGTTTCTCTCCCAGCTAGAGTATCCAGTCAGGGCCAGGACAAAACCAAGTAATCTTACCCCAAGACAAAGACAGAAAGCATGTTGAAAAACAGATATAGGGGGAATAGAGGACACAGTAAGTGCCTCCCTGCCCACTATGGGAGGTCAGGAACCCCACCTAGGATTATTTTATTTATTTATTTAGTTAAAAACTTACGAGCACAAACAGGAAACTGGAAAGGTTGGCCATTTGGAGGCGACCATATCCCATCTCGGCCACACAGATAAAATGGCGGGACAGGGGAGATAAACATGAAATAGGGAAGACACGATGGAATACAGTAACGCCCGTGGTGCCATTCGCCGCACACTCTGGCACCGTTGATGGGAGGAAGTGGATCAGTGCACCTAAAGCCTGAAGTGTGAAAAGTGTGATGTACCATGTTGTTTAAACGTTTCATATACAATTGGAGTATTAAGTATTGTACAAAAATGAATATAACAGCTTTTAAAAAGAACAAAATACCAAACACTTCTTCAGTCAACAACAAAAATATTAAAATCACGAATACATCAATAAAAATCTGTTTGAATTTTAATTGAGGTATTAATGTTTATATAGACTGTTTTTTTTTATTAGCTGAAGAAGGGTTTTGATCCCAAACCATTCAGTGTTCGCTTTTTCGAAGCTGTTATATATAGAATGTCGTCAATCGAGTCATTGTTATTGTTTTTGCCATCCACGTTTATGACTAATTCTCACTGGACTGTATTAACCAGTCTATAAAAGTTCATGGTTACAGATAGTTTTGTGTGTTGGTCCGTTATACTTCCGGCAATGTTGTGAACTTTTAAGCCAAGTGCATACTATCTATATTCATTTTGTTCATTGGGTATTTTTCACGGTCCGCAGTTGGTAGTAGCTTTGTGTCACTTTGAGATTTGAGTAGTGCATTTTTATTTCCAGTTGCACTCAAAGATATAAAGTCTTTCCGAGCCGTAAAGCCCATGGAGCCGGATCTTATCCCGGTTTCTATAGTAGGAAACAGACAACAGCAAAATTGCTTGCTACTCTTTGGATAGGACACTGGTTTATCACAAAGTACTTTCTACCACATATAAAAGACCCAGCTACCCAGTTACTGCTTGGTGGACAGGGGGGTCATAAAACAATCTCGACTGCACCCGGGATTGATCTTGGTCCCTTTGCGTGTAAAGTGAGTGCGCTACCAACTAACTGAGCTATTGGGACCCCCTCTCAAAGATATAATTTAAATCAATTCTAACGAGTATTAATATTGTCTTATATATATAGGGTCAGCGTGGCTCAGCTGTAGGGTCTTTTCTTCGTACCCAAAAGGTACCGAGTTCGATCACCTGCCACTGCTTTGTGTGGCCTTGAACAAGTCACCTCGCCCTAGCTCAATTTGCAGCGCTGCACTGCGGCTGACGCCTGGGTTATTCCAGTCTTCCCTTGGAATAGACCCTAGAGACAAATTTTCCCTATGGGATGAATAATTGGAAGATTTCTTTGTGGCTTTTAAAATTATAATAACATAATTGGAAGATTTCTTTGTGACTTTTAAAAATATGACAACATAAGTGGAAGTTTTCTCTGTGACTTTTAAAAATATGACAACATAAGTGGAAGTTTTCTCTGTGACTTTTAAAACTATAAGAACAGAATTGAAAGATTTCCTTGTGACTTTTAAAACTATTATAACATAATTGGGTTTATTTGTGACTTTTAAAACTATAACATAATTGGAAGACATCTTGAGGATTTCTACTTACGACTAATACTGATGTGGAATGAACATGACGCCATTTTCCCTTGTGAGTCTAAAGCAGTGTATGAAACCAAGTAGTTTCCATAGGGGAATGCCAGACCTGTAATATCATAGATGCATAATTATTCCTGATCACGTGATTTATCGGTGACTTCAGCTACTACACACTAGCTCTGATCATGGGATTTACCCATGATTTCCGATTCTCCACACTAGCCCTAAACATGGATTTGTCCGTGACAGACGATAACGCTCAAACTACCAGGGCTGAAAGAGTTTTAACATGTAACAAATTGTAAATAAATTAGATTCTAATCAGTAATTAAGTAGTCCTTCAGAGCCATAAGGCTAATGGAGATAGAGTTAATCCCAGTTTCTATAGCAGTAAATGGACTATAGCAATTACTTGCAACCCTTTGGATCGGATTCTATTCTATCACAAAGTATGTTCCACTACATCTAACAAACCCAGCTACCCAAACACTGATGGGTGGAGAGAAGGATCGGAAAAAATAATCTCGACTATACCTGGGATCAAACCCGGCCCCTTTGCATGTGCAGATGCTCTACAAATCCAGCTACAGGGACCCTCAGATAAGTATAATTATGGATATAACTTGAGTTCTTTCAAGTTTTCAAGCAAATCTCACGATAAAAGATCATATTGCTTCGTGATTAAGTGGCATGACATTCGACCTCATGGTGATTGGTGCAAAGCTGATTCTTATGTTGTATGACCTTCGACCTCATAGTGATTGGTGCAAAGATGAGTCTTATGTTGTATGACCTTCGACCTCATAGTGATTGGTGCAAAGATGAGTCTTACGTAGTATGACCTTCGACCTCATCGTGGTTAGTGCGATGGGTGAGTCCCTGAAAAAGGCTTTTAACCTACTTTTCAAAACACATTCAGGTATAAAGTGAGCACTTCTGTATTCAGAAAAAAACACGTATATTTAACATTTTGGCAAGACAACTCAACCCTCAAATAATATTGATTGATTAAAATGACCCTCATCTTGTCAAAAACGCCGAAATCCCAGTTTTGAGTCTTTGCCAAGATGAGTTTCGTTATGTGCGGCTATGTGGTCTACTGGTATGACACTCGAAGGTCCTGGGTTGGAGCCTCGCTAGGCGCATAGTTGAGTCCTTGGAGAAGGCTCTTTACTCACATTATCTCACCTTGTACAATGAGTACCTGGCCGTTAACAGCGTTGTCTCTGTTCGAAAAAATTGTAACATCACCTAACAGGTGTCGTGTCCCATCCTAAATGTTAAATGTTGCTGTTGGCCAGGAACCCCCTGTAAAGCGCTTTGAGCACATTTAGTGGATATTGCGCTATATAAAAGCTCATTTTAAAAGAATGAATCAATAATGGGTGGATGGGTTTTCTGACCAAAATCTTCAATACGTGATTGGCAAGAGTGCTGCAGAGTACTGGTTATTATAAAAAATAAGTTAAAATAAAGCTTTACTAGCTTCACAGCTCCTCCTTCACGTTCAGAGGTGTGGTGGACTTGTGACTTGGGATCCACTGTAAAAACACTTTCAGCTTTTATAAGAATCTGAATCTTCATTTAATGTCCACCTTCGCTTATGAAGATTTTGACACGAACAATAACATTAAGGTGAAAATTCAGCAGTGATCTAGAAGCTCTGTAAATAAATCTAAAGTGGGTGCAGATATGTAACTTTCCGCGGTAAATTGTTCCAGTCTGTGATGGCTCTATGAGAATTTTCAGAGGTCTTTGGAGGATGGATGTCAGGGGGATGAAACTGCCCATGTGGAGAGTTCTGGATGTTCATATCGGTGTTTGGAGATCGGGATTTGAAATCGTCACCAGGTTGTTATTTATCTCATACATCATGGTCAGGCATTAGGGCATTTTGTGTAAAACTACAGCTCATATTTGTTTTGAAAAGGAATGTAATAATAACATAAATACGTATTATTAATAAATTGAAAATTATAAGTTGAGCTTTTACACAGCGCAATGTCCACTAAACATACTCAAAGTGCTTAACAAGGGGTCTCTGTCAAACAGCAACGTTTAACATTTAGGACGGGACATGATGCCTATTAGGTGATATTACAATTGTTTCGGACAGAGACAATCCTGTTAACGGACAGGTACTAATTTTACGGTGAGAAAATGTGAGTAAAGAGCCTTCTCCAAGGACTCAACTAGGCGCCGAGCAAGGCTCGAACCCAGGACCTTCCGATCTGAAAGTGAGTGACATACCACAAGATGACATAGCCGCACTTGTTTTATGCATCATCAACTGGGGGTAACTTTGCCTCAATAAACTAACATAAATAGCTCAATCAATAATTGATTATTTTTTTTTTCAAAAAGCCAATACATTTCACAATCTTTTAAATATGTTGTTTATCGCTATATCATAATAAAGTAACAAACCAGAATGGAAATTTTGTTGCAGTGAGACGATATTAGAGACAGACTCGAAAATGGGATCTTTCCACGTGACAGCAATAGGGCTGTGATCTGTAGTGATGTGAATATCATTGGGGCAAAAAGACACAATGGGTGGATTCTTGGCACCTAGAGAATGAAAATTATGGCATTTAAGAATTTTTGTAATGCAAAAAACAAGACATGACGTGAGTAGAAAAGTGCCGGAAGACAATAGAGAATTTTAAAAGTTCGCAGTGATTGGGGCTTGAACAAGCGACCTTACTGGTACAACAACTCTGCCTGACTGGGGAGAGGGTAGCGCTACTCTCAGAGCTGTCCACCACTCCAAAAAAAAAAAATAAATAACAAGTGGTGTCAAACTCTTTGTCCATCTTGAACCACTCTCCCCAACTTTTTGAGGTCATGGGTTCAATGCACATACGCCGTGAAGTTTGTTAGCCAGCAGTTAAGCTAATAGCCAATATTCTCAAAACAAATTATGCAGCATAGAAGCGATTGAGACATTGAGTAAGCTCCGGTATTTGGGGTGGATATTAATTAAAAAACAAACCTATTGATAAAATGAAAGGCATTTTGTTGTCAGAGGGATTATACATGAAATTACAATTCTCAAAATTGTTTTCCTGGGGTTTTTATTCCTTTAGCACATTAATTTTATTTTTCAAGATCAAAAAGGTTTCTATCTTAAGTACCTGTTTTGATTTTGGTTTGATTTTTTGTTCTTTTCTTGTTTATTTATATTTTTTGTTCTTTTTGCTTGAAAACAAATCTGGACTATGGCTATTCAGTCTAACATCCACTCCATGAAAACAAAATCAATCTGAGTCTGCAATGTCAGTTTATTTGAAGAGGTAGCAAAGCATAGTAATTCCATAAGGCATACTGAGTTTTTATATAGCGCAATATCCACTCAACATGCTCAAAGCACTTTAGAAGGGGTTTCTGGCCATCAGCAGTAATTAACATGTAAGACGGGACATGACACCTGTAAGGCGATATTACATTTCTTTTTGGACAGAGACAATGTTGTTAACGGTCAGGTACTGATTTTACACCTGAGTACGGTGATATCATGTGAGTAAAGATCCTTTTCCAAGGACTCAACTATGAACCCAGCGAGGCTCGAGCCCAGGACCGTCCGATCCGAAAGCGAGTGTCATGCATATCACAAGACCACATAGCCGCTTATCTACCAATGGTCAACAATGTAATAAAAATCCAGTAATCCACTTCATAAAAATATAAAAGAAAAAAGAAGAGTCACCTTGAATATCCTTGATTGAGTTGGACGGTTCTACAACTTCAATGCCATCTCCAGTACAAATTCTTGCTTCATTCCATTTGAAAATATGAGAGTTTGACTATAGAAGTAGAGAAAAGCGATTGTTTTATTATAGTCTTGTCCATGCTCTCTAAACAATTCATTTTCTGCATTAAATATGAATACCTTCAAAATAACAATTGATCGATGATTAGAAAAGGCACTACGCGCATTATAATAAGTGTATATTCTTAAATATGTGAATAATAATATTAATAATAATAATAATAATAATAATAACCATAATAACAATAATAATAAAAAAAATAAGAAGAAGTATGCGTATCACAATTAGTGTATATTTTTTAATATGTGAATAATAATAATAATAATAATAATAATAAGAAGAAGAAGAAGAAGAAGAAGAAGGAGAAGGAGAAGGAGAAGGAGAAGGAGAAGGAGAAGGAGAAGAAGGAGAAGAAGGAGAAGAAGGAGAAGAAGAAGAAGAAGAAGAAGAAGAAGGAGAAGAAGGAGAAGGAGAAGGAGAAGGAGAAGGAGAAGGAGAAGGAGAAGGAGAAGGAGAAGGAGAAGGAGAAGGAGAAGGAGAAGGAGAAGAAGAAGAAGAAGAAGAAGAAGAAGAACCAAAATAATAATAATAATAATAATAATAATAATAATAATAATAATAATAATAATAATAATAATAATAATAATAATAATAATAATAATAATAACAAGAGATCTTGTGTTATTCATTAGCTCTAGATTGTCATATTATCTATACAAAAAAAAAAATAGATTATTTTTCTGGGTTGCATGCCTCATTTTTCATGTTCCTCTTCATGAGTTGATGAACCATATCATCATCCAGTATGGCAACGTATACATTGAGATCTGTGATAGATGTTATGGTTCCTGGTTCTCTGCTCTCTGCTGGTTGATGGCCAATGTGAAGTCGCAGTCTGAGAAAGGACATAAGATACAAACGAATATAACAAAGATCTTTAACTCTTTCCTTATCAACTACAGGAAAATCGTCACCTTCGTTAGGATACAACCAACATTTTTCTTTTTCAATTTTCTTTTGTACATCATAAAATTTAAAGAAAATGAACAGTGTGTTTCAAACCATGTTAGGTGAAAGAAATTATGTATCACAAGAACTTACTGCTATTGAGTGATAAAAAAAATGTACCGTGTTCAACTACCTGCTTCGCTGTGTGGCCTTGAGCAAGTCACTTGGCCCTAGCTCAATTCGCGGCGCTGCACTGCGGCTGACACCTGGGTTATTTCAATCTTACCTTGGAATAGACCCTAAAGACAAACAATTTCCCCTTGAGGATGAATAAAGGGAATTTTGTTTTATTTTATTATATTTAATTGATTACCTTTCAATACTTTGAGATTGGTCAACTTGTTGTTTATGGAGTAAACGTCCATCTTGGTATATCTTCCACAACCCACCGGAAGTCACAACACACACGTGATGCCACATCCCATCGTCATTGACAATATTTACAGACATGTCCAGGACAAGACCCATCCATTGGACGGTCTGGTCTGTGATTGTCACGTTCATCTCTGTAGTATTTCTGTCATGTCAATAAAAGTGAAAAATACAAACAAAAAAAAAACATTTTGTAAAGCTGAAAACTTTATGTAAATACCAATTGTCAAATGGAATGAAAGCTACAATTTAAATAACGAAGACAGATAATGTAGACGTTTCAGGTTTCCCCTTTGTCAGCAAAATACAATGAATCAAACATTGTGGTAGATTAGGAATAATTACAATGAACTCGAATTTTCAACAATAAAGAACAACTTTAATTGCAATAAAACATTTTACAGTCACAAGCCTTCATATTACATATCATTCCATTATCTTCATTCTCTCTTACTAACTGGCCATCCTAACTAACTCTTTCTCACCAACTACATACTCTAGTCATGCACTGGAAACTCACTCATTCGACCCCAATAAACCCCCATCCATTTGATTTGTTTAAAAATCTTTTTAAAATACAAAAAAAGTTAGTCTCGACTGCACCCGGGATTGATCTAGGTCCCTTGCGTGTGAAGCGAGTGCTCTACCAAATGAGCTATCCAGACATCCCTTAAAAATACACAATTGTGTTAGAAATACAAAACTCACAGCATATTAATCAGTTCCAGTGTAGCAACGTGCCCTGCTTGGACACCATCAAGGATTTGAACCCGAACACAGACAGAAATCTCTGTTTGATTTCCAACCTGAACAGGTCCCAAATGGCACATCTGATCTGGAGCCGAAAATTTCAAATCAAAGGAAGATTCTTGCTCTGGTGATGATGGAAAAATATATTTTAGTTTTAATTTAGTCAGAGATGGCTTCTTTAGAGTAGCATAGGGAGCACTTTCTACCAGATCTAACAGACCCAGCTACTCAATCACCGCTGAATGGAAAGGAGATAAAGGGGGGGGGGGGGTGTGGAGGGGGGAACTCATTAAAAAATCTTCGATTTCATCCGTGATTGATCTCTCCCTCTGCACATGAAGCGAGTGCATTATCAACTGAGCTTATAAATCAATTGAAAAAGTTATGTATTGCTAATGTTTAAACAAAGAAAAAGCTGTAAGGGAAAAGAATATAATATTTACTTTAAATTATGTAAACCTTTCCTTATAGTTTTTAAAATTGTTTTCTGTATATCTGTTTGTATACTATCATTTTGGCAATTATGTTCTTTGTTTCCATGTTTGACTTGACTACCCATGTTTATAATGTTAATTTATTATCTGTATTAGCGCTTTAAATTGCTTGGTTCAAGGGTAGTTCATTTTAGAAACTTACCCATCTCACAGTTTGTGCCCTCAAAACCTGCCAAACACAAGCACATGGGAACTCCATTTTCATTATCATCATCATCATTATCGTCATCGTCACTGTCGTTGCTACTATCATCATCACTGTCATTATAGTTCTCTCCACCGACTCTCAACACACACGTCCCCCCGTTCAAACAGTATAAGCTGTCCTGGTTACAATCTCGAGGCTTTTTGATCTTGAAAGTCTCAATAATTTCTCCATCCAGCAGGCATTGACATTGAAAAGTATCGCCTTGTTCTATGAATTGTTTCCTGTTCTGACAAAGGCTTGTATCACACATCGTGTCCAGAGTCATTTCTAATTCACAATCTGGCCCTGTGGTACCTGATGAATGAACAAGGAGCAAGAAATATTAGTTAGGGTTTTGCATACTTCTGTTATCCTATTTACATTCATAATTCAAATAATACAATCACCACAACATGATGACTTTAATAATAAAATAAAAACCACACAGAGAAGGTTCAACATTTGATAATATTAAACAGCACTTAATAAGGTAAACACGCAATCTTAAACCACCATTGAGTACCAACGATGCAAGTTATATTGCATTTTATTTTATTTGCTTTCCACGTTCATCTGTTTATTTTTGTGCTGATGAAGGATTTGTATCCGTCCATTGTCTGTATTGTTCCCATCAGAAGCCTCTCCATTTGATCTCTTTCGTTAGTATTTCCACAATCCCAGGCTTCAGGCAGCCCCAACTGCTCTCTACTAATCTTAAACAGCACTTTTTACAATAAACACTCAACTTAAACAGCACTTGACATAGTAAACACCCACTCTTAAGCAGCACTTTATATGGTAAACATCCAATCTTAAACGGTGGAATGATTTGTCAACATTATCAATTAAGGTGAAATAGAACAAATAATGTATTATAAATGTAGTAGAGGAGGGGGCGGGAAGAGTGGCCGAGTGGTTAAGGCATAGCACTGTGACCTGAAAGTTTATGGATTAAAGCTCTTTTTCAGGCACTTCTGATTTTTTTTTTCAGTAAGAATTTGCTCCAATTTGGACAACATTATTGATTCTTGTTTGACATCAGATAATATTTGTTTGATGGATTATATATATTCCTTCTTGGAATACCTAGAGAACATCTCACTGTGACAACATGGATGTTTCCTGTTTGACATCAGACATCTGTTTGATCGATTATCTATATTCTTTCATAGAATACCTATGGAACATCCCACTGTGACAACATGGATGTTTCCTGTTTGACATCAGACATCTGTTTGATCGATTATCTATATCTTCCTTCATGGAATGCCTAAGCAGGGCATCATACGATGCCACCACGCATAACGGAGTGATTAAAATAAAAATCTACATGTACAAAGAGTGACTATGAAGAAGTCTCATTCATTCAACAAGTTTAGGCAATGGTATGCATACTCAAAGAGGGTCCCGATAGCTCAGTTGTTAGAGCACTCGCTTCACAAACAAAGGGACTGAGATCAATCCCTGGTGCAGTCCACCCAGCAGTAATTGGATTGCTGGGATCTGTTCGATCTGATGGACAGTACTTTCCCCATAGACTAGCGTCCTACCCAAAGGTTAGCAAGCAATTGCTATTGTGGACAATAGAAACTGGGATAAACTCCGGCTCCATGAGCCTAATAGCTCTGAAGGAGTACTTTTTATGCTTATTCAAATCTCATTTCTACTGGTGAGTAAAACATAATTTACACCCAAGTAAAAATTAAAATTGAGCTTTTATATAGCGCAATATCCACTAAACGTGCTCAAAGCGCTTTACAAGGAGTCCCTGGCCAATAGCAACAATTAACATAGAGGATGTGAAATGACGCCTGTTAGGCAATATGACAATTTTTTTACAGAGACAATGCTGTTAACGACAGGATACTCATTTTACATCTGAGTACGGAGAGAAAATGTGAGTAAAGAGCCTTTTCCAAGGACTCAACTATGCGCTGAGTGAGGCTTGAACCCAGGACCTTCCGATCTGAAAGCGAGTGTCATACCACTAGACCACATAGCCGCACAAGTAAAGGGTGGCAATATAAAATTTATGAATGACAACAATGATACAGTCCATTCCAGAAAATCGCAACGAAAAAAATCTCTCTCAATTTTTAAACCTGTCACGATTTCTTCCATGATGAAATTTAATCATGACATTTTAAAAAAAATTGATTTCTTGAATTTACCACTTTCTGAGAAAATCTGTTGCGATTAACCGAAGTTTGTTGCATTTAACCAGTGACTTTTATATAGAATTAATTCTGTTTTTTTGGGAAAAGTTGCAATTGACCGAAAGTTGCGATTAATAATAATAATAATAATAATCTTTATTGTCCAAATTAAAGGCAATTCATGTGAGGTAAACAATGCTCAGTTTGGTTCATGGTATGAACATCAACACATTTACAAATACAGACACAGCCATACACGAACATACACGCTTGTACATTGTTTCTACACATGTATACAAAAGAAATGAGCGTACATACAAACACATATACATACATACATACATACCTGCAGACATACATACAAACCAGCATATCATCGTATATGCATGCCTTCAACTACTATACATACATACATACATACATACATACATACATACATACATACATACATACATACATACATACATACATATATACAGGCACACAGACAGACAGATAGAACGATACGATATATTTGCTGGGACAGCAGATAACCATATTATAAATATAGTTATAAATATAACTGAGTTGCGATTATCCGATTATCCGGAGTGGACTGTACAAGTAAACTGATTACCTTCTGGACACGAACAACGAAATGTCTCATTCTCTTGTACACAAACCTCTTTCCCTTTGCAAGGCTGACTGAGACACAAGTCGAATGGGATCTCACAGTTTGATCCTGCATAGCCATCTCTGCATCTGATACAAAGCATTAGCAGCAACAATCATATAAATGAAGAGTTGTTTTCCAAAACTCCCTAACTCCGTTTTTTCCCCCATTTTCAGATATTGAGGATTATTTCCATGAAAATGTATCATTCGGTTTGTTATTTTATAACATTTAAACTTCAAATTCATACAAATCTTGGGAAATTCTTGTGCAACTTGATGCTTAAAATAAAGTTTACGTTTCAATATATTTCATGGATGGAAAATTTCAAAAATTTAAAATATCGACTTAACGAGTTTAAGACAACCAGCCTTCAAATGTGGATATTATAGTGTTACAAAGCATAGTGGTAAATATTTTTTTGAGGAGATGTAGATGAAAAATGGAAATATTCTTTTATTTTTAATTCAGTAAATGCTTAAGAATTTATATAATGTAATATCCACTAAACATGCTCAAAAGCGCTTTACAAGAGGTCCCAACACTTAAAATGTAACATGACGCCTGTAGGTGATATTGCAATTTTTTTTTCAACAGAGACAATGTTGTTAACGGCCAGCTACTAATTTTACACCTCAGTACGGTGAGAAAATTTGGGTGGAGCCTTTTCCAAGGACTCCAACTATGTACCACTCAGAATGGGACATGAACCCTAGACCTTCCTTTCCAAAGGCAAGTGTCATACCACTGACCACATAGCCGCGCAGTAAAAGTCCAAAATTATATCGGCGGGAGGGTCTTTGAAATAAATTTGTTTTTAACTTTATATGTAATAAAAAATTATTCAACATTAAACATTAACAAAAACCCAAAAAACATTGAGAGCTACACAAGATAATAATCAAATAAAATTAAAAAAAAAAAAAATTAATACACCACAAGAATAGAATAAGATAGTGTTGAATGTAATGGTCTTATGTAATATAAGGGAAACAACTCTTGATGAAACTTTATATTTGTATTTGCTTGAGTTATGTCCCGTGTTAACCTGACGAAGGTTTATCAAAAGACAACAACCAAAATAAAGACTAGTTTTAAATCTCGACGCTTATCATACTTTCATTTTAATCATTACACTGATCAGATGAACAAACTATAATAAGCAAATGCAATATCTGTAAAAAATAACAAACAAATAAAAAACAACAAAAAAAAACAAAACAAATAAAAAAAAAAAACAAATCAAAACCAAAACAAAACACAAACCTGCAAAAGAATGTGTTGACACCATCATAGCACCTTCCTCCATTCTGACAAGGCAAGCTCTGGCACTCATTTATATTGTCCTCACAGTAAGGCCCCGAAAAACCTTCTTTACACAAACACAGTGGTTCTCTCCCTTGACTGTCAGTGACACATGTGGCCTTGTTATGACACGGGTTTGGTTGGCACACGTCTATCAAGTCCTGGAGTATTAAAATCAGTTCATTCTACATAAGAGTTAATAATAATAATAATAATAATAATAATAATAATAATAATAATAATAACAATAATAATAATAATAATAATAATAATATAATAATAATAATAATAATAATAATAATAATAATAATAATAAATAATAATAATAATAATAATAATAATAATAATAATAATAATAATAATAATCTAACTTTCATATTTCTCTCCCGACGGATTATCACCTTGTCGTGGTGGGAGGGGTTGCGTATCTCGAACCTCGGACCTCTAATAAGAGAAAAAAGGAGAGAGATCAGACGAAGAGTAATCCACCGGCCCTCCAGGAATGGGGGTTGAGCGTAGGGTTAACAACCCACCTCATAAAAAGCAAACTGTTACAGAAACAGAAACCAGACGTAAATCCACAACCGGCGGCAGCAGAGAAGCGGACCAGAATACTGGCTTTATGACGGTAGGAGGTCAAAGCCGAAAGGACGCCCCCGACCAGATTGCAGATCTGTTGTCACCAAAATGCAAGCTCAATGTCTCGTGCTGGAATGTTAGGACCCTATATCAAACAGGAAAACTGGCACAAGCCCAGCGCGAGATGTTGAACTACAAGATCGATTTGCTAGGCATATCAGAGGCAAGATGGACAGGAGCTGGGAAGCGCCAACTCTCAAATGGCGACCTGATCATTTGGTCAGGACGAAAGGATGACCAACACAGAGAAGGTGTTGCCCTCTTGATAGCCAGGCAAAACACAAGTCACTATTGGAATGGAAACCGATAAGTGAAAGACTTTTATACACAAGACACAACTCAAAATACACCAAGCTATCAATCCTCACATGCTACGCACCTACAGAGGATTCAGATGAAGAAAACAAAGAAGAATTTTACGATATTCTAAGAATGGCCGTTGAAAACATTCCAAGACACGATATGCTCATGATCATCGGAGACCTTAATGCTAGAGTTGGCAATACACAAACAAATCAGTCCGTTGGAAAGGAGGGCATAGGGTAATGAACAACAATGGAAGCAGACTGGCAGAATTTTGTGAAGAACACAACTTCATTATTGGTGGAACTTTCTTCCCACACAAAAACATCCACAAATTAACATGGAAATCACCAGATGGGAAAACAGAAAGTCAGATAGACCATATAATTATCAACAGAAAATGGAAGAGCAGCTTAAACGATGTCAGAGTCAGACGATTGGCAGACATTGGAAGTGACCACCATCTTGTCACAGCCAAAATCTCTACTAAATTGATGAAAACAAAAATAGCAAAACAGAAGGAGAAACGTTTCAACACAGATAAATTGAAAATCCCAGATATCCAAAACAATTTCAATATCTCAGTAAGAAACAAATTCAGTGCAATACAAGATATTACAAACATGACAATCCAAGATTTCAACCACGTCATGCAGGAAAGTGCCACTGAACACTTAGGACACAATAAATCCAATACAGAGAATTGGATATCAGCAAGGTCATGGGAGCTCATTAACCAAAGAAAATCAATCAAACTAAATCTCCTGAACGCTAAATCCCCCCGACTGAAAGAAAGGCTATCCAGTGAATACTCATTGAAGGATAAAGAAGTGAAAAAATCCACAAGGAAAGACAAAAGAGATTTTGCAGAAAATTTAGCAACTGAAGCAGAAAATGCAGCTGTAAGACAAGACACACAAACACTATACAAAATCACAAAAAAGCTCTCGGGAAACAGAAGTTATGGTCAAGAGAAACCGTTAAAATCCCAAGATGGTAGTGTCATCACAGACGAAAAGGAGAAAATTGAAAGATGGAGAGAATATTTCGCAAACCTTCTGAACAGACCAGACCCATCTTCTTACACAGATATCCCAGAAGCAGAAATGGACGTAGAGGTTAATCTTGGTCCAATCACTGAGCATGAGGTGCACGAGGCAATACAACAACAACAAAATGGCAAGGCCCCAGGTATTGACAAAATCACTGCGGAAATGCTTAAAGCGAACTCGCAAGAAATGTCCAAAATTCTCAGTAAATTGTTCACCAACATTTGGGAAAAGGAAGAAATACCAGAGGATTGGCAGAAAGGCATCATCCATAAAATAGCCAAGAAAGGAGACCTAGGAAATTGTGCTAACTGGCGTGGAATCACACTCCTGTCCGTAATGAGCAAAATTTTTAATAGAATCCTTCTGAAAAGAATCACACCTCACATTGAAAACATTCTTAGAAAAGAGCAGGCAGGGTTCAGAAAAGGGAAGTCATGCAGTGACCACATATTTACCCTGAGACAAATCCTGGAGCAAAGCATTGAATGGAACAGCCCCCTCTACACCATTTTTGTCGATTTTGAAAAAGCCTTTGACAGCTTACACAGAGAGTCCCTGTGGAAAATACTCCGCCATTATGGTATACCGATGAAGATAGTCAACCTAATCAAAGCAATGTACAGCAACTACCAATGCCAAGTGATCTGTGGTAACAATTTAACAGACAGCTTTAATGTAACAACTGGTGTAAAACAAGGCTGCATACTCTCCCCGCTTCTGTTTAT
This sequence comes from Berghia stephanieae, assembly GCF_034508935.2. Taxonomy (NCBI): domain Eukaryota; kingdom Metazoa; phylum Mollusca; class Gastropoda; order Nudibranchia; family Aeolidiidae; genus Berghia; species Berghia stephanieae. The sequence continues at coordinate 62,398,160 of NC_088364.1, forward strand.
CCTGGCTCTAGACTGGCTCATGAAAAATACAATTGATGGTAAGAAGAGAGGCATTCGCTGGACACTGACATCTTTTCTGGAAGATATAGACTACGCAGATGATATTGCGTTAGTTTCCAGTACACACAGAGACGCCTCAGAGAAACTAAATGTACTACACAAGAACGCCTCGAAAATTGGACTGAAAATAAATTTCGATAAGACTGTGTACATTAGGGTGAATCCAAAACATGACAGTGAAATTAGGATAGATGAACATAAATTGAAGAGGTAACAGAGTTCTCCTACCTCGGATCCAAAATAACAGACGACGGAAATGCAGAACACGATATCAAGCACAGAATTCAAAAGGCAAACCAGGCTTTCGGCATGCTGAAAAACTTTTGGAAATCAAAGCAAATAATGAGAAAGACAAAGCTGAAAATATACAAGAGCAATGTTTTAAGTGTACTGCTTTATGGAAGTGAAAGCTGGAAAATGACATCCTCCTTAATACAGAAACTAGAAGCCTTTCAGAACAAGTGTTTAAAAAGAATTTTTAATTTATTTTGGCCTACAAAAATAAGAACAGTGGATCTATTAAAGAAAGCTGACTGCACTAGCATTGATAGCCAAATAAAAAGAAGAAGATGGCGTTGGCTGGGTCATGTGGCCAGAATGGAAAAAGGGTCACTACCCAAGACAGCCTTGTACTGGACAGCAGATGGGAAGAGAAAGCGGGGAAGACCCAAAGAAACCTGGCGAAGGACCATGGAGAAAGAATTAAAGGAAGCAGGCCTGTCCTGGAATACAGCCACCGCAAAAGCAGCCGATCGCAAGAAATGGAGATGTCTGGTGGATGCCCTATGTGCCTCAAGGCCCGAAGAGGATTAAGTAAAGTAAGTAACTTTCATATTTAAGAATTCAAACTCCATTTTTTTTCAGCATCTGGTTCACAGATACATGTTATAATTCACTTTTTTATGATTGAGTTACATTCAATCATGAATTAAGTATTTTTAATGTAATTCAGCATCAATATACAATTCTAACACAATTCTCCATCTCAACTCACCTCACAATGCGTGCCAGTAAATCCCACAGAACAGTGACATCTGTATGAATAGCCATCATGATTGATACACGTACCGCCATTCAGACATCTGTTGACTTCACACGAGTCCATTCTTGTCTCACAATAATCACCTACAGCATAAATAGTAAATATAGTAAATAATGAATTTATATAGCACCTAAACATCCACGTTAATCGTGCTCTGAGGCGCTTTGCATAATAATAATAAAAATGTTTTAAAACAGCCAAATTAAAAATCACGACACGAAATGATACATAATAAATAAGCATGCATACAAAAAACAAAATCAAAGCAACATCTATTTTATGAAAAATAAGCCTCGTGGAACAACTCAGTCTTCAGACATTTCCTGAAAGATGATAAATTTTCACAGGACTTTGTCAGAGGACTAAGTGCGTTCCATAGGCGTGGAGCTATGAATGAAAAGGCTTTTTCACCGAAAGTGGATTTTGAGATGGTAACTATCAGAAGTTGGGAGTGAGATGATCTTAAATTTCGAGTGGGTTCATATTTTTTAATCAGTTCCTGCAAATATTCAGGTGCCAATACATCCAGACATCTAAAAACATAGCACAATATTTTAAATTCTATCCTATACTTCACAGAATATATAATGTATTGTTAAAACTCGTATCAATACAGATTTGAATATAACGCATGACGTGAAATAGACAAAATCAATTGCTAGCTACCCTTTGGATAAGACAATAATCTATTGCAAAACACTTTCTATTGGATTTAATAGACCCAGTTACCCAATGACTTCTCAAGGGTGTGGGTGGGGAGAAGGGAGTGTTATAAAAAACATCGACTTCATCAGTGTATATGAAGTGGGAGCTCTACCAACTGAACTATCAGGACCCCAAAACTTAAATCTTATTTTAGTAAAGACAGCTGTACCCACCAGTCCATCCGTCCCGACACACACAGATATGAGTCAAATGACCATTGTCACACCTCTCTGTTCCATTTGGATGGCATTGCACGGATGAACAAAAGTCCGTATGTCTGTGACACAGGACCCCTGTGAAACCTGGAAAATTAGCAACCCAATTTTTAACAAAAGCAAAGTTGTTTTTTTTTCTCCTATTTTCAAATAATTTAATCACTTAAAATACAACAATACCAATTGTTAAGATTGCTTAGAATAATAAATAAACAATAATATTTTCATAGCGCCATTTACCACCAAATGTGTTCAATGGTGATTTACAAGGCATAAAATTGACATGAGAATTTAAAGAAAAGTATTTGTTACAATTGAAGACTGGTTTTCCAAAACTCATTAAAACGATTTTTCTACTTTTTGAGATTTTCCAACCATGAGATAAATTGGAATGTAAATTTGATTTTTGTTTGAATGCACGGCCCTTTCCAGATATTATATCTTTTCTAGCTTTGATCTTGCCATTGCTAGTCTCCTCCTGATCTCTGGGGCATCATATTATTATTATTATTATTATCATTATTATTATTATTATTATTATTATTATTATTATTATTATTATATTATTATTATTATTATTATTATTATTATTATTATTATTATTATTATTATTATTATTATTATTATTTATTATTATTATTATTATTATTATTATATTATTATTATTATTATTATTATTATTTCAATTTTTGTACAATGAAAACATTTCATTTAACACTTTCAAACTCAAGTCTACCTTGTGAACAAGAACAAGAAAATCGTGGCAATTTTGTGTTGTGAATATTAGAACACTTTCCACCATTCCAACATGGGCTGGACTCACAAAAGTCAATTGGTTTTTCACAATGAGCTCCTGTATAACCAACCTGTGAAAGGTGGATAAAAACAAACCAACATAAGGTTTAGATATTTGACATGCAGGCTATGTGGTCTTGTGGTATAACATTCACCTTTAGATTGGGAGATCCTAGATTCGAGTCCCACTCTGAGCAATGCAAAGTTGAAACTTGGAAAAAGCTCTTTACTAACTCACATTCTGTCACTGTACTCATGTGTAAAATGAGTAGGCTGTCTGTTAACAGCATTGTTTCTGTCGGAAAAAAAATGTAATATCCACTAAACATACTCAAAGCGCTTTACAAGGGTCCCTGACGGACAGCAACACTTAATATGAAGGACTAGACATTGAAGTAAATAAAGATCTGTATATGTGTTTCATCGACTATTCAAAAGCCTTTGATAAAGTACAACACGAAAAACTATTCAAAATTCTATCATCCTTGGACATTGATGGTAAAGATTTAAGAATATTACGGAATTTGTACTGGGAACAAGAAGCGGCAATGCGTGTTGACAACGAGCTAAGCAGTTTTACACCTATTAGAAGAGGAGTTAGGCAGGGGTGTGTTTTGTCTCCAGATTTATTCAACCTCTATAGTGAAATGATATTAAGAGATATCGAACATAAGAAGGGGGTGTGTATTGGAGGAAAGAATGTAACAAATCTGAGGTATGCAGATGATACGGTTCTACTGGCAGAATCTGAACATGAACTACAAGAATTACTGGATGTTGTAGTCAGGAGTAGTGAAAATATGGGACTGGAACTGAATATATCTAAAACAGAATGTATGACGGTATCTAAAAATAATAACCCACCAGCCTGTGTAATAACAAGCAGAGGACAAACAATACAACAAGTTGAATGTTTCAAATATTTAGGCTTCAATGTAACATCCAATGGAAAATCAGATTGTGAAATAAAGAAAAGAATAGGTATGGCGAAGAATGCATTCAACCAGCTGCATACAATTATGAAAAACAGGAATATTAGCATGAAAACAAAAATCAAAGTCCTGGATTGCTATGTACTGTCTGTGCTGCTATATGGTTGTGAGAGCTGGACCATAAACAAGACCATGGTTAAAAGACTGGAGGCAGTGGAAATGTGGTTTTACAGAAGAATGATGAGGGTGTCATGGATGGAAAGGAAAAGAAATGAAGAAATTTTAGAAATGGCAAAGAGAAAAAGATCACTGATAACAAAAATCATCAAACGCCAAATGGAATTTTTAGGACACATTATCCGCCACCCTGGTTTGGAAATACTCGCCTTGACTGGAAAGATGAATGGAAAAAGAATAAGAGGAAGACAAAGAATAACGTATTTGAAAGTGATAAGAACTTGGACAGATGAAGCTGAGAAAGGTGGCGCTGCTTTAATAGAATTGGCAAGAGATAGATCAGCTTGGCGGAAGATGACCTCCGACGTCTGCTTCAGATATGGAACTACATGAGATGAGACATGACACCTGTTAGGCGATATCATTTTTTTCAGACAGAGACAACGCTATTAACGGCCAGGAACTCATTTTACACCTGAGTACGGTGAGATAATGTCAGTAAAGAGCCTTTTCTAAGGACTCACCTATGTGCTGAGCAAGGCTCGAGCCCAGAACCTTCCGATCCGAATCGAAAGCCAGTGTCATTCCACAAGACCACATAGCTGCACAATTAAAGTAAAATTAAATCGTAATTATCTAATAAAAAATTAATAAGTAATTATCTGATGGCTGGAGTGACAAAGTGTCTATTTTACAAGAATTAACCTAATGGTGATATGAAAGGAAAATAAAATTATAGTTGCAACTGCATACTTACAGTGCAAGTGCATTGAAAACCATCTGTAGTTTCTTCATAAACTCCTCCATTCTGACATGGAAAATTGTCGCATAGACTCAGTAATGACTCGCAATGTCGACCACTAAAACCTGTGGCAGAAAAAAATGAAATAAAAATGATTTTTAAATGGGTTAAATCAATTTGGGGGTCCCGATAGCTTCGCACGCAAAGGGACCAAGACCTATCCAGGGTGCAGTCGAGATTTTATTCTAACCCCGTGTCCACCCAGCAGTGAATGGGTAGCTGCATCTATTAGATTTGATGGAAAGTAATTTGCAATAGACTAGTGTATTATCCAAAGGATAGCAAGCAATTGCTATTGTCCGTTTCACGCTATAGAAACCAGGATAAACTCCGGTTTCATGGCACCAATGGCTCTGAAGGACTACCATTTTTTAATTTTTAAAAAAATCAGTTTGGCAAGACTAAAATGTTCCATAAATGAAGGACTAGTGGTTTTCAGTTGAAGCTCATTGAAAGACAGCATTTTAAAGCAAACTAGATTTGCAAACAAATTTGAAAAAAAATACAAACAAAAAAAAACCCCAACAAAACAACTTAATCCCTGTCAACTATTAACTATTGCTCCCTGTTGGCAACTTTATCATTTACAAATCAATTGTAATGGATGGGAAATAACTGCGTGATTGTTGTCGTGTGTGTAGTAATGACAGGGTTATGCCCCATGTATTATTGCCTAGTCTATAAGACTGATAGGCCTTGTTTGTTATTATGTAATTTCCTTCCTGTAGTTTGTTGATGTGTCCTTTATGGCGTTTCTGAACATGATGTAACAAATGGCCACTCTACATCTCTATGATATAGTCTGTCTGTTCAATCATCTATATAAATGTAAAAGCAATAGTAAAGGAAATGATCCTTACCTTCACGGCAAACACACATAAACGAATCTATCCCATCAACACAGTTTCCTTCATGCAAACACACATCATCAGCACAGTCGTCTATGTCTGTATCACACAAGTTGCCCGTATAGCCAGATTTCTAGAAATGTAAATAGTCATTCATTTTATAAAAGATTTTATTTCACAGTACATAGCAAAAATCAAAACGTAAAAGATTCAATTATTATAGTGAAATTTATTTACATGTAAATTATATTTTATATTTTAAGACTAAATAATATATTTTTTTGTTGGTTTTTTTTTTGTTGTTGTTTTTTTGTTGTTTTTTTTTTTCAATTTCTAATTATAGAAATATTTACTAACACATTCACATTGATATCCATTGACCAAGTCTTCACACTGTCCACCATTGTGACATGTCACATCTACACAGTCATCCGTATCTTTGTCACATCTGA
>NC_088364.1:62406687-62454187 GCF_034508935.2 Berghia stephanieae
AAGTTTAAGCTTTACTCTTAAAAACCACTGGAGGGATATGAAGACCTGGGGACGTTTTCATGAACGCGGACTTTGAGCCAAGGACTTGAATAAAAAATCAGATTTCATGTGAGCTGACTAAGAATGTCCCACGGACTAAGTTTGGCCAAGTTTTAGTCATTTACTGAGGCAGCACGTTCACAAGCTTAAACTGAGACTAATTACTAGGTTACGTCAAATAATCCTCAATATCTCAAAATGGGAACAGAAACACTCTTCAAATATAACAATACACATTAGCGAGATGATTTACAAGAGAAATAATAATAATTTATCTTCCAAAACTATAACTTGACATTTGACTTTCAAGTCAGGACCAGGACAAAACCAAGTAATCTCATTCCAAGACAAAGACAAAAAGCAGGAAAACAGATATAGGGGGATAGACGACTCAGTAAGTGACCATCCTGCCCAGTATGGTGGGGGGGGGGGGAGAGCAATAAAGAGCTTTACAAAGGGTCCTTGGCCAACAGCAACACTTAACCTGTAGCACACAAGAAAAGGCAAGACACAGGGGAATGGCTCAAATAGATTACAGATTTACAGCAGATGCAAATTCCAAGAGCACAATCAATGCGCATAGTTTGCGATCACCTTAAAGTCTCAACCAGACATAAGCACATGAGCCCACAAAGAGGACTACACTCAAATATTCCAATGAAGCAATTATCCAATATTTTTATTGCAGAAGATCAGAAACTGGTTCTCGTTCTTACCCGTATATCCAGTAGAACAGTTGCAAATGGCTTGATGACCTCTCTTGACACAACTGCCGCCATTTAGACACGGACTTTTCTCACATGGATTATACTCTGGAAATAAATCAGTGAATAAAGAAAAAGTAAAACAATCGTGGAGACAAATTTTATATTCTTTTACTTGTCTATTTGTTTCGTGTTTGATTTTTGTCAATCAGAAAATGTAACTATCAAATTAACAAAATAAGGAGCAGGCACCGGTGTAAGATAAGGAACTGAACAGGTGTGTATGAAAGGTGCCAGACAAAGCAAGAAAGAAAAGAAAATTAAAAAAAGAAAACCATCCCAAAAAATCAGTCGACCTCGACTGGAGATCAAACCTCAGACCTTCTGATTACCGTTGTTCTTTTTTGAAGCTGTTCTATTCATAGTTGTTTATTTATTTTTACAGTCCACAGCTTCTAGCAGCCTAGTATCACTTAGAGAAAAAATAAAGTAAGTAAATGTTTTTGTTTATCTTGTTTTAAAAAATACATATAGACACGGTCTAGATACCTAAGCAAAAACTTAAATCGTCTGCCCCATCCTTTTCTGTGACGAATCCATCAGGACACGGCAGACAGTGCTTCATACCATAGCCAGGGTTGTAAGTGTTTTGTGGACATTGGTAACAAGGTGATTTTCCAATCAAACTGTATGTCCCTGGGCTACAGACATCTGGCAAAATAAAAGTAAAAACTGTAATTAGAACACCCTTTATGTAGTCTCTAATAGGAATAAACGAGACAAGCTAAAAATGCATTAACGACCGCTTGTGAATATTATTATTGGCTTAAACAATTTAAATCGAAGGTCAAGGTAAGCAGCCATTTATCGAAAAATTAATTACTTCTGACCTTCACCTTTTAAAATCATTTTTCTATAATCTGCACCGAACGGAAGTTGTATTGAATAATGAATTCCGACCTTCACCTTTTAAAATAAATTTCTATGCTCAGCACAGAATGAACTTGTATGTAGTTGGGTGACCTATTTGTTGAATAGAAATCACACCATGCGCAACAATGTGAAATGTTCATGCTAATTTTTGAACATACCTTGACAAAATCGGTCAGAAGAGGAATTCCTGTCAGCACAGCTGTTACACCACGTGACACCTCTGGCATGTTGGTATGTCCCCACAGGACAAGGCAGGCAAGGGTCAAGGCCATCGGGGGAGTAGTTATTCACTTGACATAATGCTAAATTGAATAGTTGAAGATAATAATAATAATATTGAAGATAACTTTAAGACTTTGGACATAATTAACCAGTAAAGTTTTGATCAATCAAAACATGGAATTTGTGACACACCTACTCACGTGGTCGGACAAATATAGCTGTTTGTTTACAACATCAACATCTCAATGATTTACAAACAATAACATGACTGAAATCGACCTCTCTGCGATCATTATTATTGTTTTTATACCGCTAAATGGATGACTAGTTATCACACGATTTTCTCGATCATATTATAAACGTTTAAGTTAACACCTGGTTCGATCAAGCGGTAGAGCAGTGGGTATTTTACTTAGACACATACTATTTATAGTAAAACTTGTGTAGTTTGCTATGTTTACCCATCATTGCCATTATTTACATAATGACGATTGTCCGAGAGGCGTGGTTATCTAAGTGTCTATTGGCCCATAGCCTTTTTAACATATTGCCTGACATGACACGTCTACACAATCGAGGTGAGGTACGTCATAATCCAAGTGGGCAAATGGGGATTCCGATTGCTTAGTTGGTATAGCACTCGCTTCACATGTAAAAGTACGGAGATCAATCCCAGGTGACATCGAAATCTTTTTCTGACCCCCCCCCCCCCCCCCAACACACACACACCTCCTGTCCACCCAGCAGTCATTGGGCAGCTAAAAATAATAACCGACATTTCAAATTCTTAATCAGATTGACTTCATTTGGATTCCTTAGCAACGATTTAAACATAATACCGTTTTGAGACGCTTGGTCACATATGTTAGTAACATTTACCCAAACCTGTCTACTTGAAACTTTAAAAATTCGTACTTTTTTCGGGAGATAAATATTGTAGTGCTCAGAGAAGGATGAAAAACACTTCGAAATCCGTAAAATTATGTAATCTGGCATCAAATTTAATTTTCAATAAGGTTTTAATGACTTAGAAAAAAGATGGCATTTATATAGAGCATGTTCAAAATTATGTAATGCTCAAAGCGCTTGTGATGTCCTAGGGACAGAGTGGGTCCACACTCACATTGCATACAACTTCACACTAGACTCGCACTTTTCGAGGTTGTACCGTGAAAATAAGAAATGTGGAAATGCAAGCAGAGTGGACCACAGACTACTAGGAGTTGTTTTATCTATGGAGTGGACCCACATCCCGTCTGTCATTTATACGTTCAAGATGGCGTCAGGCGTGGTTGCTCTCTCGTGTTTTCGATTGATGATGCTTTATTGGCTGAAGCGGAGAAAAGCGTACACACACACACACACACACAGAGAGAGAGAGAGAGAGAGAGAGAGAGAGAGAGAGAGAGAGAGAGAGAGAGAGAGAGAGAGAGTACCTTCTTCTCCAACTTCAAGACCGACTTCGGCCCATTGTTTTTGAATAAATGAATACATATTCCGTTCGAATATTGATTGTTTGCTTTGTTATTTAAAGTAGATGCTTTTCCACAGCTGCAATCAAACGTTCATCATCTATGTTGACAATTCTTCTTCTTCTTCTAGGTTCCATGCCTGGTCCAGGCTTCGGATACTGCATGAATTATCTCTCTCCATTCCTCCCTGTCTCTTGCCTTTTCAAACAGCTCCTGGATTGTTAGGCTGCTGAAGCCCTTCAGTTGGTCTATGAGTGTTTTTCTTTGTCTCCCCCGGGCGCGTTTACCAGGTATTTTTCCACAACTTGCCAGGTATTCATTCTTATCTTTCCTTACTATGTGTCCGAAAAAGGATAGTTGTCGATCCACTATTAAGGGCATTAGTTTCCTTTGTTGGTATGTTTGTTTTAGCACTTCTTCGTTCGTTTTGTGTGCAGTATACGATATTCTCTGCATCCTTCTCAAGCACCACATTTCAAAAGCTTCAATGTTCTTTTGTGTTTCTGCATTTGTAGTCCAGCTTTCGCATCCGTATAACAAGATTGGCCACACGTAGCACTTCAAGACTCGGAATCTAATCCCGAACGACATCTGTTTGTTTTTCAAAATGTTTCCCAGGTCCATGAAGGCCTGTTTGGCTTGAGTTATTCTTGCTCGTATGTCTCGGTTACATCTTCCATCTGTTGTCACTATTGAACCTAGGTATTTAAAACTTTCTACGTTGGTAAGTTGCTCGCCGTGAATCGTTATATTGCAGGTGTTGTTGTTTTCGGGGTTTTTCTGTATTACCATGCATTCCGTTTTGGTGATATTCACTTCCATTCCCTTGGCTTCACTATCTACTACCACTTTGTCAACAATCTTTTGAAGTTGGATTTCTGATGTTGCAATGAGTACCGTATCGTCTGCGTATCTTATATTATTTATGTTGTGACCTCCCACTTTTATTCCCTCCATATTATTTATGCCCCTCATGATTGTTTCTTGGTATAGATTAAACAGATCTGGTGAGGCAACACACCCTTGACGGACTCCTTTCTTAATAGGAATGGAATTTCCTGTAGAGTTTCCGATTTTGATAGATGCCTGCTGGGTGTAGTATAATGTTTGCATGAGTCTGAGGTCTTTCTCATCAGCGCCAATGGAGTGCAGTTGTTTTAGTATTTCTTCGTGGCGTACTCTATCAAAAGCTTTTTTGTAGTCGACAAAACAGAGGTATAGTGGGGTCTGAACCTGTATAGCTCTTTCACTTAAAACACGGAGGAGGTATATTGCGTTCCTTGTCCCTCTGTCAGGTTGGAATCCATATTGTTCTTCTGCGATTTCGGGGTTAATCTTATTCCTTAGCCTGTTGATAATTATACGCAACAGTATTTTGTTGATGTGGCTTATTAAACTTATAGTTCTAAAATTTTCGCATCTGACTGCACCTGCTTTCTTTGGTATTGCTATGAAAATAGAGTTACAGAGATCTTCTGGAATTTTCCCAGTATTGTATATATTGTTGAATAATATGTGAAGTTCATCAATTGCTAGATCTCCTAGGCTTTTTAATACCTCTACAGATATTTCATCAGGGCCTGTTGCTTTACCATCCCTCATTCGTTCCATGGCATGTTCAATTTCACTTTTGGTGATGTTTGGTCCGCTTAATGGTTCTTTGAATTTCAGTGGTGGTTCATTTCTATTTGGATCATTGTACAGTTCGCCTATGTATTCTACCCTCGGTTTTCTATATGTTGTTCTTCAAATAGCAGTTCCCCTTGTTTGTTTGGATACAACTTCCTGCTGCTTTGCTTTTCCTTTTCCCTGATAGTTCTTTTATTCTTTGGTGAGCTTGTTGGGGGTTGGGTTTGTATTCTCTTTCGATTTCGCAGCATTTCCAGTCTAGATAGTTCTCGTGTGCCTCGATGCATTTGGATTTAATGTGGTTGTTCAATGTTTGGTATTCTGCAGACCCTCTGTTGCATTTTCGTCTTTCTTCAAATAGGTTTAGAATTTCATTTGTCATCCATTCCTTTTTGCTGTTTATTTGAGCTTTTGGTAAATGCTTTTCTGCAGTTGCTTTGACACACTTTTGGAATATATCAAATTGTTTTTCACATTTTTCATTATCAGGTTCACTTTGGCTTTGTATCATGAGTGCATTTTCAAATTCTTCTCTCATTTTTGTTTGTATGCCATTGTCTTTGCATAACCTGTAATCCCTCTTTATTCTACCAGCTGTTCTCTGAATAGCTTTAAACTTTATCCTTATTGTACAAACAACTGGGACATGGTCACTGTCTACATCGGCGCCTGGGTAGGTTTTGCAATTTAATATGCCATTTCTGAATCTTGATGATACTGCTATAAAGTCTATCTGGTTCCTTGCTCTGTCCCCTGGTGATTGCCATGTCCAGGTTCTTCTGTCTTGTTGACAATTAGAAAATTAAAAAAAATACACACGTGGCCCCTTGTTTCAAGAGGTCACCCTCCCCCCCCCCTCCCCCCACGGATGGAATGTGAAAGAAATTTTATTGCTGCAGTCAGTAGACCTAAAACGAATTTCACAGTCCGTCCGGCAGTTTGAGATGAGGATCAAGGTAAGCCGTGAATTTTGTGGGTGCACCTGTTCCCGTATGGTTCATCCGTTGAGGAAGCAATGTGAACAAGAGAGAATGTAGTGTGAAGTTTTAAGAAACGTGGGCCCACTCTGTCTTGGCCCTTATTAACGTTTTGTATGGCTATTATACACACCTTTAGTTTCTAATTCAAGCACTATAATAATAACCTAATTAAATAAAAGCAAAACAAGTTTAATAAGAACACGATTACCATAACAGTCCTCTTCACGTGTCGATCCTATAGAGCGTGTAGTGTATCCTGACACACATGCGTGACAATAGGTTTCTCCTGACACACTCTGGTAGCTTCCAACTGGACACTCATGACATTTAGAGGCTGACCAAAATGTCCCTGCTGGGCACTCAACTTGAAGGATAATAATAATAATAATAATAATAATAATAATAATAATAATAATAATAATAATAATAATAATAATAATAATAATATAATAATAATAATAATAATAATAATAATAGTCGCACGTGATGAGGATCAATATGTGCAAAGAAGAAGAGGCATGATCTATATTACATTTCCATGTGCTCGAGGTCATTGGTCACATTGCAAAGTGTGCTCAAGATGACCTACACAGTGAAAAGTGTTCACAGTTTGAGAAATATCCAAAGATACAAATTGTCATTTTGCTCAGCATGACTCGTGTGTGTGTTTACAACTTTCATAAACAAAGCAGCGTGTTTAGATACATTGAGAAATGTCCAATCGTTGTCCAGCAACAAATCAAGTGATCGATGACTGGGTTGGACGAAAACATGAATATAGATCGCTCCCTTTGTGAAAATGTCTGCAATAAAAGGATGCCAATTTTCTGACCTCTTATAATATTATAAGCATGCGTTGATTGATGTGTCATGCAGACAAAAATAATATAACACACTTACCACACATAGAATTCACCAAAATCCATCCCGTAACACACGTAATATTTTTTCTTGGACGGTCGAAAACTGGGGCAATATCCTTCCCTAAACACTGACGTCTCAGGCTTGCATTGATCCACTCGCCTACCTCTGGGATGCTCTGGGTTCCACACAACACGGCGATAGGTGATTGGGAGGGTGGGCCATCGTGTGTTGTGTGTAACAGCACGCTGATTGTGCTTGATATCTATCGAGTTTTCAAAAAAAATTACAACACACGGTAGGAGCATGATTTAATATTGTTGTTGTGTTTAGCTGATTGCTCTCAGTATGATGAAGGGGGAGCAGGCATTAATAACCACAGTATTAAACTATACATATATATTTAAATTGAGCTTTTATATAGAGCAATATTCACTAAACGTGCCAAAGGGCTTTCCAAGCGGTCCCTGTCCATAGCAATAACAATAGCAATAACAGTGGGGCTGTATGGTAATTGACCATGCGATGATTGAACGGCCATTCATTTTTACGAAACCCGCCGAAACCTACCGAAATCCACTGAAACCCGCCAAAACACGCCGAAACCCCACGAAACCCGATAAACAAAGTTATGGGAAGTAGGCAGCAGTGGGGAGTGAACCTGGGACTGTGGGAGGAAAACAGAAAAGACCTTTTTTGAAATAAGTCCATAAATAATACATAAGCCATATCATTGACTCACCATTTTGGACGCTGGGTACTGGTAAAGCACATCACGAATATCCACGGTAAAATTCAACACCTCCATGGCTGACGCTCCACACAGAGGATGGAATATTGTTTCAATGGAACTCTTCACACTAAGTCCAGCACTTTTGACACACTCTACAATGGCGATGTCTCTGTAGCTGATGTTGAACGTGTAAGACATCTCAAAATCTGGAAGATGAGCGTCTGGCAAAACAAAACAAAAACATCTCGTAAAAAAAAATGAGCTTTTATATAGCGCAATATCCACTGAACGTGCTCAAAGCGCTTTACAAGGGGTCCCTGGTCAACAGCAACACTTAACATGTAGGACGAGACATGACGCCTGTTAGGCGATATTACAATTTTTCGGACAGAAACAACGCTGTTAACGGCCAGGTACTCATTTTACACCTGAGCATGTTGAGAGAATGTGAGTACAGAGTCTTTTACAAGGACTCAACTCTGCGTCAAGCGGGGCTCGAACCCATGACCTTCTGATCCGAAAGGAAGTGTCATACCACAAGACCACATAGCCGCACAAAATAACACATCTCGTACACGGAAACCAAACATGTGTGACTGTTACGGGTGTTTATCAGAGAGGTTCAAGTCAACCGCTTTGTCCTAAGACAGCAGACAAATGCGGTCCGTAACATAGAATAGAAGTAGAAGGACCCTCAGAGTGGAGTCTCCGGGCTCACATCCTTAGATTATGATGAGCCAAGATGGAGAAATGAAGAGAAAGCTATAGTGACAAAGTGAGTCGGCTTGATGGTACAACTTCCATACGAGTGCACCAAGTAGGATAGAAGAAGACAGACGAACAGGATATTAAGCTAAACAAAAGGAATCACGAAACGTTTAAAACAATTAAACATTTATTACGAACGATACATACTATAACAGTGACTCCAGAATTTAACATTAGCATTTATATGGCCCAATATCCATTAAGCGTGACCAAAGCGCTTTACAAGGAGTTCCTAGCCAACACAACACTTAACATGTAGGAGGACGACTGTTAAGCGATATTACAATTTTCTTTTCAGAGACATCGCTGTTAGCGACCAGGTGCTCATTTTACACCTGAGTACGGCGAGAGAATGTGAGCAAAGAGCCTTTTCCTTTTTCACCACTCACGGTAGCACGTCTGACCGGTAATCAGAAGGTCTGAGGTTCGATCCCCAGTTGAGGTCGACTCATTTTTTGGGATGTTTTTTTTTTATCTTGTAATTTTAATTTCTTACTTTGTCTAGCACCTTTCATACACACTTGTTCAGTTCTTTATATAGTTAAGACAAACTATTTTCTTACCATAACAATCAGGCACTCTGTCACTTGGTATCCATTGGACATTGTTGTTGGCACAGATGTATTGCAAAGGTGGGGACACAGCAAATGATTTACCAGTCTCACAGGTCACAGCACATGACACACCTCCTGGGTCACCCCCAATCTCAACGCATTTCTTGTGGCCGCTCACAGGTGTGGCCAAATTGGACACACAGCAATTGTCATCTGGAATTATTTCAAACGATATTTGTTTTGAAAATGTGAACACCCCCCCCCCCCCCCCCCCCCCCCCCCGCAAAAAAAAAATCAATTAAATAAATTGAATAAATAAGTAAATAAATAAATAAATAAATAAATAAATAAATAAATAAATTCTCTTTATACATCGCATAGAGAAATTTTTCTCTGGGTCTATTCCCAGAGATGACTGGAATAACCCAGGCGTCAGCCGCAGTGCAGCGCCGCAAATTGAGCTAGGGCGAGGTGACTTGCTCAAGGCCACACAGCGCAGCGGCGGATGATCGAACTCAGTACCTTCTGGGTACGAAGGAAAGACAGCTGAGCCACGTTGCGCCCTAAAAGGTGATAAAGCAGGGAGCAGGCACTGGTGTGAGATAAACATTTGAAAAGGTGTGTATCAAACAGTGTCAGACAAAGCATCATCATCTTATCTTGTCGCTCCAACATCGAACCCACTCCACAGCATCTGTGGAGCAGACTCTTAGGTGATGGTCAGTGCAGCTGGGCGCATCCTCGCATTCTCTAAGGATGCGCTCCATCGTCTGCTCTGGGCGTCCACGTGTACACAAGCTAGTTTCTATATTGTCTGGAATTGCTTGTTTGACACACCTTTTCAGATGAATATCTGTAACTTTGTTATCTCCATTTTTCATACTGACGTCTTTAATTTACCCAATTATACATTATTTTATTATTTATTATCATTTATCTATTTCTTTTATGAAGCTGTTATTGCCACATCTTAGTTTTTTACCCACCTACAAAACGCGCAAAGAATTTACATGTTGCCGTGTTTAAACTTCCATCCCAAGCAGTAGCTGTGACAACACTAATATTGGGTCCCGTAGCCTTCCCAGTGACGTCACTCCTGACGTCATAGGTTACAGTAACCGATCCACTATTGTCCCAAACTTGAGCAGCTCCGAGTAGAAGATGTTTGATAGGGGTGTCGTTTTGGGGAATGGAGGTTGATGGAACAGGAATCGTCAGTGTCTCAGTTGGACAGGTGATGACTGGTGGGATATGATCTGTCGACGAGATGGTGAATTGTATTCCAATGAACTATAACACATTTAATTTGCAAAAGAATATTGTTTGTTTTTAAGGGTTTAAGGAGGTTGCAACACATTTAGGTCATTTCAGCGCTAGACACAAAGGATGAAAATGTGCGGCTATGTGGTCTGATGATATGACACGCTTTCGGATAGGAAGGTCTTGGGTTTTGAGCCTCGCTCGACGCATAGTTGAGTCCTTGGAAAAGGCTCTTTACTCACATCCCCTCACCGTACTAAGGTATAAAATGGGTACATGGCCGTTAACGACGCTGTCTCTGTCGGAAAAAAAGATGTTATATCGCCTAAAAGGTGTCATGTCTCGTTCTACATGTTATGTGTTGCTGTTGGTCAAGGAACCTTTATAAAGCGACTTGAGCACGATTAGTTGATATTCCGCTTTTTAAAAGTTAAATGGGATAGACAAAACATTAAAATTGACAATTAAAAGCATACGAGAAAAGGTAAGACAAAGGAGAATGGTTCGAATATGGAACAGATGTAGATTGCAAAAGCAAAGTATCTGCGTACTTAGTTTGAGATCACCTTAAAGTTTCATCCAGAGACAAACATAGAACCCACAAAGAGAGGTCTGATCCGCCAAAAATTAAACAAAACAGGCAGACCTGCCTAGTCCTCGTATTTCTACGAATTTTTGGCTCCAGCTACAGAACTGGATTTTCCTCTTTGACTCAATAAATCTTATTGAAAAGGAAAGTTTAGTTCCTCAGAACCTATATTCAGAACTTGAGATGATTTTTGGTCATGGTGAGGGCAATTTATCTATTTCTAAATCTATTTAAAGTGGATTTTTTTTCCTTTTTTCCCTTGGAAATTACGAATTTTTGAAATTTCAAGTAGGCAGCTCTGAAACACGGTGCTCAAAGCTCGTATGTAGACTTCAACGATTTGATCCGCCGATCGTGAAAATCGAGACTTCAGAGGTTTGTTCCGCTGACCATCGACGTGTCAGACACAACAAGGAGAAAAAGAAAATTATCAAATTCAACCCACAAAAAATTATTTTCTTTTACTTTAAACAAAATCAAAACAGGATAAATTGCACATTTGAAAATCTGTTTAAGAGTATCTCACCATTATCTAGGGGTTACCGATAGGTCAGTTGGTAGAGCACTCACTTCGCATACAAAGAGAATGAGTTCGATCCTGGGTGAAGTTCAGAATTTTTTTCTTCCGATTCTCCCTTCCATCAAGCACTGATTGGGAGGCTGGGTCAGTGAGCACTGGCGGAAAGCAATTTGCAATAGACTGGCATTCTATTAAAAAGGTGGTAAGTAATTGCTATTGTCCACGCTACTGATACCGGGATAAATTTCGACTCCATGGGCCTAGAGAATGTGTCTAGTACAACTTATCAGTATTTATTTGTTTATGGTTTTAAGGGTTTTACGGCGCTTGTAACACATTAAGGTCATATCAGCGCCAGAAAAAGGAAGAAAATGGGATAGTAAAAAGTTCTAGAATTACAATTAAAGCACCCAAGAAAAACTAAGACAAAGGGAATTAGTTATTCTATATAAAAGCTCCATTAAATAAAAAATGACCTGAATATAGCTAAAAGTTTTTAAATGACACAATTTACCCAAAACCATTGTGGAATGTTCATGCATTATCTCTTTCAAGCGAAAGTAACCCCATGAAATAAACAAGACTTTAATGGTTTTTACCTAGCACAACGACAGTCATGTTACACACTGCTGTGTTCCCTGTGGAGTCCGAGGCACTGATGACAATACTCATATTCTGTGGAGGAAAATATTGTTGGCGTAAAAGTTGGTATATTTAGAATAAATTATGTTATTGAGAAAGGCCAGGCGAAAACAGAATAAAATCATTGCAAGGTCAAAAAGCTGGGATGAGGTGGGGTGAAGTGAGGTGAGGCGAGTTTTGGTGACATGACGTGAGGTGACGAGGTGAGGTGAGGTGAAGTTTTACACAAAAGTTCACAGTTAATCATCTCTTATTATAATTTTTTTTTAAATCTTCACCTTAGAGAATTTGTAAGGCATGGCAAAGTCTGAGGGTTCATAGGCCAATCTGACAGCTTGCAATGAGTTGTCAATAGCAGTGGGCAGTGGAATGGTCAGATACTTGGGACCCATATGACCCAGCACGATGGTCACTTCTCTCTCTGGACAGTTGTGGATTATTGGAGCCATCACATCTGGTCACATGGACAAATTTGGGTATTTATGAGTTAGTGCATTTAATTAACGATATGGCAAACACCGCTTCCCCCCCCCCCCCCCTTTTTTTTTTCTCTCCCCCTCTCTCTCTCCCCCTCTCTCTCTCTCTCTCTCTCTCTCTCTCTCCTCTCTCTCTCTCTCTCTCTCTCTCTCTCTCTCTCTCTCTCTCTCTCTCTCTCTCTCTCTCTCTCTCTCTCTCTCTCTCTCTCTCTTTATTTTTGATTTATATGCATTACATATCAAATGTTGTATGTTGTTTCCTAATAATGATGAATAAAACAGTAAGTGAATTCAAAACATATCTCATTCGTCCTTAAGTGTTTCATTCATCGTGATTTGATGATAAATGTAAAACCCGAAACGTCCACAGTATCTGTCTTTGTCTAATAAATTGAAGCTTACAATTCAACACTTATCGTTATTTTTCCCCCTCCGAGCTTCAAGCAGTAACATATCCATCTTACCATGACATGATGGTGGGTTCCTATTCCAACTTGGTGTCGTTATAACATCCGTGAGATCCGCCTCGTGCTTTGATGATCGTGTATAGCGCTTACTCTTGATCCCTGGAGTTACAAAGAAATGAAAATTAATACTTAAAGTTGAATTAGTCCTCGATATATTTGAAGAATGTTTTTTTTCAAAACTCCCTCACTCCTTTTTTCCCATTTTGAGATATTGAGGATTAATTCCCCTACAATTTCTCATTCGGCCTAGTATTTTATCATATTTAAGCTTCAAATCCACACAAATCTAGGATTTGTTGGTGCCATTTGATACTAATAATAAAATTTACGTTTAAATCTATCTCATAGATGGAAAATCTCAAAAAGTAGAAAAATCGACTTAATGAGTTTTGGAAAACCAGCCTTAACTTGAATTGAACAAATTCTATCATAAGCAAAAAATGACTCACGCCCGAAGCATTGGTATTATGCGAGGTATACATATAAGCAGGTCTAAGACCCAAACTTATTTATGGGCTTTTTGAAAAACATTAATGTTGTTGGAATGGAACATCTTTTTTTAAAATTGTTTTGAGAGCGTGTATTTCCAAAACGACAACGAGTCCATAACGATTTGGGTTATCAGACCTGAAAATAAGTACACGTCGGTATTATGTCGGTGAAAAAGTCAGTTGAGCTGAAAATTCAATTATAAGCACCAAGGTCGTCCAACCATAATACCGTTTTAAATTGGTAACAAATTATATGTTTGCCACGTTAAAGGCCCCAAAGTCTTACATAGATCCACACCAAAACAATTGTTATTGTCGTTTGTTGTTATCAAAGGTTTCAAAGCGCTAGCGACACAATCAAAGGAGTCATTTCATCGCCAATAAAAATATAGAGAATGGGATGCTGAAGAAAGACTAGAGTTATTAAAAGCACACGAAAATAAGTAAGTCAAAGGTTGATGTAGGAAACAAAGCTGTAGTTCCAAGAGCATACAATTCATGTACTTAGTTTGAGATCACCTATAAAGTCTCATCAAGACACCAGCACAGGATTCCACCTGGATGAATTCACTCAAATATTGACAAGATATGTTCAAAATATAAACAAATGTAACTATCAATATATAACAGAAAGATAATTTACAACGAAAAATAATATCACCCCCAAAAACTAACACTATACATTGACTGTTTACCTCTCAGTCAAAGGCTCCGGCAAGGGCCAGGACAAAATCAATAATTCTATTCCAAGAAAAAAGATTTTTTAAAACTCAGGAAACACATAGAGGGCAGATAAAACATAGAATAAGACCTATTGCTTACCACCATGCGAAGCCCAAACACCCTACCCAGAATTTATATGTTTGCCACGCCCGTGGCTCCCAAAGTCTTACACGAATTCCGATCCAAATAATAATAAAATAATAAATATCAATAGCTTACTCAATTACTACTAACTTTTCCGAACCAGCGACCACCGGAGCTCTATCCCTTCGCCGGTCTTGTTCCATGACGTAGACGTTAGCCGTCTTTTGAAGTTGTTCTATGTGACTATACAGTGTGTTACAGATGCTTCGATTAGGTAAATTATACCAATAGCCGAAACAACTGAGTTCTATTAAACTGTCCGTGTCACCTTACCTTTAGTATGAAAGTCTGGAAAATTGACATTGGGTGAGTCACACCTCCCAGTGTGTGAGTTGTAGACAGAACCGTGTCGGCATTCCCATTGTGTGTAGGTCAATCTTGGATGTGTAGTCATTGTAAACAACCCAGATTGACACAGTTGGTTTACCCTATCAATCATGGTGGTTTTCGGACCAGCCAACATCGTCTCGAGACGTCTGTGAATATCGGCCATACAAGCCCTGGCGTCTGTCTTGATGTCTTTTAGGCTCGTGATGGAAATGACTAATTCTATTGACATCTGAAAATACAGCAGCACGGCAAATGTTATTATTTTCCTCAATAGTAACATTATATAGAGGAAACGAAGTTGACGTCACTAAGATATTTGTAATTGTTTTTACACAGCCATTTACTGAATAGTGCTCACTAAATTCTATCAATCGGACTACAAACGTTCAGATACACATAGTTTTCTGTGCTGGTACGTTATATCCGGCTGACGGATATTGTGAGTCTTTACCTAAACGCATAGTATCCATATGAAGCTTACTTTAAAGTTTATGATTGTGTTTAATTGAAACAGAAAAACAATTGCATGCTTCTTTCGAACTTTAACCATAATTAATACTATAGTTCAATCGACGGCTTAAATGTGTCACTCATTCAAGAATGACATGGTTTTGATTCAGTGCATTTTAATTTGAAAAATGAATGTTTTCTGACCCCGTTCAAGTAACATACTAATACAAAATAACGTCCGTGTAAACAAAATATAGTCATGGCTTATTGCTAGGTTCCTTTGTGAAAGTTATATGCTTTAGCAACCTTCATAAAACGTGCCCTTAATCAATTTGAGCGCAGATCATAAACCACGATGATGACTCATGATCGTGAATTTATTGTTTTTTTTTCTAACGCATACTTACACCACAAAAAATGATGCACAAAATGTAATAAAATATACAAAGAATGATTAGGAACATCTATATGGAGCATTGTCATGAATTAATATGCCTAATGCGTTTAAAAATGGTTTATTTGGCAAAGAAGCAATTTTTATATATCGCTGGTTAGAGGTACGTAAACTCTTAAACAATATGTACACCACTTTTTATAGCCAGAGTTTGGCGAATCCATTCGGTCACTAACCATGTCCAAGATTGCTTGCATTTGTAACAAGACCAGACACCTTGACGCTTGCGTCCCTGACGTCACAACTCCGGTGATTAGTAATGATACATTAATTGATAGTGGCTAAGCTTTAGAACAATATCCACTAAAAGTGCTCAACGGGCTTTACAGCAACAATTAACAAACAGGGGTCAACAACTGTTGGGCAATATAACAGTTTTTCTCCGAGAGAGACAACTCAGATACTCATTCTACACTTGATTATGGAAGAGAGAATGTGACGGAAGAGCCTTTCCCAAGGACTTAACTATGCGTCACTCAGAGCAGGACTCGAACCCTGGACCTTCCGGTCGAAAGGCGAGCGTCATACCACAAGATGACATAGTCGCATAGTAACAAATTATATACATTTACAATCTTACTTTGGAGTTTGTAACTTCAAACTTTCCATCTCTCGGGATGAGAACCACGCCTGTGGTTCCATTACAAATGTGTTTGTAGTGAATCCTTTGCCGGATTTCCATCTGCAGACTACGGACCATCTGGACGGCCGTCTGATGGGCAGAACTCTGGCATGTGGCGTCACTCATTGGGCCTTCGACATTGAGATGCCAGCCAGTTGAATACATTGCAAGTTGTTCTGTCAAGAAAGGATAATCATATACGGAGCGCTTTAAATAAGACTGAAGAATATTGAATTGGTTAAAAAACAAAAAAACAAAAAACAAACAAAAAACTGAAAAAAAACAACAAAAAACAACAAACAAATCAATACTAAAGGAAAGGATAAGAAATTAAATGTACGATGACATTTTCAAAAAAAAAGTAATTTTAATTAACAGGTTGTTGAATGGAACCCTCATTCTCCTTCACACACACAAACACACACACACACGCAAACTAACACACACACACACACACACACACACACACAGGTTAAAAAAAACAACACCATATAAACTAATATACCTCAATTGTCTTTTGGTTTATTAATTCAGCTTTATTCAAACTTTTGATTTCATCAAAAGTCTAACGAAAAAAATAATTAGAATAAATAAAAATAAAACGTAAAAATAAAATGCAGAGCCATGCCTGGAAGATTCTAGAGTTTTGTAAACGTGAAATCTCATCTCAAAACCTTCAGCAGATATAGATAGTATGCGCTTGCCTGGCTAAGAAGCTCACAACATTGCCATTTTTATTATTGTTACAATTCGAACGTGTTACTTGCACCCACTCACCATGAATGCACTTGAAATTCTCTGGCTCGTAATAAAACTCAGTTGGGCAATAATAAATAAAATGTAAATTGGCCCTAATGCCATGGGGCATGAGACGGATGGGTGGGCATGTGGGCAGGTAACTCTTGCCAAGGGTAACCGTGCTCAGTAGCTGAGATGGCTCTCGGAAGTGCAAGGACAGGAACCTGGAACATTTGGTCATGGAGGCAAGGTCGATGCTGGACTTCAATGGAACGAGGTCAATACTGGCTTTTGCTATAATCTATGGAGTAAAAAAACCCAACAAATTATTCGATCTACCCATTTAATTGTTAATTTGTAACTAATTATTATTTTAAACTTCACTTTTAAAAACTAAAAATAAAGTCATTCCTAATTTTGGTTTTTATAAGACAATAGAACGACATTACAATATACCAGTTAAGCATATCTCATTTTTGTCTGCCTTCGCTTATATTTTTTAAAAGTATTCTAAATAAGTAATAGAAAAAAATAGCTCTGATCCAATATGTAGAATCTCAGTAACACATACAAACAATAATGAATTTGGAATACGTACTGGATTTGTGCTTATGTAAAGCATAATTTAATTCTAATCCAATTTGTAGAATAATCATAATGCACACAAATATTCATCATCATCATTGCCTTTTTCACCCTGGTCAGGGTATAGGCCACAGACAAACAGTTTCCATCCTTCTCTATCCTGAGATAACTTTTTTTAAAATCTCGTTCTATGTCTTATCTCTTCTCTGTATATCAGCTTCTTTCATAAATTCTAATAATAACGATTTAGAAATCTGTCGTGTTTATTGGCGTGGTCTCTATGTATAGTTTATATGTATTATTACTTTTAAAAATTTCATTTACACATTGGTTAATATCGGTACTCCAAAGTTCTTCTTCAGAAAAAAAGTAAATACTCACCCTTTTCCCAGTGAGCAAAACGGAAACATTCTTGGACGGTTCCAGATAAAGATTCGCACACTGAAAGAATCTGTTCTGTAAATACGGCTCCAGTTTCGTCAAAGCAACAGAAATACCTGCCTCATATTCCTGGTCACACAGAGACCGGGTTGGGCTCTGATTCCCGATGACGTTGAACACGCCATTAAAATTCACCTTGAGGCGTGGAATAGATTTCACAAAGTCCACCCGTTGCTTTCCCTCATGTTCAACAAAACTGTTTTGGTTGACTGGCGTGGGGCTGCATCTGAGAAATTATCAAAGAGACAAATTAGAAAACAGGCGCACTGGAATAAGAAAAAAAAAAGATCTGGAAATATGTTTATGAAACAGTGCCAGAAAAAGCAAGAGAGAAATATACACGTATTTTTTAAAATCCTCAAAAAATCAGCCTGCCTCGACTGACATATCTTTTTGTAAAAAATTAGAGCATCTTTCAAGGTTTGATATTTTAGGTTGTATCAAATGTAAAACAACATTTTTGTAAATTTTATTTTTGGGATAAACGAGGTTATTCATTTTTTAAATCTATTTTTATGAACATAATTTGTTGCTGCATGTTATTTATAACGAAACTACTGCTAGATGAGTCATCGTTAAATTTACGAAATGGAGGTGCACTTATTTACACAAGCCTGATAACATAACTTGCTCTATGTTCTCATTCAATTATTTCATTTTATGACATTGAACACACTAACGCGGTGTGCGCGCGTGTGTGTGTGTGTGTGTGTGTGTGTGTGTGTGTGTTAACCAAACCTCACTTTTACCAAAAAAAAAAACCCAATAAAAATTGAGGATGTACAGCAGTATTTCAAATTGATACCTCACATATCATTTTTTTAAATCGGTCATAGGGGATATGGCACACTGGATAATGGGCATGATCTATATGCCCTTTCCATGTGCTCGAGGTCATTGGTCACATTGCAAAGCATGCTCAAAATGACCCACATAGTGAAAAGTGTTCACAGCTTTAGAAATATCTAACATCACGATTGGTCATTTCGTTCAGCTTGACACATGGGTATGTTTACAACTTTCATAAACAAAGCAGCGTGTTAACATTTCTGAAGAAATATCCAATTGTTCGACAGCAACAAATCATGTGATCGATAACCTGGTTGGACGAAAACATGAATATAGATCGCTCCCATTGGCGACTACTTCACTTACTGATATGTATCCCCCTCATTCCCCTTAAACGCCCATAGGGTGTGTTCAACATTAAAATCTGAGGTAACCGACCCTCACACTGGATAACTGACACAACGTTTGATGGATGTAAGATGTATCCTTTAGTACACGCCAATCTTCTTGTATGTTTAACCCTAAACTCTGACGTAAAACACTCTTACACTGAAAAACTAACACGAGTAACTATAAATGCCTCACTGAACTTACTCAAGTTTCGATGGTTGTAAAATGTACCCCTTCCCACACGCCCATCGGATGTGTTCAACATTAGCCTCTGACGTAACCCACTCTTACACTGGACACAATTGACACGTGAATAAATGCCTGACGGAACTTACTCAAGTTTCGATGGTTGTAAACTGTATCCCTTCCTACACGCCCATCCGGTGTGTTCAACATGAAACTGGGAAGTGGTGTAGCTGACGATAGCACAATTCACTCGTAAAACCAGTGGTAGGAAGAGAGACAAAACCTTTGGGAGCTGGACTTTGATGAAGGATTCAAACTCGTTACCACATGCTTCAACAGTTGATCTGGGAGATGAGCTACGTGTTATAGCAAACTTGATATACACCCTTGCCTGGGGAGAAGATATTATTCAAATGACTACAAAGGAGATATTATGATGTCTCAATTTTACTGAATGTTGATGCTTGTTTTGTTTTTGATTGTTTTCTAAGGGCTTTACAGCCCATGCAACACATTAATGTCATATCAGCGCTAGTAAAAAAGAAGCAAATGGGATAGTAACTATTTTTAGAATTACAATTAAATTACCCAACAAAGGTAAGACAAAGGGGAATTAGTTCAGATAGGAAACAGGTTTAGATTCCAAGAGCACACTATCAGTGTACTTAGTTTGAGATTACCTAAAGGTCTCACCCTGACATAAGCACAGGTCCCTTCAAAGAGGAACATGCTCAAATGTTCATAATACATAATATATATGTTTTGACAAAAAAAATATTACAGTGCATAACAGAGAGATGATTTACAAGACAAAAACATATCATCTCCCAAAACTATAACTATACATTCGACTGTTTCCCTCCCAGCCAGGGAATCCGGCCACGACCAGAACTAAACCAAGTAATCTCATTCCAAGACAAAGGCAGAAAGCATTTTGGAAAACAGATATAAAGGGACAGAAGGCACAGTATAGGGCCACTATGGGAGGTCAGGAACCCCACCCAGAAAGTTGCTGCTTAGCCAAATTGCCTTAAAATAAATATTTTAAAAAACGCAGGAGTACCAATAGCTCAGTTGGTAGAGCACTTGCTTCACACGCAAAGCGACTGGATTCGATCCCTGTTGAAGTCGAGCCAACAGTGATTGTATGGCTAGTTCTTTTAGATCTCGCGGAAAGTACTTTGCAATAGACTGCTGTCCTATACAAAACGTTATAGAAAACAGGTTAAACTCCGTCACCATGGGTCTAATGGCTATGAAGGATGGGCCTAGTGGCTCTGACTGATGGACCCGTTGGCTCTGAAGGAATACTACAACAACGGACGTGACATCAAACTATTGAATCCTACTGCAAAGAAAATACACTCACAGCTGATCCTTTGAAGCGAATATTTCCCGCCACCAACTCCAGATTAGCGTCGTGTGCATCTTGACACATGTCCTGCCTCATGTGTTGTCCAAACTGTTGGAGAATCTCATTGACCTTGGCATTGACTATCATGTGCACAGCGTCGACACAATTGATGTTGTAAAATGAACCGGTCAATTTGTCTCTTGCTTCGATGGTGTAGAATGGTGAAGACACTAAGAAACAGGGACATGTGTTTATAACACGTGTCAATTCATGGCTACTTTATTTGATGTTTGTTTTAGTTTTAAGGGTTTTACGGTGATTGCGACGCAAAAAGGTAATTTCAGCGCCAGTAAAAAGGTAAAAAATGAGACAGTAAAAAAGTTATAGATTTACAATTAAAAGAACACTAGAAAAGTAAGACAAAGTGAAATGGCACACGTAGATTCCAAGAGCATTCTATCATTGTGTATGGTTTGAGATCACATGAAAGTCTCATCCTGACACAAGCACAGGTCCACACTAAGTGGAACACACTCAAATGTTTACAAATCATATGTTCAAAAAATACAGAGAGAGGATTTACAAGGCAAAATATCATATACAAAACTATAACTTTACATTCGACTGTTTCCCTCATAGCCAAGTCTCCGGTCAGGGTCAGGACGAAATAAAGTAATCTCTTTCCAAGACAAAGACAGAAAGAAACTGTAAAACAGATATAAGGGGATATCACAATAAGTCCCTCCCTG
Organism: Berghia stephanieae; assembly: GCF_034508935.2. Lineage (NCBI taxonomy): Eukaryota > Metazoa > Mollusca > Gastropoda > Nudibranchia > Aeolidiidae > Berghia > Berghia stephanieae. Next base: position 62,427,983 of record NC_088364.1, read on the forward strand.
CCCACTTTGGGAGGTCGGGAAATATATTGACCAGTTGATTTATTTGAATAATCACAAGAAACAGTATGAAAAGTACATTGATTGAGTTTTTGATATGACGTAACTCCAACGTGATACTCAGCTTCTAGAAACTGTGGACACTAAGAAGATACCAACAGAAATGAATAAAATCGCTTCATAAAAAAGATTTTAAAATTTCCAAATACCGAACGTTTCCTACTCAAAGCGGCTGTGTGGTCTTCTGGTATGACACTCGGTTTCGGATCGGAAAGCCCTGAGATCGAGCCTCGCTCGTCGCATAGTTGAGTCCTTGGAAAATGTTTTAAACTCACATTTAAATGACCCTCGTCTTGGTAAAAAAAACCTCACCCCTGAGATTTAGTTTAAGGAATACTATGCGAAGTTCTATATTATATCATTTAAAATTGTTGCCAAGAAAAGAGTAATTAAAAGCAATCGATTTTTAAGGACGAGTTTTCTGACCAAACGTTCACATTTTCCAGAGTAAGACAATCTCTGAAAAAGAATGACAAAATATTGAAAAGAGCTTACAGTTGGTAGAGGGTGCCGTGGGAGCATGGACCAACTTTGTGTCTTGTTTTTCCAGCATCTGGTTTTCCTGACACCCCTCATCATTGTTGGATGATGATGATGCTGCTGCTGCTGATGATGATGATGATGATGATGATGATGATGATGATGATGATGATGTAGTCACTTTCAACCCCACAGAATGTTCCATTTGTGTCTGGATTCTAGACACATTGCTGCATTTACTCGCCCTGGGTGTTTCTTTCCAAATCATTTGGGCAACATCTTTCCTGACTCCAGACCTGGTAGGAAATCTGCCAATGTTGTCATCGACGGCAAAATATTGTCTCTCTTTCTTGGAATCCAAATCAAACGGGTTTATATCCGACAGACTGGATTGGGTACTTATAAATTCTGGGTTTCCAAGGCCGTTGAAATCGGAGGACAGAATCATACCATGAAATCGATTCCGTGATATATTCGTGGTAGGTTTAACGGAAGTGAATGGTATACCACGTGATTTCATAGACGTCGTCGTTGTTGTTGTGTGATGGGATGTAGGAATACTCGTAGTCGCTTCAGTCTGGCGAGGTATTGATTTGGTGAGATTGATAACGAAAGTATTGTCACGAAAGTAATCGTGATCTGTAATCGGTGACTTGGTAGTAGTATCGGAATGTGACGATATTTCATCGTCATCGAGTACAGGATACTGAAAATGTCCAAGCTCCTCATTCTCGTGTAAGTCAACAATGCTTTTCTCGTGCAATGACTCTTTTCCATAAATGTCATCTTTTGTCATAGATTTGATGACATCATCGACTGTTTTACCAGTGCTTATACAACCTGCAAATGAAGAAAATCAAAAGAATGTATGAAAAACAGTTAGTGGAGCAAGCAATTATGTTGATAACAACAAGGAATTGAGTTAGTAGAAATGTGCCAGAAGACAATAGAAAATAAAAAAAACTTTCGCGGCGATGGAAGCTGGAACCCGCGACCTTACTGGTACGACAACTCGGTCTGGCCGGAGAGAGGGTAGCGCTACTGTCAGAGCTATCCACCACTCCACTAAAGATTTTTATTCTCTATTGTCTTTTGGTGCTTTTCTATTCACTTCATTCCTCGTTATTATAAAACAAATGTATATTTAGTCGTACATGTCAACAACAGACAGAATTGCAACGTTTTCAAGAACGGTTTTATACTATTATCATCTTATTTGTTACTTTTGGAAACCCCGATTTTGATATAGGGTAACAGTTAAAGTATGAGAGAAAAATAGCCATATTTGTATTGCGTGTTTTTAAAAGATACGAAGAATACTTTTATAAAATTTGATGTTCACACAATGCAACAGCCAACATATACCTTCCAAACAAAGCCCTTCTTGGTCGTTACGAAGTTCTAAAATCAGACCATCCCAACACCGCCATGTACCACCATCAAAACGCACTGTATTTGCAGATTGACGCAGCATAATGTTGGAGCAGTTGGAGCTTTCGGATTGCAGCTTGTGAATCCAAAACTTGTCTAGTTCAGGAAGAATTACTTCCGACAGGGATTTCATTTTTTCGCCACATGTATAGGAAGCCATTGGGTTTGAAGAAGTGATGGATATATTTGTTTGTATCTTCACCTGTAAAGTACATGATTTTAAAAGGAAATAGATGATTAAAAACCCTTTGGGTATAGAGGAACATCTGTTTTTACTATATAGCGACGCTCACTTATTTGCAGGTCTGATAACCCAGAAAAGTTGGTAGCATCTGGGATGATCGAAGGAAAGAGAGCTAGAGGAAGACAAAGAATGACATATCTAAATAACCTAAGAATGGTCAAAAGTGATTTTATAAAACAACACAGATTTCATGCACACCGCAGAGGATCGTGATTCGTGGAGACAGCTGACCGGCAACGTGTTCAAGAGCACAAGCAACGATGGATGATGAACCCAATTCGTTCTGGGCTGATTGTTGTAATGGAAATTAAATATTCTAAAACCTTATCAAATCTGTTTACATTACAACACTGTCATACCAAGCCCAACATTACGTTCAATTATTAGACCTGGAAACAAGTACACGTCGCTATAGCGAATAAGCAAAAAATATGGTTTTATTCATCAAGCAGTAGAGCAGTGTGTATTTTACTTAGACACATACCATGGATAGTGTAGTTTGCTATGTTTACCAATCACTGTCATTGTTTACATTATGACGACTGTCCGAGAGGCGTGGTTATCTAAATGTCTATTTCATAGAATTAATGAGACTTACTTCCTGTCCATCGACGTAATCTAGATCTGTGCCTATCTGAAAAACATTGACGGTCAAGTCCGAACAAAGACCTCGAATCAACTGATAGAGAATGGCTTCAATTCCATTTGGCTTGGATGACCTATTTCCGACGTCAGAAAAACAATGTGTAAAGCTCTTGTTTTCTTTCTCTAATACGACATAAGATGTTTGAAGGGAAAGTTGGTACAGTGGATTGACATCGGAAATCTTCCTGGTGGTCCCAGGTTCACAAACTATCACACTTGGGCCTGGAGAGAAAGAAAAAAAATGATCTATCAAAATAGGAAATTATATTTTATTGTCATATTATCTTCTTGTTCATTATTAAGTTCATAATAACGAACAACAACAAACAACAACAAAAACAACAACAACAACATCATCATTATCATCACCATCACCAGCACAAAAACCATCACCATCACCATCACCAGCATTATCATCATCATCATCATCATCATCATCATCATCATCATCATCATCATCATCATCATCATCATCACCATCATCGTCATCATGGTGATATCGCCTAAAAGCCTTCGTTTCATTGTGAACCCTTTGTAGAGCGTTTTGACCCCGTTTAGTGGATATTTCCCTATATATATAAGCTCAAATTTAAGCTCATGTTTGATTAAGGGACATAAACGCATTTACTCTATTAATACCGTATGATTTCTATTGATTTCCACTCTACTACGCACCGTCCATTTCAAATCCTTGAGCTGGACATCGATACTTGACCGCTGACCACACAGGATATCCAGGGGTTTGGTAGGACATCACTGCATTGGGTGGGTCACCTGGGTGTCTGCATGTCTGAACTGAATAAAGGAAAAAGTGATGAGAATAGTCAGTCCTTCAAAGCCATTAGGACCAGTGGAGCTGGAGTTAACCCCGGTTTCTATAGGGTGGAAAGGACACTAGCAATTGCTTGCTACCATTTGGATAGGATGCTTGTTCATCGCAAAGTACTTTCCGCCAGATCACATAGACCCAGCTCTCCATTCAATGTTGGGTAAACAGGGGAAGAGGGCGCGGGGGGGGGGGGGTAGGTTGTTAGAAATTATTCTCTACTTCATTCGGGATCGATCTCGGTCCTTTTACGTGTGAAGCGATTGCTCGGGTCCCCGACTGATTACCGGTCAGGCTTGCAGCCAAGAGGGACCCGACAGCGCAGTTGGTAGAGCATTCGCTTCACACGCACAAAGGGGCCAAGGTTATTTTTCTTTCTTACTTTGTCTGGCACCGTTTCATACACATCTGCTCAGATCTCTATCTTAAACCGGTACCTGCTCCCTAATTTCACAATTTGGTGTTTCCACTAAGCACCATGGCCCTTAGGAAACGACCTTCAAGATGACACGGGATGAAGTGGCTTTGTGGTCTAATGGTTTAACACTTGACTTCGGATCGGCGCAAAGTTGAGCCCTTGGAAAAGACTTTTTACCCACAGCCTCTCAAGATATTCAGATGTAAAATGAGTATTTGGACCTTAACCTATACCTGAAAAATGGAAATATAGTCTAGCAGGCGTCATATTTCGTCATAATGTTTAAGTGTTACTGTTGACTCGTGACCCTTTGTAAAGTGCTTTGAGCACATTTGGTTAATTTTGCTCTATAGTTATGCTCGAGATATATTTGGGTCTTGTTTTCATTCAATATGGCTGAATAGAAGTGGAAATATGCTAAATTCATGAATCAAACATTGCATAAAATAAATAAATAACTAAATAAATAAATAAATAAATAGCTAAATAAATAAATAAATAAATAAATAAATAAATAAATAAATAAATAAAATTCCTTTTCATCATCTCATAGGGGAAATGTATCTCTATGGTCTATTCCAAGGGAAGACCGGAATAACCCAGGCGTCAGCCGCAGTGCAGGTCCGCAAATTGAGCTATAGGGCGAGGTGACTTGCTCAAGGCCACAAAGCGCAGCAGTGGGTGATCGAACTCGGTACCTTTCGGACACGAAGCAAAGACGGTATCGCTGAGCCAAGCTGCCCCCTTGTGTGTCTTTTCATATGAAGAAACAAGATTAAAAAGGCACATAAATCATTTTCTACTACGACTTGCAACACGTCATTGTAGATTCGCTCAGTTAAAAATCAACTAACAACGACACATGTACATAGTATATGCAGGTCTGATGATCCAACGCAAGTATGTGCTTGCTTAAACATTGTGGTAATGGACAATAATTGGAGTCGGTTTGAATTACAGCAATGAATGATCCCCATAACAAATTTGGGTTATCAGAACTGCATATGTGTATTCGTCGACCAACAACATAATACAACGAAAGTTATCTTTTTTTAAAAATGAGCTTTTATATAGCGCAATATCCACTAAACGTGCTCAAAGCGCTTTACAAGCGGACCCAGACGAACAGCAACAGGTAACATGAAGAACGAGACATGACGCTTGTTAGGCGATAATACATGTTTTTCCGACAGAGACAACGCTTTTATTGTCCTGGTACTCATTTTACACCTGAGTAAGGTAAGAGAAAGTGGGAAAAGAGCCTCGAAACCAGGACCTTCCGATCCGAAAGCGAGTGTCATACCACAAGACCACATAGCAGCATAAAATAATAATATAAAAAAAAAACAAAAAAAAAACCCCAACAAACAAACAAAAAACAAAATACAAATAACACGTCCTTTTCATACCTTCACAAAATGGCGAAGGATTACTCCAAGCTCCGTGGACGGTGCATTCAGCATGTGACCTTCCAACCATTTGGTATCCACACTCACACTGGAACACGGCGATGGCCTTGAACGACACGGAGGACAAGAAGACTTTTCCATGGAGAGGATCGGGCAAAGACGGGCAGGACGTCACTGGAAATTAAATCATAATAGCGTCACTATGCTGGCAGAAAGCCACGGGGCAAACCAAGGAAGTCCTGGTTAGGAAGTGTGGAGTGGAGGCAACGACTGGCAAAAAGATAATCGACTGCTCGGTAATGGCCCTTAAGCGTGAAGAATGGCATTCCATGATATTCAACCTCTGTAGGGAGACGGAACTCCGGTAGGGTAAGGTAATGGCCCTTAAGCGTGAAGAATGGCATTCCATGATATTCAACCTCTGTAGGGAGACGGAACTCCGGTAGGGTAAGGTAATGGCCCTTAAGCGTGAAGAATGGCGTTCCATGACATTCAACCTTCGCAGGGAGACGGAACTCCGCTAAGGTAAGGTAATGGCCCTGAAGCGTGAAGAATGGCGTTCCATGACATTCAACCTCTGCAGGGAGACGGAACTCCGGTAAGGTAAGTGTCATTTTGGAATAAAACATTGCAAGTTGCCTTTCAGGGGTCCGTAATGCACTGGTACTCTTATAAAGTCCGTTACTGTCTTAAGCTGGACACTCATTTACTCCCAAGTCAAGTAAGGTGATGTGTGTGAAGTGCCTTGCACAAGTAGTACACAAAACAAACACCGGCAGAATTTTTGTGGCCGATCTAGCCACTAACCACGCCCAACATTGCTTACTGTTGACGCAAGGCTCGACATCAAGGTCATAACAAAATAACGACGAACTGTTTAATAGGTGAGAAGTAACTAATTAAGTGATGGATGATGTTAAATAAGTCCAATATCCAAAACTAAAATAAACAGACAGGAAATTTCATGAGTGGCAAAATAGGTTTTAATAGCAGGCGGTGGGTACCTAGATTAGGCCATGTCTAGTCGATAAACATCCTCATATGTTTAATAATAATAATAATAATAATAATAATAATAATAAATAATAATAATAATAATAATAATAATAATAATAATAATAATAATAATAATAATAATAATAATAATACAGTTTATTTGTATAGCGCCCAATCCAGTCGACAAAACAGTTCTAGGCGCACAAAATTGTGAAACATCATTATAAACATTTTTGTACACAAGACACCTATTTATACAAGCGCGCGCGCGCGCACACACACACACCCACACACACACACACACATATATACCCTCACAACACACACACGCACCAAACGTGCATATGCATACAGGGCCGAAAAATAGCTGTAATCATGAATTATTGAATTCATATCAGACCATTTAATAAAAATGGCAGATGAAGGGAGATTATATTATGTCATAAGAATTCTGATGTAATAAATGTATATCTGACCAAAAAAAAAATAGGATGTTTTAATTAATCTAATGAGCTTCTCATAAGATGAGATTTTAATTTCTTTTTAAAAGCTGCCTGGGAATCCACAACACTGCTCCAAACACTGAATGGTAAAGAATTCCAGACAGCGGGAGCAGCATGAATAAATGCATGATCAGCATAGGTCTTAGATTAATTATTCAGGTTAATTATTTTATAACTCCGAGTTTGTTCTATAAATAGAATGAATTAAGTTCAAATCGATATTTAGCCCTCCTGTTACGTGATAGGCTCTCAGTAATGTCCCATTTAAAATCTATAAATGTTAAATGCTACAGACATATTTTTGTGCTTTGGTAGATGTGTGTGGTCAGACAGGATGAACCGGTGAGTCTTTTACCAAAACACATAGCATCAACAGTTTCAGTAACACATCAACAAACCTTCACAAACTGGCGCAGCTCCACTCCAACCGTAACTCTGATTGTTGCCATCTGGAACACAAAACCGATGACGTATGCCGTTCAACTTGAATCCCGCCATACAACTGTATGTGACATTACTTCCGGCCACCAGGCTGTCAAAGACTATATCGCCATTTGGAATTGGAAGCGGAGCGGTGCATTTGTACTCTGAAATAGAAATCGGGATAGCATTGAGATTGAACTTTTATGTAGAGCAATATCCACTAAACGTACTCAAAGCACTTTACAAAGGATCACTGACCAACAGCAACACGTAATATGTAAAACAAGACACGACGACTGTTAGGCGCTATTACAATTGTTCCGACAGAGACAACGCTGTTAACGTCCATGTATTCATTTTACAACCGAATAAATAGCCTTTGACAAGGACTCAACTATGGGCCGCACGAGACTAAAACCCAGGATTTTCCAATCCGAAAGCGAGTGTCATATTATCACAAGACCACACAGTCCCACCCAATATAGCGTGGAGGAATTGTAAAGATCTGGAATATGTGTGTCTATAACAGTTCCAGAAAAGGGAGAAGTGAGAAAGTGAAATGAGTGCTCTACTATCTGAGCTATTAATAAAATGATAATAATAATAATAATAATAATAATAATAATAATAATAATAATAATAATAATAATAATAATAATAATAATAATAATAATTATAATCATAATAATAATAATAATAATAATAATAATAATAATAATAATAATAATAATAATAATAATAATAATAATAATAATAATAATAACAACAATAATAATAATAATAACAATAATAATCTAGAGTCTCTGGCAACTAACTGTACCTTGGCAATGACCTCCGCTGGATGTCCATGTACCGTTAACATTACACGTAACGTCCGATTCCCCCGTGAGATAGGATCTTTGAGGACACTGGAACAACGCTCGTGTTCCATGCAAGTATTGGCCAATCTCGAGCTGGTGGCTGGTGTACACAACAGTGACATTGGACGGTACCCTTAACGGCAGGCAAGTCGCTAAATGACCAAAACAAAAAGAAGAAAAACATTTTAATTATATTATGAACATGTTGTATAATGCAGAAGGTCCCGGTAGCTCAATTGATAGAGCACTTGCTTCACACGCAAATGGACAGAGATCGATCTCAAGTGATGTCGAGATTTTTCAGACGACCCTGTTGTCACCATGGAGTGTTTAGGTAGCTGGGTCTATTAGATCTAGAGGAAAGTAATTTTCGATAGACTAGTATATACGTATTCATCTTCACACTGCTGTCAATCATCTGTCCAATTAGTCATGGAAATAATAGCTCTAATAAAGAGTAATAATCTTAATATTCATGAAGATCTGACAAAATATGGTTGAAACAGAGCCAACCAGACAAATAAAGAAAGAAAAATACAAGGAAAGAAACTATCGTCCCCAGAAGTCAACGTGCCTCGTATGGGGAATCGAACCTCAGACCTGATTACCGACGCCTCAAACCTCCTGATTATCGACGGTAATCAGAAAGTCTGAGGTTCGATCCCCAGTCGGGCAGGCTGATTTCTTGGGATGGTTTATTTTTCTTGATTGTTTCTTGCATGCTTTGTCTGACACTGTTTCACATACACTTTTTGCGACTATGTAATCTTGGGTTCGAGCGTTGCTCGGCGCATAGGTGAGTCTTTGGAAAAGGCTCTTTACTCACATTTTCTCACCGTACTCAGGTGTAAAATAAGTATATGGCTGTTAACAGCGTTTTCTCTGTCTTAAACAAAAACAAGCGTCATGTCTCGTCCTACATGTTAAGTGTTGCTGTTGGCCAGAGACCCCTTGTAACTTTGAGCACTTTTAGTGGATATTGCTCTATATAAAAGCTCAATATTTTTTCAGATCATTATCTTACACCAGTGCCTGCTTCCTAATTTATCACTTTAATATGCATGAGATTCAAGAGAATTAAAAATGTTCCGCATTATCAAAATCAATAGCGATATCTTACAAATGCACGTATGTAAGGGCGTCAATGTGAGATTGCCAATGTGTATCTCTCGTCCCTTGTGTAGTGTAAATAGGTCAGGACACACACATTTGTAGCTACCATGTGTGTTGACACATCCGTGACTGCAGCCACCATTGTCTTGTTCACATTCATCAATATCTGGAAATGAAAATAAATTATTTTAAAAATATGCCAATTTACAAAATTATTTTTCTTCTCTATATACAATTTTCAATAAGAACCTACACAATTATTCACTCACTCGCTTTCTCATAATTTATTCTCCTGGGCAGAATGAATGGTGAGACATTGTGTTGCAATAAGAACCTTGCATCCAGATCCTGTCGTACTATGGATAAACCCATATTTTAAAATTTGGCCAGAAAACTCGTCGTTCAAATATCGATCGATTTAATTGACCCTATTCTTCGCAAACACTCTCAAACCTTGTACTTCGCCGAGTTCGAATACCACCTGCGCTAAAAGTATCTGGCCAGAATTTGATTCAGTAAGAGTTTTCTTATTGCATGGCAGTGATGTATCTAGCGCAGTCCTGCCTAGTGCTACTAAAAATTCGTAGAAATACGAAGTTTTTGGCTCCAGCTAGAGAACTGCATAGACGTTTTTAATTCAATAAATATTATTGAAAAGGAGAATTTGGTTGCTTAGAAACTGTATTTAGGACTTTGGAGCATATTTTGACTATGCTGGGGGCAAATAATTAATTTGTAATGCTATTAATTGTGGCCTTTTAATTTTTTCTCTTGGTAACTACGAAATTATGACATATTAAGTAATCAGCTCTGATCTGGGGGTAACATGTTGACATTTGACAAACGAACCTGAGCATTCAGTAGTCACTTGGGAATTTGAATGTTGAAAACCGGGGCGACACATGCAATGGAATTTCCCATGGCTGTTTTGGCAATGGTGGTCACCACAGGAATGGTCTAGTGTTGAACATTCGTCCACATCTGGAATAATATACGATTGTAGGATTGGATGTTAAAAATCATCATTTATATATTTGAATAAAAATTGGGGGTACTGTTATATTTCGAAATCCACCTAAAATCTACCGAATTCATCAGAAATCGACTGAAATCCACTGAAATCTACGGAAATCTACCGAAATCAACCGAAATCTAACGAAATCCACCGAAATATTTGTTTATTTATTTATTTATTTATTCATTCATTTGATTATTTATTTTTTAACCTATTTATTCATTCATTTATTTATTCACTCAATCTATCATTTGATAAGACAAGCGAGTGCTCGACGTTTTCAACTTACCAACACAATTCGGAAGGTGACTACCAAACGTCGAGTTGGAATGGCAAGTTACAAATTGAGGTCCTGTCGAGGTAAATCCCTCATGGCAAACAGCAAGTATACTTTGCCCTACGGTCACTGGTCCAGACACATCAAAATGTCCGTGCATCAGTCGTGGAGGAGTCTGGCATCTCAAGGCTATTGTAGGGAAAGAAATGAAATCAGTCGTGGAATATATGGCGCCATGTCTCGTTCTATATGTCACGTTTTGATGTTGGTCAGGGACCCTTTGTAAAGCGCTTTGAGCATGTTTAGTGGATATTGTGCTATATAAAAGCTCAGAAATTATTATTATTATTATTATTATTATTATTATTATTATTATTTATTTATTTATTTATTTATTTATTTATTTATTTATTTATGTACTTATTTATTTAAGGGGACGGATCAGGTTAAAGGGAGAAAAAAATTTCTGATTTGTAGCGGTCAAACCAACAATTTTAACGGAACGTTTTACCTTCACAAGACGGGACATCTTCAGTCCAAAGACCCGAGGCATTGCAGTGGGAAAACTTGCTTCCTACAAGTCTCTGTGGTGGTTTACAGAAATATTCTCTCAGGGATCCAAACCGGATGTCCTCTGCTTGGGCATTTCCGCCATCTGGTGGGGGCTCTTTTGGACACAAGATTTCTTGGGGGGAAAACAAGTGTGGGCGTTATTGATTGGTTGATATTTGTGTTGTTGAAATGTGAAATACTGTTGGAGCATTCAATAATCAAATGTTTGTTTTTTGAACGATGTGTACATAATATATACAGGTTTGGCATCCGAACCGACTTATGGGCCAAGTTGAACAATGTTGTAATTTTACGTCGTTTCTTTAAATTTCCATTACATTAATGAGCGCATAAGGAAATTGGTTATCAGACCTGTAAATAAGTGCATGTCGTTTTTTAACAAAACGATGCCAATGGCAATATCGGCTTGAACTGTTAAATTTATTGACAGAAAGTAAAATTTTAACCAGAAATATAAAGTAATCCTCTAGGTTCATTAGGCCCATGGATTTGAAATCGATCTCGGTTTCTATGGCGTAAAACGGACAATAACAATTGCTTTCAACCTATTGGATAGATAGGGCGCTAATCTATTGCAAAATACTTTCCACTAGATCTAACAGTCCCAGCAACCCAATTACCGCTGGGGGAGGGAGGGGGCTGGGGAGTCAGAAAAAAATCTCGACTTCAACCAGGATCGATCTCGGTCCCTTTGCGTGTGACGAGAGTTCTCTCCCACTGAGCTATCGGAAACCTTTAAGTTGTACAAAGCTTGAGTTAAAACAATTTGCATTTGAGCGCAGAAAGAATTATGGGAATTCCAATATCATGGATTGTGTTCCATAATTGGGCCCAATATAGTGAATGCTATTAAGATGACAGTACACATATACACACTATTAAGAAGACAGTATAGCACGCGGAGCACTCGCTCCACACGCAAATGGACCAAGTTCGATAAGTTCGATCCTTGGTGCAGTCGATATTTTTTTCCGACCCCCATATCCACCCATCCAAATGGCTCTGAAGAACTTCTTTCAGTGATCTATATGCCTGGAAGAAATCAAAATCCATTAAATATTAGGCGGAAATCTGGGTTAAGCTTGAGCTTTTGAGATTTTATATAGCGCAATATCCACTAAACGTGCTCAAAGCGCTTTACAAGGGGTCGCTGGTCAACAGCAACACTTAACATATAGGACGTGACATGACACCTGTTAGGCGGTATTGCATTTTTTTTCGGACAGAGACAACGCTGTTAATGGCCATGTACTTATTTTACACCTGAGTACGGTGAGAGAATGTGAGTAACGAGCCTTTTCCAAGGACTCAACTATGCGCCGAGTGAGGTTCGAACCCAGGACCTTCCGATCCGAAAGTGAGTGTCATACCATAAGACCACATAGCCCCACAAAATCTTGCACCCATGCGTGATTATAATCCTAATACAAATACATACTCACCTCTGCAGACCGGAAGTTGCGACCACCCATGACGCCCACACGTGGCAGTCTGGTTTCCATGGAGACGATAACCGTTATGACATTGGAATTCAGCAACACTGCCATAGTTCAGACCAGTTAGTGAAGAGAGATAACCGTCCCTTAGAACGGGTGGTGATCCGCATGACGTCTCTGAAAGATGAGAATGATTAACTCTCTCCTTACCAACTATAGGAAAATCGTCACATTCGTTACGATACAACCAACATAATTTTTCTTATTCAAATTTCTTTTGTACATCATAAAATTTAACGAAAATAAACAGTGTGTTGTAGGTAAGACAAAAGGGAAATAGTTTAAATAGGAATGAGATGTAGATTCCAAGAGCGCACTATATCAATTACCTAAGCACATTGGTGTAGCACGTGGCATCCATGTCCCGAACACACCACAATAATACGTGTCGTCACTTCCTGCTAGTGTGTAACCTTCCTGACACGTGTAAGTCACGTGAGACCCACATCCTGTGCTTATTGTTTTTGCCGTTAATCCGTGGAGAAGTTTTGGTGCCTCACAACGATCTAGAAGTTTGGAAAATTAACAATGAACAACAGTGAAAAAAAAAACAAAATTGAGTATTTATATAGCGAAATATCCACTTAAAGTGCTCAATTCGCTTTACAAGGGCTCCAAGGTTTAAGATATAGAACGAAACATCTTGTCTCTTTGGCGAGATTACATTTTTTTTGACAGAGGCAACGGTGTTAAAGTCCAGATTTTAATTTTAAACCTGTGTACGGCAGGGAATGTGAGTAAAGAAAGCGAGTGTCATACCAAAATAGTTGGTGACAATATATATATATATATATATATATATATATATATATATATATATATATATATATATATATATATATATATATATATATATATATATATGTCGTGATGGATCCGACCCCAAAATATGTATTTAGGATCCATATGACAGGTTTTTTTTTGTTTTTTGTTGTTTTTTTTTTTTTGCAATGTGAGAACGTGTCTCATATTCTACCATAATAAAGAGAGACTAACCAAAATTTCATATTATTGACTGTAAATGACAATGTAAAATTGAATGTAAGCTTCAATTTAATAAACGGAAAGGGGAAAATGTGGACGTTTCGGGTTTCCCCTTTATTAACAATGAATGCAACACTGCAGAAGAATGAGATAATATTATGTGATAACGGGTTGTTAAGGTGAATGAAACCCCATTTATTGGTAATATTCACCTTAACGCCATTATCTCATTCGTCTGTAGTGTTTCATTCGTCCTGTTTTGCTGATAATGGGGAAACCCGAAACGTTCACATTATCTGTTTCCGTTTATTAAATTGAAGATTACATTCGATTTCACATTGTTATAATTTATTTCCTCGAGCTTCGAGCAGCAAATTTTTTTTTTTTTGGCCATAAATATAATTTCTAACACTTTTTAAATTCATTTTTCATCCCGACCTAAGGCTGTTGTGACACTGTAAGTCGATAATGCGAAATGAGTTGGGAAATACGAAGGCCAAAAATGGTACCTTTGGAAACGACAGCTATCCATTGTCCCTTGTTGACTGTAGAATCGCTGGTAAATTCTATTGTAACATCAGTGGCGAATGACATGGTGGTCAATTTACCAATTGGGCCTGATATGTTGATTGGACTAGGGGTCGTACTTGTATCGATTCGAGGACTTTTGTCTATGAGCTGGAAGATACAAGGTGATTGATGTACGTAGATTAGGAATAACTGAAATAAATACTTTCTTTGAACACAATAAAGATTGACTTTAATCTAAATAAAGCATTTTGCTTCCTCAAGCCTTCATATTAAATGACATTTAGTTATCTTCATTCTCTCTTACTAACTGGCCATTCTAACTATTTCTCAACAACAAAAGAAAATTGAGCTTTTATATAGCGCAATATCCACTAAGCGTGCTCAAAACGCTTTACAAGGGGTCACTGGCCAACATCAATTTTTACTATATAGGACGGGACATGACGCCTTTTAGGCGACAATACATTTTTTTTTTCGGACAGAGACAACTCTTTTGACGGCCAGGTAAAAATTTTACACCTGAGTACGATGAGAACATGCGAGTAAAGAGCCTTCTCCAAGGACTTAACCCAAGACATTCCGATCCGAAAGCGAATGGCATACCCCCGCACACACCCCGATAAACACAACGGTGACTATAATAGTGAACAGTTTTCACAACGCAAGAAATACAATATCATTTATTGTTAAAGTAAAGTTTAACATCTGTAATTAGGTCAATACGTATAAAATTTTTGGACATAATATGTATAATATTTTGTATATAATACGTATACTATATTGAAGATCTATATAATTCATATTATATGAAAATAGAAATGAAAAAAGGATTTAGAAGTTACTAAAACTCATTCGTTGAATGGAATGTTTTTACTAACGGTTTGACAGTCCATGACACGAATTGACTACACACTAATAGTAAAACTCTTAAGCCTGGGACTTTAAGGAAGACTTTACAAGTCCCAGGTTTGAGAGTTTTTGCTTTGATGAAGGTCATTGTCATCGATCGATTGGCGTCTTTGAAAGACGAGTTTTCTGGCGAATATATTAAATTAAGGGCTATGTGGTCTAGTGGTATGACACTCGCTTCGGATCGGAAGGTCCTGGGTTCGAGTCTCGCTTGGCGCATAGTTGAGTCCTTGGAAAAGGCTCATTACTCACATTCTCTCACCGTACTCAGGTGTAAAATGAGTAACTGGTCGTTAACAGTGTTTTCATTGTCGGAACAAAAATTGGAATATCGCCTAACAGGCGTCGTGTCTCCATGTAAAGCGCTTTGAGCACGTTTAAAAGATACTGCACTATATAATAAATGCTCTATTTGAATATGTGTTTTTCCAGATTATATCAGAGTATCTATTTACCTTGAGCACATCTGTGTCTCGTTCCGTGTAAAATCCAGGGAAAACTACCGCCGTTGTCTCTTGCCCAATGTCATTGGATTTCCCTTGAAGGTGCCACTTACAATCCACATTATTGGGATACCGGGAAAACGCGAAACCCGGAGATAGGATGATCACAGGATAGGACGAGATGGAATGTTGGCAACCTGGATTTGGAAAATAGATAGAATGAAGATGACGTAACTCAGGTTCTTGTCATTGTTTTTTTTTTTTTTTTTTGCCATTCACGTTTATGAGTAATTAACCAGACTATAAACGACCATGCATACACATATTTTTGTGTGTTGGTCCGTTATACTTCCGGATGACAATGTCATTTGTATTGAGTTGTTCCAAGGCTATCTTAAAACAGTGAAAAGCAAAATTCTTTAAAAGTGTATAGACGTCTACCAGTGAATCTAATCTAATGCATGTTATGTTAGCCCGGAAAACATCAATGCGGTCTGTTAGCAGTGCCAGGATATTTACAACTGGAAAACGTTTATGTAACCTTTTTTGACAGCGATACATTTTCATAGGGTTAATCATATATGTTGTCATGAAAAAGAAAAGAGTAATTTATGATACTATTGTCCATGGAGTCGGTGTTTATCCCAGTTCTATAACGTGAAGCGGATAAGTGCAACGGCTTGCCACCATTTGGATAGGACTCAAGTCTATCGTGAAGTAATTTGCATAAGATCTAACATACCCAGCTATTCAATCACAGATGGGTGGATATGGGGTCAGAAAAAAACCTTCGACTTCACCTGGGACAAAAGACGTCTAACTTCCACGTCATGTCACAAAACCAAAAGGAGAGAGCCGAAGCCATCGTTAACTTATAGCCTGATACTAAAACCGTAGACATCGTCAACTTATAGCCTGACACTTACCATAAAATGACGTCAAAATGCCAGTCATTGGCCACAAAAGAAAACAAATTGTGAGTTGTATTCAATAGTTCAACCAATGGGACCGCTTGTTTCGATGAGCTTTACTAACGACAACTCATTTGGCGGTGCAAAAAACAAATAATTACGTCAAATTGCCAGTCTTTTTGGATTTCAGTGTCAGGCTGTAACATAACAATGGCTACGCTAAAACCCACTAAGACCCATATTTTGACGTCATTTTTAGATTTGTGGACCGTCAAGTGAGTTGTCTTTAGTAGTGCTCGAGAAAACGAGGGACCCCATTGGTTGAACTGTTGAATACAACTCACGATTTGTTTTCTTTTGCGGCCAAATACTTGTCTTTTGACGTCATCTGTTGCTCAGTGTCAGGCCATGTTTAAGATGGCCGCGCTTGAGCTCAGGTGGTCGCTGGTTCGGATAAGTAAGTAAGACTTCACCTATCGATCTAGGTTCCTTTGCGCGTGAAGTGAGAGCTATACCGACTGAGCTATCGGCTCCCCCTACGATACTCTTATTGTTTAACAACGCATACCTCGCTTACCTTGATAATATTGAAACTTCAAATAGGCTGAACTCCTGCTGTTTATTTGTAATCTAAGTCTAATGTTGTTTCTGGATGAGATCACCACTGACGGAACGAATGCCGAGGCTGGGCTGAGGAATCTGGAGATGGGACTGGTGAAATTCTCCTTGGAACCAACAAATATATTTGTTTTGTTGTATGTAGAACTGTAGTGAAGGACCAGGGAGTCGTCCAGATCATTGAATCCATCAAATATTTGAAGAGATTCTCCTTCGCCGAGTTCTAATAATGTGATCTGGAATAGGAGAAATATTGGATATCTATATATATATATATATATATATATATATATATATATATATATATATATATATATATATATATATATATATATATATATATATATATATATAGTATGCGCTTGGCTAAGATGCTCACAAAATTGCCATCCGGAAGAATAACGGAAGAACACACAAAACTACTTGTAACTTTGAACGTTTATATTCTGGTTAATACAGTTTATTGAGAATTACTCATATACGTGAATGGCAAAAAGCAATACCAAAGACCCGAGTGACGTCTACATCATACTATCTGTATAGGCAACATAGTTTTTTTTTATCATTTTGATGAACTCCCACCCCCTTTTTTGCGTTTACAAACAAACAATTCATGCATCAATATGCATCATGATATCCATAGTTACCTGCACTGATACCTGGTCTTCAGTACCAGGTGACGTCATCAACCAATCACAGACACTATACTTCTTTCCAATTCTACTAGTCTCCAGCTGTGAGGCGTTGAAGTCAATTGTTGATGTTCCTTTCGATGCCCATAGTTCAGCTCCACATTTCACATGTCCTGGGCGAGATTCTGTACAAAAAGTATAGCAAGTGTTGATGTTTGTAGCAAGAGGAAATGGAGCATTATAGTCACAGTGAACTGAAGATTCAATTTAATTAACGAAGATAAATGAACTGGACGTTATGGGTATCCCCTTTGTCAACAAAACCGAAAACCGATGAATAAGATGTGAAGGTGGCGTCGCAAAGTCAAATGCGTCCGAGAGTGAGTGTGTGTGTATGTGTTTGTGTGTGTGTGTGTTTGCAATTTGTTTATAAATTCAATAATAATAATTACTTAAACTTAAAAAAACGTTAAAAACTTGAGCTTTTATATAGTGCAATATGCACTAAACGTGCTCAAAGCTCTTAACAAATGGTCCCTGACCAACGGCAATTAGTAGCATATAGAACGAGACATGACGCATGCTATGCGATATTATAAACAACACTGCCAATGGCCATGTACTTTTTTTACACCTGAATACGATGAGAGAATGTGAGTAAAGAGTCATTTCCAAAACTCAACTTTGTGCCCAGGACCCTCCGATCCGAAAGCAAGCGTCATACGACTAGACCGCATAACCGCACAAAAAATATACTATAGAAATTTATATTGCACTTATATAATTCAAATCACATAGTAAGGTCAAGGACATGCAGTTTCAATTGTTTATGCTTTTGTACCCCGAAATAAGATAAGTAATAAGATCAGTTTCACGCGACGGGTCAGATTTTAATATTTACCAGATGTCCATGAAATGTTGAAACCAGTTTTGTGGTTTGATTGATCAGATTGAAACTGGACGGTGGCCAAACTTCCTTTCATCCTTATCACCATTGGACTCAAACTCGAGCTGACCACATCTTTGGTGGATGTAGCTCCTGTTTTCTGTTTCATGCCGTCGTGGATACGGAGACTGTCATGTCCATCTTCAAGGTCAAGGTCGTGAATCTGGAATCAAACATATCATTGCAAAGTTTGGGGAAAATTCTTGATAAGATCTGGGATATAAAGGAACGGTTAAGGTTGGTGATGATGGTGTTGTTGTTGTTGTTGTTGTTGTTGTTGTTGCTGTTATTGTTGTTGTTGTTGATGATGATGATGATGATGATGATGATGATGATGAAGATGATGATGATGATGATGATGATGATGATGCCAATAGTATTCCATTTGTATGTGGTGCGATTGTCACACCCTGTTTAGGAATTGAACACATATTTTGAGTTGGAAGAATGCATGAGACTACAACTAGAAGCCTGAAACTTATTGTTATTTATATCCGTTACGTCCAGCAGATGTATAAATATAACGTCGATAATTTCTGCAATGATTGGGGCATGTCTGTCGCAGACCTGATGAAACACTGATAAGGAAGGATCTGCGATTGACACCCCAAGGAAAGAGGAAGCGAGGTCGCCCCAAGGAGACTTAGAGACGCACCATAAAGTGGGGCCTGAAGCAGAGAAGTCTGTCCCTCGAGATGGTCCTAAGAATATCTGCTGACCATTTGCATCGCCTCAAGTGACAGCAGGCCTGGAGAGGATTGAGTGAGTGAGTGAGTGATCATTTCTACAATCGTATATCAATCAGATGAAAGTACGTTTTCTAATTCTTTGGGAAGCTGCCAGCCAACAACCTGTTAGCATACAAATCAGGAATAGTAAGCAGGGATGGATGGGCCATACACTTAGAAAACCTGCCTGCAACATCTCTAGATATGCTCTGATATAGAATCGCCAAAGAGGAAGAAGACCAGGAAGGCCAAAACGTAGTTGGTGAAAAGTATGGTGGAAGAGGCAGGAAGGGGTGATTACTCTTGAATGTAGTTGGAGAAGACGACCTTAGGAAGAGTCAACTGGCGAAACACCATTGATGGCCTAGGCTCTCAATGGGTTTAAGGGGTGGAGACACCTGGAAGCAGGTAAAGAAGACAGCCCAAGGAAAAGTCAGTGGCGAAGCGTCATTCATGGCCTATGCTCTGAATGGGGTTAAGACAGATCTGTCTACTAGAAATGTTAAGAGGTCTTAGTTTTCAGAGGGAAGAAATAGAAGTAATTTTATTTATCTTTGCAAATTAATAATTTACTCTTAGCAGTATTAAATATGCCTTCAAAACCCTGAATAGGTGCTTTCATGCACCAACGTTTTCATTTTAACACATTGTATTTATTTCTGCTGTTGAAGCCAAAAATTCGTATTTGTACGAATTTTTCGAGGAAGCAGGCAGGTCTGGGTAAAGGGTTTGGGACAAGTCAAGTTTTCTCATTATTTTTTCACAATGACAAGAACTTACAGTAAAGACTAAGATTTTGGTTGGATCCGTCTCTATAGTCCATGTACAATGCGACATCGGGGGATATATCGATGGATGATTTGGTGAGACAAAATTTCCTTCCCTTGACTTGAATGTTCCTCCGCAGGATTTATCTTGAAACAGAGTATCCTCTACTGTCGCTGAACATTACGAAAAATAGAAATAATTGAGAACATTTGATAAAAGCATACGATCACTAAAACTGCAACTAACAAAACCATTACTACTATTCTAGACGCTACTACTACGACTTCTACAACAACTATTTCTTCTTCTTCTTCTTCACTACTACTACTACTACTACTACTACTACTACTACTACTACTACTACTACTACTAATAATAATAATAATAATAATAATAATAATAATAAATAATAATAATAATAATACAACAACAACAACATCTACTACTACTACTACTAACTACTACTACTACTACTACTACTACTACTACTACTACTACTACAATACTAATACTACAACCACTACTACTACCAACAACAACAACAACAACACACTACTACTACTACTACTACTTACTACTAACTACTACTACTACTACTACTATACTACTACTACTACTACTACTACTACTACTACTACTACTACTACTACTACTACTACTACTACTACAACGACTACAACTACTACTACTACTACTAACTACTACTACTACAACTACTATTACTATTACTACTACTACTACTACTACTACTACTACTACTACTACTACTACTACTACTACTACTACTACTACTACTAATACGACTACTACTATTACGTTAACCTGTCAACTGCTGTACTCTGGAAAAACCAATTTCGTCTTTCATATTTCCGTCTATTCAAATGACCGTCATCTTTGGAAAAACTATCAAACCTGGGACTTTATTGACGAACTCGCGAGTTTACAGGTTTGAGGGTCATTCAAATTTGTTGATATTTGAAGGATGAGTTCTCTGGCCAAATTTTAAATATATTTCTTTTCTTCCAAAGTATCGCAGTTAACAGGTCATAGTAAAACTCACTTTTGTTACACATCATCTCATCTCTTGCATAATCACAACCAGCGTGTCCATCACACATCCAGTCTTGGGGAACACACCTTGATTCTCTGGGACAATGGACCGTAAAGCCGGTACACGCTCTAAGCTTACACATGAAAGGCTTGGATTCAACACAGTCGCTGACATGCCATATTGGTGACTTTCTACCTCCAGGAATTAAGAAGGATATCTCGACACATTTTCTGCCACCATCAGATGTATCTGTTGAATGAAAGCAAGTATAAATTATTGATGCTATTCGCTTTACTAAAATACTTACAACATCCTCCAGCAGGATTTAGATAGTATGCAGATGACGTCACTCTGGCCTTTGTTATTGTTTTTGCCATCCGCGTTTGTGAGTTGTTTTCACTAAACTGTATTAACCAGACTATAAAAGTTCATGGTTACACAGAGTTTGTGTGTTGGTCCGTTATACTTCCGGATGGCAATGTTGTGAACTCCTTGGCCAAACGCATTCTATCTATAGTATGCGCTTGGCTAAGAAGTTCACTACATTGCCATCAGAAAGTTTAACGGGCCAACACACAAAGCTATCTTGAACGTTTATAGTCTGGTTAATACATTTTAGTGAGAATTACTCATAAACGTAGATGGCAAAAAACAATAACAAAGACCTGATTGACGTCAACTTAATTCTATAAAATATATAAAGTATCAAAACACAAAACTATTTGTAACCTTAAAACTTTATTTTCTGATTTATATAATTTAGTGATAACGAATCGTCAAAATGGCTGTCTTCAATACGCTTCAACAGTCATGACGTCACTTCCCTCATAATGACGCATGGTAACGAAGTAACTGGCTCTAAATTATCGGAACAATGGCGGACGATCTTATGAAAAATTTCTCCGACGAGCATACAAGCGTATCCAGAGGGGAAAAAATTATAAATCTGATCATGACTTTTACACATTCTGATCACAAGACATATCCAGCATGAAGAATAAAAAGGACCGATTTTTTTTGTTTAGAACCACGATGGCGCCGTTGCTGGGCGACGTGACATCAGACTGTTGAATCCAATTAATTGATAAGAGCTGAGTGGCGTTACTTTTCTTCCTTCTATATACCTTTAAAGTCTTAATAAGAGCTGACAACATTTTCTGAGGAGCTCACATCAAAACCAACATCCATTTGTTAACATAACAGCATGTAAGTTTGGTTATAACGTATCTACGCATTGCCTTCGTAAACTTATAGTTAGAACGAAGTTGACGTCACTCAGGTCTTTTTTATCGTGTTTTTTTTTTTTGTTTTTGTTTTTTTGTGTTTTTTTTTTTTTTTTTTTTGCTATCCACGTTTATGAGTAATTCTCACTAAAATGCATTATCTCCACTATAAAAATTCATGGTTACAGATAGTTTTGTGTATTGGTCCGTTATATTTCCGGATGGCATTGTTGTGAGTTTCTTAGTCAAGCGCATATTATCTATAGTCTGACGCCGATACCACCATTTTACTCTTAAGTATGATGATAAACTGCGGGGAAATAGCATTGTCTCAGGACTCGACCTTGAGTCGCTAGAATTCGAATCCATCCATGGACCGAATAATTAGAAGCATAGCGTCATAGTTCTAAATCTAAGAAGCCGTCCTTATCGTGGAATTCATTCCCAATGTTAAGAAGGGTTCATATAAATTTTAAGAAATTGATTGTATTCAAAACAATGAGAGGAACCACAAACTGGTAACGATTCAATGCAAGTACTCCAACCTTATTGTCATACTCGCTAACCGGAAGGTTGACACACTACCCACGTGATAAAACTGATGGGGTTTGTTTTTTGACGGGATTTGACGAGACAAATTAAATTTTTCTGAAAAATCGTGTCTGATGGATATCATAATACACGCGAACTCTCTTCAGGTCAATTGTAAACACCAAGAAAAATTTGGTGACAATTCGTCCAGTGGGTTCGGAGCCTTAGTTTTACAAAAATAAAATAAAATAAATAATATATAAACAAATAAAAAAATAAATAAAATAAAAAACACCAATTTGCCAAATATATAATAAGATATATTGATATGATATAATATAATATAACCAGAGGTGTTTACCTGTGTTTAATCCTTTGTTTTTCCAACTGCCATGTTGTATTGCTAGGTTGCTCTCTCCGTCCGTCCACCAAAATGTTCCATTTGGAAAACGCTGTATCCCTTCCAATGGAAAAAAAAATTGGGGGGGGGGGGGGGGGGGGGGGGGGGGGGGAGGCAGAGAAAATGGAATGAGTGTTACCATGTTATTTGTATTAATATATAACAGAAATGCATTATTATTGAGCTTTTTATACAGCGCAATATCCACTAAACGTGCTCAAGCGCGTTACAAATGGTCCCTGACCGACAACAAAATGTAACATGTGGAATGAGATATGACGCCTAATAGGCGATATTACATATTTGCTGATAGAGATAACCTGAGTACGGTGAGAGAAAGTGAGTAAAGAGCCTTTTTCCAAGGAATCAACTATGCGCCGAGTGAGGCACAAACCCAGGACCTTCCGATCCAAAACAAGTGTCATACCCCAAGACCACATATTCTTGTTGTTGTTGTTGTTCTTCTTCTTCTTCTTCTTCTTCTTCTTCTTCTTTCTTCTTCTTCTCTTCTTCTTTTCTTCTTCTTCTTCTTCTTCTTCTTTCTTCTTCTTCTTCTTCTTCTTCTTCTTCTTCTTCTTCTTCTTCTTCTTCTTCTTCTTTTTTCTTCTTCTTCTTCTTCTTCTTCTTCTTCTTCTTCTTCTTCTTCTTCTTCTTCTTCTTCTCTTCTTCTTTCTTCTTCTTCTTCTTCTTCTTCTTTCTTTCTTCTTCTCTTCTTCTTCTTCTTCTTCTTCTTCTTCTTCTTCTTCTTCTTCTTCTTCTTCTTCTTTTCTTCTTCTTCTTCTTCTCTCTTCTTCTTCTTCTTTCTTTCTTCTTCTTCTTCTTCTTCTTCTTCTTCTTTCTTCTTCTTCTTCTTCTTTTTTCTTCTTCTTCTCTTCTTCTTCTTCTTTCTTCTTCTTCTTCTTCTTCTTTCTTCTTCTTCTTCTTCTTCTTCTTCTTCTTCTTCTTCTTCTTTCTTCTTCTTCTTCTTCTTCTTCTTTCTTCTTCTTCTTCTTCTTCTTCCTTTCTTCTTCTTTCTTCTTCTTCTTCTTCTTTCTTCTTCTTCTTCTTCTTCTTCTTCTTCTTCTTCTTCTTTCTTCTTCTTCTTCTTCTTCTTCTTCTTCTTCTTCTCTTCTTCTTCTTCTTCTTTCTTCTTCTTCTTCTTCTCTCTTCTTCTTCTTCTTCTTCTTCTTCTTCTTCTTCTTCTTCTTCTTCTTCTTCTTCTTCTCTTCTTCTTCTTCTTCTTCTTCTTCTTCTTCTCTTCTTCTTCTTCTTCTTCTCTCCTCACTTCTCTCTTCTTCTTCTTTCTTCTTCTTCTTTTCTGTTCTTCTTTCTTTCTCTTCTTCTCTTCTTCTTCTTCTTCTTTCTTCTTCTCTTCTATTTCTTCTTGCTTCTCTTCTATTTCTTCTCTTCCTTCTCTTCTTCTCTTTGATATACAGTGAACTCTTTATGAATATGGCCTCTGTTAATAACTTAGTCTTTATACAGATGAATTACTCATAAGCGCGGATGGCAAAAACAATAACAAAGACCAGAGTGATGCCATCTTCGTTCTATCTATAGTCTGTAACTTTAATTTTGAAGTTACCAGAGACCAGAGTACTTTTTTCATTGGAGGTGTGAGACTATTCCACTGTCTCAATGTCGATGGTCTAAATAGGGCGTCTACTCTTGAATGGTAAACAAAAATGAATATAACAGCTTCAAAAAAGAACAAACTACCAAACACGAAATGTTTCGGACTCAAAACCCTTCTTCAGCCGATAACAACAACAACAAACAAAAAATAAAATAAAGACATAAACACATTACTAAATCCCAGATTGACGACAGAGATATTTTGTAGGTCGTCTCTGTAGACACATCTTTATGTTTATTACTTTTTATAGTCCACAGCTTTTAGCAAGCAGCCTATTATCACTCTTGAGTAGGGAACCATAAACCTGGATACCTTATTCTTATTTAGTTTATTTATTTCTTATTTTGTGCGGCTATGTGGTCTAGTGGTACGACACTCGCTTTCGGATCGGAAGGTCCTGGGATCGAGCCTCGCTCGGCGCATAGTTGAGTCTTTGGAGTAGGCTCTTTACTCACATTCTCTCGCCGTACTCAGGTGTAAAATGAATACCTGGCATTAACAGCCTTCTCTCTGTCCGAAAAATTGGTAACATTGCCTAACAAGCGTCATGTCCCGTCCTAACTGTTAACTGTTGCTGTTGGCCAGGGAACCCTTGTAAAGCGCTTTGAGCACATCTAGAAGATATTGCTTTATATAAAAGCTCAATTTTTAAAAATTAGTTCATGCGTTTACAATGACATTTGTTTTGATTTCGTTTTTGTTTAGTGTTACTTACCAGTCCAAAAGTCAATACGATCTTCTATCCTCTGTTCTGCCAAATCAATATTGTGGTCAGTCTTATCTGGACGGTGTGGTGAAAAGTCATCAAAGTGTGACCGGATGTACGTCACCATCCATTTCCACGACACGTCAGATTGCAAGTCTGCCAAGACCCCGCCATAACTGAAAAAAAATGTACAATTAACTACATTGAGTAAATTTATTTTAAATGTTGAGTTGGAGCTTTGAGATTGAGGATACTTTTATATAGCGCAATATCCAATAAACTTGCTCAAGGCGCTCTATAAGGGTTCTTAGCTAACAGCAACACTTAACATGAAGGACCAGACATGATGCTTGTTAGGCGATAGTTAATTTTTTTTCCCCGAAAGACAACGCTGTTAACTCTCTCTTTACCAGCTATTTTCAGAATTTTACCCGAAACTTCAC
>NC_088364.1:62461687-62499187 GCF_034508935.2 Berghia stephanieae
CAGCTATATTAAACAAGGGAAATAACTGAATAACTACATATACTTTCTTCATATTCATTGTATTAAGAAAAACTGGGCTAAAGCCGTGAACGTTCGGATTGAAAGCATGAAAATATAATACTATTGCTGCCAATCACAATCAGGCCATTAATAAGGATAATACCTAAATACCAGGTAGGGGTAGTGATTAAACCATAAGTAAAGTACAAATGATATACATTAGGTAGATGGCCTATCTCAATTTATTAAATTAATATATAAAGTGTAGCTTTTTGTTCTTGGTGGTATATTTTTATATTTGTGTACATTTGCATATATACGAGGGCTCTTTCAGAAATAACCGAAAAATGCCCATTGCTCTGCAACCAGTGGAGATTTTTAAATTCTGTAAACGACATGATATTCCTTATATTGTCGCCATAGATTCTCAACTTTGTGTTTATACATTTTTATGCATGCCACGTCTGTATATGAATTTCCTTTTTTTTTTTGGATGAATAAAGTATATAATTATAATTATTATTATTATTATTATTATTATTATTATTATTATTATTATTATTATTATTATTATTATTATTATTATTATTATTATTATTATTATTATTATTATTATTATTATTATTATTATTATTATTATTATTATTATTATTATTATTATTATTATTTTATTATTATTATTATTATTATTATTATTATTATTATTATTATCATTATTATTATTATTATTATTATTATTATTATTATTATTATTATTATTATTATTATTATTATTATTATTATTATTATTATTTTCATTATTATTATGACATACAACCAAGGAGACATACCTCAACAAAAGATAAATCTATTGTTTGTCTACCATTATTCTACCGTGCCCTGAAAAACACCAACATATTTTATACATTTTGTTAAGAAACCTCGTTCTTAAAATATCTATCAATTGAAATGACCTACATTTTGAGAGAAAGAAATTTAAATCCCGGGACTTATCTTAAATCTTTGTTGAAGTCACTGGATTCAGAGGTTTTGGCGAGATTGGGGCCATTTTAATTCATCGATATTTCAACGACTATTTTTAAGGCCAAAATTTCAAAAAATGTGTTTTGTTTTCAAAGCACGGTAGTCCGGGCCCCACACTGGCCCGATTGACCTGACCTTTGCCTTGATTGAAGTTGCGGCATAGATTTATGAATAGTAACAGATACGCTGAGCAGCGGGGTGATGATATTATTATAACACACTGGGGATGGACGCCATTAGCTCTAAGACCCTCACTCGCTTTGTTCAGGTGCGATGGTTAATAGAGATATCGTGTCAATAATTTCTCATCTCTCTCTCTCTCTCTCTCTCTCTCTCGCTCTCTCTCTCTCTCCCTGTGCGTGTGTGTGTGTGTGTGTGTGTGTGTGTGTGTGTGTGTGTAAGTGTGTGTCTGTCTGTCTCTATTTCTTTCTTTTTCTCCCTCTCTCCCTCCTCCTCTCCCCTTCCTATTCTCCCTCCCTCCATATTTCCCCCTCTCTCTCTCTCTCTCTCTCTCTCTCTCTCTCTCTCTCTCTCTCTCTCTCTCTCTCTTGTTTTTTTATTGCATTGTCCTCCTGGTCAAGTCAACAATTATAGCTAAAGTAAACGATACCACTGTGAAGCAAAAAATATCATTACTCACACAGAAAACGATTACAACTACATGTATGATGTTCAATACGAATAAAACACACACTTATCAATGATAATTGTGTCCAATAGCATTTGTGACCCACCGTATCAAAGCGGTATTATGTCGGGATCCACTCGGTAAGGGAAACTGAATTCATAGCCACAAATATCCAACTTGGGTTTAATTTCTGTTCGTTATGCTGGAGTATACAGACTATTTCTTGCATTGCAAAAACTTCTAAGCTCCAATTTCTCATCATTCTATCTCTAAATTCACTTTTTGGGGTCTGAATCATCCCGACACAATACCGTTTTGAGACGGAGGGTCACATTTATGATTATGGTTCTTGTTCATTTGCTTTGGTCAGGTCTATTGAACGCTGAAGATAATAATCTTATTTAATTTCATCCTCTTTGATGTCAGGCCCAACAGTAAATATTTTCCATTAATGGAACACTTTGGCGGCCTTCAGCAGTCGCATCTTAATATAGACAGTGGCGATGGTCTTGATCAATGTTGTAATGTGATCAGCCTCAATTTCCATGTCATGGTCAAAGAAGGGGTATTTCAGTGATGGAAAAAGCCGTGTGTGCCTTGACTGTTGCCATCGTTTGCATGTGTAGCAAGTCCATGAGGCAGTTTGACGGTTAGACTGACTGTCCATTGCTGTTGGACTGGGCATGATTGCCGGAATATCTTTTCACTTGTCTATATAATTTCTTGGACACATATCAATGGTATTTTGAGGCCACTTCTAATTTTTCACTGCAAAATTTTCCTTTGTGGCGATGCACAACCACTACCAAAGACGGCGCTGGAACATTGACAATTTTTTAAAAATATTTAAATTAACTATATTAAATTGCACGAATGATAAATAGACCATGGGATAAACGAACGCAAAACAATACGATAAGCGGCAATGACTAACAAGGAAGGGGAATTCCCGAAAGTGAGGGTCTTATCGTCGATGGCGGACACGCGCAGTGAAGTGACGGGATTTGGCAAGTGTTAGAATGGGATGGGCCTATCTTTCTATTTATACACCTATGAGTTGCGGTGACTGAAACAGGAAGAATCCAATTTAATCTAATTTCATGTTTAACCTTTGACCCATATCTATCTACGCTACACTGTGTAATGTTTGTTTTGGTTACATTAATTTTCTCTATTTATAAATGTCAAGTCCTATGTTATGATAACACAACCGGGGCATGCTGCAAAAGATTAAGAGCAAAATACGTGTCTTCATATTAGCCTCGAAATATTTACTGCATATAGATAACAATGAAGTAGACATCACTCTGGCCTATGTTATTATATTTTGCCATCCATGTTTATGAATAATTCTCACTAAACAGTACTAACCAGACTATAAACGTTCAAGGTACAAACCGTTTTGTGTGTTGATTCGTTATATTTCCGGATGGCAATGTTGTGAAGTTCTTAGCCAAGCGCACAGCATCTATACCGTCGTATAGATAGAGCGAAATTGACGCCCCTCACCTCTTTGTATCGTTTTTCGCCAGCCATTTTTATGTATCTCTCACTAAATTCTATTTATCAGACTATTAATTTTTAAGGTAACACATAATTCTGTGTGTTGGTACTTTTTTCTGGCTGGCGGTTGTTGTGAGCTTTCTTGATAAACGCATAGCATCAATAGTGTGTAAAAAAAGCCAACCTTTACTGAGGGGAATACCGATGATGTGTTAAATCGGTGACAGAAATCCTCGAACCTAATTTAGATCGTATTATAGTCCAAGACGTTACCTCTGTATCACCATGACATGGTCATCAACGACATATTATACTATTAGTGACCCATCGTCTCAAAACGGTGTTATGTTGGTATGGATCGAACGCCAAAATGTAGATTTTTATTGCTTTAAAAAAGATCAGAAAATTGACATTTGAATCATTTGCATATTAAGAAAGTCTGTTTATCTTCTTCAATAAATCATTTATATTTTAATTCCCTTTATTTATCCCATAGGGGGAATGTGTATCTAAGGTTTATTCCAAGGGGAGACTGGATTAACCCTGGCAACAGCTGTGAAAATTACCTGTCGAATCTCCATTCATCACAGTTGGTATAAATTTAGTTTGGTCGGTACGGACGATATATATATATATATATATATATATATATATATATATATATATATATATATATATATATATATATATATATATATATAATTTTGATAGTGGGACAGCTGAGACAAACCAGAAAAACTCGCGCCATTAATGAAAAATCTGATTATAGTAATTCTATTCACCATAATTTGTATCTGTCTCTTGCTTGAATGACATTTTGACCCAAAACTAAAAACGTTGGATTTATATTTATGCGCACCAAAAGATTACTGTTAATTACCAATCTTTTACATCTCATTTCACATCAATGAAAAGTGCGAATATATTCTGAAATCGTTCAATACATTTTCATTTAACGCGTTCAAAGCATTTTTCAACGATTACGTATTTACAAAGAAATGGTAGGTTTTTTTCAATTGGAGGGCTGGAATAATATCTATTTTACAATTACCGATGAACCGATTTGTAAAGGATGCTTTGGCAGTGGAAAAAATGCCATGCTCCACTTCATAAAGTATACTATTATTGGAAGTAGTTTCTTATTCCCTACATATTATGATTATTTCATAATAATGAAACTAATAATAATAATAATAATAATAATAATAATAATAATAATAATAATAATAATAATAATAATAATAATAATAAAAATAATAATAATACTAATAATAATGATAATAATAATAATAATAATAATAATAAATAATAATAATAATAATAATTATTATATATTATTATTATTATTATTATTATTATTATTATTATTATTATTTATTATTATTATTATTATTATTATCATTATTATTATCATCAATTTTTATTGTCATTACAGCTTCCTTGAGTGATCAAAGTCTATATTGTAATGTAAAACATAACCGTATTTTGTTGATTTATTTCTTATAATAGCGGGGTATATTATGTCCTCTAGTAGTGAGGAGGGAGTCCTTTTCTGTGTCTAGGTGGGGTCCATTGACCTCCCAAGGCTTGCAGGAGGTCACTTGCTTTGTCCTCTCTTCAACTATATCGGTTTTCCAAGTTGCTTTTAGTCTATCTCTTGGAATGGGATTCGTTGGTTTTGTCCTGACCCTTGGCTGAGAGCGAAATAGTCAAACGTTTAGTAGTAGTTTTGGGAGATGATTTACTTCTGTGTAAATCTTGTAAAATCTGATTTCCTAGGAAACTTTCTGCCGTTGTCTTGAAATTGAATTACTTAGTTTTGTCCAGGCACCAGCCAGAGTCCTTGTTGAACGGAAAACAGTTTTGGAGTATGATATCCCTTTCCTTGTCAATTATCTCCTTATAATTACTGTTACATATATATATATATATATATATATATATATATATATATATATATATATATATATATATATATATATATATAAATCATGTAATTAGATAGTTAATTTATATAGCGCACATAATTCACAAGGCGCAAGACATGCTTGCACTGATGTGTAAAATTACTACTTGAAGCCTGCTTGAAACGAAATATTTTCAAAACATTGCTAAAATTACTAAGATTGGGGCCGTCAGTGATTTCTTTGTCTGGTTTGGTTTTTAAAAGATAGAGATAGTTTCTATTTGGGAACATTAATCAGTTGTTCATTAACGAAACATTTTGAAATATCTAAATATTGTCAAGTAAGTAGTAATTTCCCCCTTTTTTAATTTCCTAAGTACCTATACGATGTTTGTGTGTGTGTGTGTGTGTGTGTGTGTGTGTGTGTGTGCGTGTGTATGTATGTATGTGTGTATGTGTTGTGTATCTATGTGTATGTATGTATGTATGTATGTATGTATGTATGTATGTATGTATGTATGTATGTATGTATGTATGTATGTATGTGTGTATGTATGTATGTATGTATGTATGTATGTATGTGTGTGCGTGTGTTAGTATCTGCGTGTAACATAAAACGTAAACATCGAAGATGGCGATATATCATGGCTGAGTTGTCAAATAGAAAACAAATTAAATGTATTTCTTGCTACTAGAAGCTGGAAAAAAAACCCCACTGAAATGTTTGATTTAGGCTACAATTTAATTTTTGAAGATGCAAATGATTTGACCTTTTCGGGTTTCATAATTTGTCAAACTTATGTAATTCACTATAGTCTTTGTTGATTTATGGGAAACCCAAATCGTCCACGTCATTTCTGTTTGTGAATTAAACATAACAATCGAACTTCCCTTCTGCTCTCTAGATTTGTAAAGATGTTCTTCGTCTATAACTGTGATTAATCGGTAATATTTCAAATTCACGTACAGGGTGATTGGTATGACGCTGAAGAGCCTTTTGGTCTAAAATTAGGCAATAACGACACAAAATGCTTGGAACCCCCCCCCCCCCCCCCCCCCCTCCCAACCCCTTGATAATGTTTTAGAACGGGACCAATTTACCAATTTTTTTCTCTTTTTTTCTTCTGAAGGGATATTATATTATTAGTGACAAATTTCGCATCCTGGACAAGGGACATAAACATAATATACTCTGTTGCCTCCGTTAAGTCATGAATTATCTCCCTTAATTATACGCCGTGTAATACTTTCATTTATATAAACACACACACCACCACCTCTTGATTTTGATGTGTTGATCTGGTCACAGTCATTTCTTATTATGGTGAAATTATTAAGTTCAACACAGCTGTCAGGAATGCCACTGTGTAGCCACGTCTCTGTAACACAT
Organism: Berghia stephanieae; assembly: GCF_034508935.2. Classification (NCBI taxonomy): domain Eukaryota; kingdom Metazoa; phylum Mollusca; class Gastropoda; order Nudibranchia; family Aeolidiidae; genus Berghia; species Berghia stephanieae. The sequence continues at coordinate 62,468,138 of NC_088364.1, forward strand.
ATTGCTGACGAGTTTCTAAATTCACACAAATAGTAACTCTTCAATTTTGTTGTTAATAGATCTATCATTGCCACTCACTATCACAGGCAGCACAGATATTTATTCAAATTTGAATAACTTTTTTGCTTTTAATGCTATAGATAGTTCGAAGTTGACGTCACTCAGGTCTTTGTTATTGTTTTTTGCCATCCGCGTTTATGAGTAATGCTCACTGAACTGTATTAACCCGACTATAAACGTTCATGGTTACACACAGTTTTGTGTGTTGGTCCGTTATACTTCCGGATGGCAATGTTATGAGCTTCTTAGCCAAGCGCATACTATCTATAAGAATGTCGAGTTGACACAAGGTGCGCAGTATTTCAACAAACAACATATCTCTCAGTGGACAACTATCGTAACTCGACTTACTGCTACTATCACCATCATCATCATCTTTATCTTCATCATTATTGTTATCATTATTAATATGTCTTATTGTTATAATCACATTGCATTTTTATCATTATAAAAAATAAGCTCAGCGTCAGGTAAACATTCATGTCGATATCTTCCCAGACTTGTTTCCGTTCATCTTTGATGTGATATTCTGGGTTCTTTGGGTCCCAAAGAAGGGGCCGGTCTCTCATAAATTCAATAATTCTTTTTGTAATCGTCCATCTTGACCACACGGGGCACAAAAAAAGAGCAATGCGACAAACGGTGACATGTTAATGGGAGCGATCTATATTCATGTTTTCGTCCAACCAAGTCATCAAACACATGATTTGTTGCTGTCCAACGATTTGATTTTTCTTCAGAAATGTAAACACGCTGCTTTGTTTATGAAAGTTGTCAAGCTGAACAAAATGACCAATCGTGATGTTAGATATTTCAAAAACTGTGAACACTTCTCAATATGTGGGTCACTTTGAGCACATATTCCAATGTGACCAATGACCTCGAGCACATGGGATGTAATATAGATCATGCACATTTTTTTGTGACGACTGTTTTGTGTGTTCTGTGTATGGAGGGAATTCGATAGATAGTTCGAAGATGACGTCACACGGGTCTTTGTCATTGGTTTCTGCCATCCGCGTTTATGAGTAATGCTCACTGAACTGTATTAATCTGACTATAAAAGTTCATGGATACACACAGTTTTGTGTGTTGGTCCGTTATACTTCCAGATGGCAATGTTTTTAGCTTCTTAGCCAAGCGCATACTATCTATTATTTCTTGTTGTTCGTTAGTTTGTCTTGTGTGTTGTTTACTTTTGTGAGCCATTGTTATTAGCAGTTCTCACTATGTAAACACTATCAATCAGATCACAACTTCAATAATATTCTGTCTGTCGTCGTCCAGCCTGACACAAAACGGACCCCCCCCCCCCCCCCCCCCACCCAAAAAAAAAATTTTAAAAAATAAATAATTTAAAAAAAAAACACAAAAAAAAACAAAATTTTTTTAAAACAACAAAACAAACGAACAGCAACAACAAAATCAAAAATAAAAAAGCCGGAGACAGACTAGTTTTGTGTCGTGTGGTATATGGAGAGAGGTTTCTCTATTTTCTTGTTGTAAGGTTCATTTGTTTTGTTTCGTGTGTTTTGTCGTGTGTGCTCGTACGCCGTGTGTTGTCTATGGAGTCTCCGCCTTTGGCATTTAATTTCTAAATAAATATAAACACGCTGCTGTGTTTATGAAAGTTGTTAACACGTCATGCTGGGCATCATGACCATTTGTGACGTTGGATATTTCTCAAACTGTTAACACTTTTCACTAAGTGGGTCACTAAAGCACGCTTTGCAATGTGACCAATGACCTCGAGTCTCGGACTTCATGCTCGATTGATAGTTCGAAGATGACGTCACTCAGGTCTTTGTTATTGTTTTTTGCCATCCGCGTTTATGAGCAATGCTCATTGAACTGTATTAACCCGACTATAAACGTTCATGGATACACAGTTTTGTGTGTTAGTCCGTTATACTTCTAGATGGCAATGTTATGAGCTTCTTCGCCAAGCGCATACTATCTATAGATGTCACTGCCTCGAGTACATGGAAAGGAAATCTAGGCCATCCCCATTAATAGCACTGACACAACGTTAGTAACACGACTATCTCGCCTAAAAGAGAAATTTCCGATCTATAGTTTTACAGGCACGTACACACATATACACACACAAATACAAACACACACAAACACAAATACACACATATTAACGCTAACAAACACACACATACAAACACACACGCACACACACACACACACACACATACACACACACAAACACAGACGTTAGCTGACTGTCTTCTTGTCGTGTATAGATAGTATGCAGATGACGTCACTCAGGCCTTTGTTATTGTTTTTGCCATCCGCGTTTGTGAGTTGTTCTCACTAAACTGTATTAATCAGACTATAAAAGTTCATGGTTACACAAAGTTTGTATGTTGGTCCGTTATACTTCCGGATGGCAATGTTGTGAATTCCTTGGCCAAGCGCATTCTATCGAAAGATGTCACTGCCTCGAGTACATGGAAAGGGAATCTAGGTCAACCCCATTAATTGCACTGACCCAACGTTAGTAACACGACTATCTAGCCTAAAAGAGGAATTTCCGATCTATAGTTTTACACGCACGTACACACATATACACACACAAATACAAACACACACAAACACAAATACACACATATTAACGCTAACAAACACACACATACAAACACACACGCACATACACACACACACACACACACAAACACAGACGTCAGCTGACTGTCTTCTTGTCGTGTATAGATAGTATGCAGATGACGTCACTCAGGCCTTTGTTATTGTTTTTGCCATCCGCGTTTGTGAGTTGTTCTCACTAAACTGTATTAACCAGACTATAAAAGTTCATGGTTACACAGAGTTTGTGTGTTGGTCCGTTATACTTCCGGATGGCAATGTTGTGAACTCCTTGGCCAAGCGCATTCTATCTATAAGTTTAATATATTGAAGATACGTATTTTGTGGGAAAATCCGTTCCTGCTTCATCGGAAATTTCAACGCTATTTTTAGACCATGACTCAAACTAGGCCGGGAACGGGGATTCAGAGATATTAAATCGTTGCTGCAGTAGCCTAACATAACGTGTTTTTATCACACACACACACACACACACACACACACACACACACACACATACACAAGCACAGTCAATGGCACACACTGTTTTTCTAGTTGCGTCAAATGTCAAATTCCACGGATAAGTTTATAGGATATAGATAGATAGACCAACAGGATTTTATTATCATCGTGATGGTTGACAATTTAAATCCGTTCCAAGCCTGATAAAAGACGGGTGTATGGTAAAGAGTGTTTACATTATTATTCAATTGGTTGTAGTGTTGGCTTCGAAGACTGAACATTGAAAAGGAGCAACAACAAAAAAAAAACCCACAAAATAGTAGGTAAGTAATCCTTATATAATATTATATCGAGTGACCAAACATTCCAAAACTATTTTATGTCTGTATAAAGTTAGTGAGGACATGTGAATGTTAAGTTTAATTTATAGAGGGAATGAAGATGACATCATTCATCTCTTTGATATATGATAGATAGTATGCGCTTGGCTAAAAATCACACAACTTTGCCATCTGGAAGTATAACGGACCAACACACAAAACTAGGTGTAACCTTAAATTTGTGTATAGTCTGGATAATACAGTTTAGTGAGAATTACTCTCATCCATGGATGGCAAAAAACAATAACAAAAACCTGAGTGACGTCAACTTCGTTCTATCTATAGATGGATAGAAATTGATGTCAGTCAGCTCTCTGTTATTGTTTTTAGGCAGCCATTTTAATGATTAGTACTCACTAAATTCGATCAATCGGGCGGTAAACGTTTAAGGTTACACATAGTTTTGTATAATATTGGTACCTTCAGATGGGGTTATTTTGCCTCCAGGGGCGACTTTGCCTTTGCCTATTTGGAGGATTTTGAGTATTCTCAGGCTTGTTGCAGTTATTTCCCTTGTGAGAGGACTTACTTTTTTTTTTATCAAAAGAAATAACTGTCAAAATACTAAATATAATCTAACTTGTCCAAATCTATAAATAGAACGAATATGACGTCACTCTGATCTGTGTTATTTTTTTGCCACCCACGTTTATGAGTACTTCTCACTAAACTGTATGAACCAGATTATAAAAGTTCATGGTTACACAGAGTTTTTTATGTTGGTCCGTTATACTTCCTGATGGCAATGTTGTGAGCTTCTAAGCCAAGCGCATACTATCTATAAAGGCAAAGTCACCCCTTCAGGCAAAGTCACCCCATTTGACGGGACGTTACATTCCATTCGGCTTGAGGATTATATGATTTAAAAAAAAAACTAAGCGCATAGAATGAATTGTTTTTTAACCTGCTGATTTGTATAGATAGTATGAAGTTGACGTCACTCATGTCTTTATTATTGCTTTTTGCCATCCGCGTTTATGAGTAATTCTCACTAAACTGAATTAACTAGAATATAAACGTTCAAGGTTACACATAGATAGTTTTGTGTCTTAGCCTGTTATACTTCCAGATGGCGATGTTGTGAACTTCTTAGCCAAGCGCATACTATCTATAAATGTGTTGAATCGTCTTGTGGAGGAGAACAAAACCAAGGCTCCCAGACAGTCGTCATAATGTAAACAATGGCAGTGATTGGTAAACATAGTTTTTACTATCGATGGTATGTGTCTTATCACCCACTGTTCTACTTCTTGAAAAATAAAGCCAACACAGGAATCTATGTGTAAAATAAACCGTTTATAATATGGTCGAGAAATTGTGTGATAAGTCGCCGCACATCTGGCAGTATAAAAACAATAACAATGGTCAGAGAGAAAGAGAGAGAGAGAGAGAGAGAGAGAGAAAGAGAGAGAGAGAGAGAGAGAGAGAGAGAGAGAGAGAGGGGGGGGAGAGAAGAGAGAGAGAAGAAGAGAGAGAGGAGAGAGAGAGAAAAGAGGAGAGAGAGAGAGAGAGAGAGAGAGAGAAGAGAGAGAGAGGGAGAGAAGAGAGAGAGGGAGAGAAGAGAGAGAGAGAGGGAGAGAAGAGAGAGAGAGAGAGGGGGAGAGAAGAGAGAGAGAGAGAGAGAGGGAGAGAAGAGAGAGAGAGAGGGAGAGAAGAGAGAGAGAGAGGGAGAGAAGAGAGAGAGAGGGAGAGAAGAGAGAGAGAGAGAGGGGGAGAGAAGAGAGAGAGAGAAGAGAGAGATAGAGAGTGGGAGAGAATAGAGAGAGAGAGAGAAGAGAGAGAGAGAGAGAGAGAGAGAGAGAGAGAGAGAGAGAGAGAGATCGATGTCATTCAGGTTATTGTTTGTAAACACCAACTATGTTGTCCGAGCACGTTTGAAGGTGTGTCACAAATTCCATGCTTTTATTGGTCATAATTCTAATGGTAAATCGGTGTCATGCTAGACAAGAATGAACTAGCGAAGTCCTAGGTTTGCTAGTTGTTTTTTTTCCAAGATGAGGCTCATTTAAATCGATCGATATTTGTAGGACGAGGTTGTTGGCCAAATTATCAAATACGTGATTTTCAAGAGTACGACAGTCGATGGTTGTATGTATTAGTTGCACTGCACATTCGTACGGCACCTATAACTTGCTATGCTACATCAGCATAAAAGTGTCACAGTCACAGGGAATTCACATATTGGACAACATGGCTGACACCTGTTGACATTGAGCTTCGGCTCAGTGGATAGTCTTATGTTTCCATTTATTCACTGTGTGGAATCTTTAATTTTTACCTGATGTGGACTAATCTTAATATTGAAACTTTTAACTTAAGATCTATTAAAAGTAACATTCGAAAGGAACAACTGTGTCAAGATTTAGAAAGTTATAAAATCGATGTGTTGTGTTTACAAGAGACGAAGATCCAAGATGGCGTCGACCAAACAATAAATGGTCACAGACTGCTGTGCTTTGCTTCCAGTTCACCTCACTATGGATGTGGATTTCTCATAAATAAAAACTGCAGGGATTTGACTAGTGACGAATGGAATGTTTCGGACAGAATATGTGTTCTTGAGCTTAAGTGTAAGATCAATTCAAGGAACCAGAATAACGATAACAAAGACGATCACGGTAAGAAGACGTTCACTATCTCAATCGTAAATGTTTACGCACCAACAAGTCAACGCGCAAAACAATACCCAGAGGAAACTGATAAATTTTACAAAGACCTAGACGATACACTGAACAAAATAGGAAACAAATCAATATTAATAATTGCTGGAGATTTTAATGCCAAAGTAGGAAAACGTCTCGACAGTGACACACTATGTTTAGGATCATACTCAAAAGGAAAACGTAACGATAACGGAGAAAAATTAGTCCAGTTCTGTGAACAGAGAAAACTTTTCATAACAAACAGTGCTTTCAACCACCCACCAAGACACCAGACAACATGGGTAGGACAAAGGAAAGACCAAACCCAAGACAAAATGATAACAATACACAACCAAATAGACTATATCATATGTCGACACCGCCATAAACACTACTCAACCAACTCGCGATCATACGGTGGTACACTGCTAACATCCGATCACAAACTTGTAAAAACGAATTTCAACATAAATGTGTACAGACAACGAAGACAGAAAGGTAAAACGGCAGTCAAAATAAACACGGCAAAAATAGTAAATGAGCGAGAATGTCGCATTCATTACCAATATGAACTTAACTCAAGTCTATGGAAAATAAAGCAAAACAGTAATCCAAACAATGAATGGAAAGAGACGCAAGCGGCAATGAAATATGCGGGGGAAGAAAGTGCAGGCTCTATTAATACAACTAAGAACAAACCAAATCGAACGCCTAACATCGCTATTAACGATCTATCGCGGCAACAAAAAGAACTTAGGATCAGGATACAAAACACGAAAGACTCGGAAGAAATAATAAACCTGAAAACGGAACGAAACAAAATACTGCATTCAATTCGATCACTTACAATAAAACACAGAAACGAGGAATTAGACAAAAAAGTGGAAGACATAGAAAAGTCCAAAAATAACGCATCGTCTATGTTCAAAGCGACGAAATCTCTGAACCGAAAACCATTCGAGAACCCAAAACTACAGGATAAATTTGGCAAACAGACAACAAATCCCAACGATATCCTTGACATTGTAACTGACCACTTCCAGCAGAAATTTCACAAACAAGTCTCACAAATATCGCCCTTCTCAGGAAACCCTAGAGACCTAAACAACCGCATCACAACAACTGAAGTTAGAAATAGCATAAAGTGCCTAAACAATAACAGATCCCCAGGCGAAGATGAAATTCCCGCTGAATTGCTGAAATGCGGTACCCTCTCCCTGGATCTGAGCATTGCAAACATAATGAACAAAACATTCTCAACACACAAAGACTGGGACATAAACAGCGGTGTCCTAATTACAATACAAAAACCAGGAAAAACGAAAGGACCCGTAAACAACCTGCGCCCAATAACATTACTGAATACCATAAGAAAAACACTGTCAACTATTGTCCTCAACAGAATTAGACCGAAAATAGAAAATTATCTATCACATAGCCAAAGCGGGTTTCGCCAAGACCGAAGCACATCGGACGTTGTATGGACACATAAATGGTTGGCAGCAAAGGCACTCAAAGAAAACATATCCATAACAATAACCGGAATCGATATGTCCGCAGCCTTTGATACGATCGACAGAGGAAAACTTTTGGAGATATTAACAGAAATAGTAGACGAAGACGAGCTCCGAATAATCCGATTTCTCCTCAGCAACACAAAGATACAACCAAGGATATACGGGGCCACAAAACAGACGCAGTTCGAAAGTAACATCGGGACCCCCCAAGGAGATAGTCAGAGCCCGATTCTGTTCACAATATACTTAGAACACGCTCTGAAAGAAGTTCGAAAAGTCATTCCAAAACCAACGACTCATATTGAGAATGCAATCCCTAGAGAAATCGCCTATGCAGATGATGTCGATTTTATTGGATCAACACCAGCAAATATAGACATCATACAAAATACCCTCATGAAATATAACCTCCAAGTCAATGCCAATAAAACCGAATTTACAACAATATCGAGGAACAAAGAGGAATGGAAAAGAACAAAGAAAGTCGGCTCACTAATTGGAGACACCGAGGATGTACAAAGAAGAAAACAGCTATCAAACGCCGCACTCAGTAAACTCACCAATGTATGGATTAGAGGTGACAAAATAAAGAGAAAAACCAAACTGAAACTGTACCATGCTCTTGTAAAACCGGTACTTCTGTATAACTGCGGCACTTGGGCGTTGACAAAATCCGAAGAAGAACATCTGGATGCCTTCCATCACACACAGATAAGAAGGGTACTGGACATCAAATACCCCAAAAAGATCTCAAATGAATCACTCTATAAGATCACAAAAGAAAGACCAATCTCCCTTGACATTTTACAACAACGATGGCAACTTTTCGGTCACATACTACGCAGGGACAAAAACATACCAGCAAACCAAGCCATGTCGGGATACTTCCAAAAACACGGGAACCTTTTCAGAGGAAGACCGATCACAACACTCCCTGTGATCCTAAACAAAAACCTCACAACACTTGGACAAAGCATTAGTCTCATAACGGCAGGGGACCTTGAAAATCTGAGAACCCTAGCAGAGGACCGGCAATATTGGAGACACCTCACACAGGAAATACTGGAAACAGCCAAGGCGACCCGATCTTTCGGTCGAGACGCGAAAGGCATCTAAGTCAAGTAAGTCAAGTCAGTTGATAGTCTGGTTAATTGTTAATACAGTTTAGTGAGAATAACTCATAAATGTGGATGGCAAAAAGCAATAACAAAGACCTGAGTGACGACAACTTAATGCTATTTATAGATGGAACGTAATTAACGTCACTCAGACGCCTTCCATTTCGGTATGCAGTATTTCCCATTGCTCCGATAGAACCGATCCTGACCTTCACTCACAATGTTAACACACAAGCAATTTTTTTAAAACGCATGGTGTTGTCAGGGGCAGCAAATCGATGTTGTCATCAATATGTCAAACTATAGATAGTATGCAGATGACGTCACTCAGGCCTTTGTTATTGTTTTTGCCATCCGCGTTTGTGAGTTGTTCTCACTAAACTGTATTAACCAGACTATAAAAGTTCATGGTTACACAGAGTTTGTGTGTTGGTCCGTTATACTTCCGGATGGCAATGTTGTGAACTCATTGGCCAAGCGCATTCTATCTATAGATAAAACGAAGATGATGTCACTGAGGCCTTTGTTATTAAAAAAAAAAATGTTTGCCATCCATGTTTGTGAGTAATTCTCACTAAACTGTATTAACCAGACTATAAACGTTTTTATGGTTACACATAGTTTGCTGTGTTTGTCCGTTATATTTCCGAATGGCAATCTTGTGAGTTTCTTTGCCAAACACATACTATCTATAGACAGTATCCGCTTGGCTTAGAAGCTCAAAGCATTGCCATCCGGAAGTAAAACGGACCAACACACAAATCTATGTGTAACCATGAATTTGTATAGTCTAGTTAATACAGTTAAGTGAGAACTACTCATAAACGTGGATGGCAAAAACAATAACAAAGACCTGCGTGACGTCCTCTTCGTTCTATCAAAAGACAAATGGATAGCCACGCCTCTCAGACAGTCGTCATAATGTAAACAATGGCAGTGATTGGTAAACATAGCACACTCCACATGTTTTACTATTGATGGTATGTGTCTAATGTAAAAAGCGCTTTACAAGGGGTCCCTGGTCAACAACATTTAACATGTAGGACGGAACATGCCGCCTGTTAGGCGATATTACAACTTTCCGGACAAAGACAACGCTGTTAACGGCCATGTATTCATTTTACACCTGAGTACGATGAGAGAAAATGAGTAAAGAGCCTTTTCCAAGGACTGAACAATGCGCCGAGCGCGAGGCTCGAACCTAGGAATTCCGATCCGAAAGCGAGTGTCATAGCCGCACAAGTGCAAACTATCTATATCTATTTATCTGTCTGATAAATGTGTCAGGAATATAAATATAGATAGAATGCGCTTGGCCAAGGAGCTCACAACATTGCCATCCGGAAGTATAACGGACCAACACACAAACTCAGTTGTGTAACCATGAACTTTTATAGTCTGGTTAATACAGTTTTGTGAGAACAACTCACAAACGCGGATGGCAAAAACAATAACAAAGGCCTGAGTAACGTCATCTGTATACTATCTATATATTGTAAATGCTATTGTTGTTACAGGAATCCTTCAGACTCATAAAGGCAGAAGGACAGAAGTTTATCCCGATTTCTGGAAGCATTGAAACGGTCAGTAACAGGTGTTTGGCACCCTTTTAATAGGACATTACGTATTTTTAGAAATGTCATACATGTAACAAATAATATGTCAAAAATTATAACTTCGAAACCACCTCTTTATCGTCATCATCATCATCATCTGTTTCTTTTTCTCTCTCTTTTTCTCTTTCTCCCTCCCCCTTCCCCCAGAAAAAGAAATCAAAAATTACAAAGCTCTGTTTTTAAAACTTAACACTTGTCGTTTTTTTTTCAGACACTGTGAGAGTTATTTTCCACACGTTGTGAGAGCACCTACCAGGACCTACCAGCATGGCTGCAGAATGGGTTACAGACGACAGTGGAGAGGGGATGTGGATGAGACGAACCCCAAACAACAGGTACATTGGAAACACCTTTGACTTCCAGGCCACACAAAACATTCCAAATGTCTCCCTAAGACCCGATGACGTCTTACTGTGCTCCTACGCTAAAACCGGAACACACTGGCTTTGGGAGAACTTACGTATACTCATTTCCGGTGAAATAAAACTGGACAATGTGGATAAAGGCGCCGGGATGTTAGAATATTTGGATAACCTTGACGACATGCCGTCCCCACGTTTACTAAATAATCACGCTTTCTTTGAGGATCAACCCAAAGACCTACTGAAAGGCGAAGCCAAGGTTGTTTTACTGTACAGAAATCCCAAAGATGTTGCATATTCTTTGTACCACCACCATTTTTCACTCCCATCTTATGAATACAAAGGAAAGTTCAGCAATTTCCAGAAAAGATTTGTTCAAGGGAAAGTGTTAAACAGTTCTTATTTTGAATACTTACAGTCCTGGGAACACGGCTTGAAGAAACATCCAAACATCCCGTATCTTCTCGTACGCTATGAGGATTTCCACGAGAATCCGATCTCGGAGAGAAAGCGGCTGGCTAATTTCATTGGTCGAAAATACGATGACGATTTTTTGGAGCGAGTGATTGACGTCACAAGCATCGACACGATGAGAATTCTCAAGTCTGAAGGGCTGGAGAAGAAGTTGAGAGATGAAAATGGACATTCGTTTGTTTACAGGAAAGGAAAAGTTGGAGATTGGAAGGAACATTTTACCGTGAGCGAAAGTGAATGGTTTGACAAGATTGTGACCAGGGAGCTGGGCGACTCGAAACTGTTTGACTTTAAGTATTCGCTGGATTCATAACCTGAAACCGGTGGCAATTGGTAAAAGCACCCCCCCCCCCCTCTTTTATTTTATTTATTTATCTTTTTTACTTTAGTCAGATTTTATACTTCAAATATCGATGCTTTAAAGTCATCTTTTTTAAGCTGGTCAATTTTTTAAAATCATTGGCGTTTTTGTCAGTGACAAGTTATCTTAAATCCAGGCATAACAACAATGGAACGATCTTTGTTTGTAAACACAAATATAAAGTATTTTCTGATTCACCCGCATGATTTATTTCCCCTGTAAATAGTACCGCGTAATGATATCAAGATTACAAAAACAAATTGTGACATCAGTCAGGTACGATGAGTTGGTCCAGTACAGTATAATTCCAGGATATCTTTTAATCATAAATATGGAAAACAGGATCGTTCCTGGTGTATGTAGAATGAAAGAGTTATTGATGCTCTTTGAGACCTGCCTACTACTAGGAAAAATTCGTAAATATACGATTTTTTGGCTTCAACAGAACAGTACAAATAAATAGGCATTTTTTTTGATTCAATACAACTTGTTAAAAAGAAAACGTTGGTGCCACAAGGTTTTGAAGGCACATTCCATAATCCTAAGGGTAAAATATTAATTTGAAAAGTTAATTATAGTAACTTCCATTTCTTCACTTTGAAAAACACGAATGTTTAACATTTCAAGTAGGCAGGTCTGCTCTATCGCCCCTTTGGTATCCAGACGTTGTTGCCACCGCGTACTTGCAACCGGGTGCAACAATTTGGAACACTTCCGGAATTCCTAAAGGAAGAATACATGAATCTTAATGCTTTCCTTACCAATAACTTCCCAGATTTTCCAGAAGATACCTCATCCAGCCAACATAAAAATTGATATTCTAAACTCTTTACTAAAAGAATAATAAACTGATAAAATTGGGCTCGATAGCCAGTGTAACACCGCTTCTTACGCAAAAGGACCAAGATCGACCCCGGGTGCAGTCAAAAAATATTTTTCTGACGCCCCCGCCCTCTTCTCTACCCATAAGTGAATGGGTAACTGGGTCTCTTAGACCTGGCGGAAATTACTTTGGAATAGACCAAAGGAGAGCAATCAATTGCTTTTGTCCGTTTAACGTTATAGACTCCGGGAAATACTGCGGCTCGCGAGGAGTGTGATGATTCTTCTGTGGTTGTTATGGAAAGGGATAAATTATTGTTAGGAATGTGACGATTTTTCTATAGTTGGTATGGAAAGAGATAAATTATTGTTAGGAATGTGACGATTTTTCTTTGGTTGTTATGGAAAAGGATAAATTATTGTTAGGAATGTGACGATTTTTCTATGGTTGTTATGGAAAGGGTTAAATTAGTATTAGGAATGAGACGATTTTTCCATGGTTGGTATGGAGAGGGTTAAAATAGGATTAGGAATGTGAGGATATTTCTATGGTTGTTATGGAAAGGGTTAAATTATTATTAGGAATGTGACGATTTTTCTATGGTTGGTTTGGAAAGGGATAAAATAATTATTCAGAAAATATAAACATGAAACATAGGATTTTATGTCAAGTTTTTATCACAATGCAATGCATTCATGTCTTGCTTCAACTGTGAAGATGTTTAATTTTATGTTGACTGTAACAATGGCAGGAATCTGAACTACGCTCAACCCACGTAGTCTTGTATAAAAATGAGAACTTTTATATAGTGCAATATCCACTAAATGTGCTCAAAGCGCTTTACAATGGGTCCCTGACCAACGCAAAATGAAACATGTAGAACGAGACATGACGCCTGTTAGGCGATATTACAATATTTCCGAGATAGACAACGCTGTTGACGGCCAGGTACTCATTTTATACCTGAGTACGGTGAGAGAAGGCGAGTAAAGAGTCTTTTCCAAGGACTCAACTATGGGCCGAGCGAGGCTCGAACCCAGGACCTTCCAATCCGAAAGCGAGTGTCATACCACAAGACCACATAGCCGCATAGTCTTACATTACCTTATATGGGTTTCTTCCCATCGAGACTGGATGCCATGGTCTTCCACATATCTCTGTCTAGCGCCATCTCTAAGCAGTCGCAGTCCTTCATCATGCTCCCAGTCATTTCTTTTATAATTTCCCAACCAGCGTTTTCGTTGTCTCCCTCCCTCCCTCTCTCTCTCTCTCTCTCTCTCTCTCTCTCTCTCTCTCTCTCTCTCTCTCTCTCCCCTCTCTCTCTCTCTTTCTCTCTCTCTTTCTCTCTCTCTTTCTCTCTATCTCTCTCTTTCTCTCTCTCTATCTCTCTCTTTCTCTCTCTCTCTCTCTTTCTCTCTCTCTCTCTTTCTCTCTCTCTTTCTCTCTCTCTCTTTCTCTCTCTCTCCTTCTCTCTCTCTCTCTTTCTCTCTCTCCCTCTCTCTCTCTTTCTCTCTCTTCCTCTCTCCCTTCCCGTTAATCTTTCCTTCAAGTATTGACTTCTGGAGACTGTTGTGGCGTCGTATATGTCCATGGTACGCCAACTTTCTGTCTGTGCTTTACACTCACCAGAAGTTATTTCATTCTTATGTTATTTAGTCAATCCAATACTATTCTGTTTGATTCTTTTCTCTTTGTACTGAATTTCAAAGTTCAAAGTTCAAGATTAAGTTTATGTAGAGACTTTCGCCGATGTTTATTCAATTGTCGATCTTACTTTAACCCAAATCGTTATGGGTCCCTTTGTTGTAGTGGATATACTCTCAAACTGAGGCAAATAGGGTTCAGTACAACACTGTTAAATCAGGCCCATAATTGGACTCAATAGTCTGATGTCACGTCCGCCCAGCAACCAGCAACTTGGTTCTAAATAAGAAAATCGCTACTTTTTATTCTTCATGCTGGCTAAAACTGGTTTTTAAATGTCATGTGATCAGAATGTATAAAAGTCAAAACATAATCATATTTATAATGTTTTTCTCCTCTCGATACGCTTTTATGCTCGTCGGAGAAGTATTTCATAAGGGCTTGCGCCATTGTTCCAATAGTTTAGAACCAGTTACTAAGTTATTGTGCGTCATTACGAGGGAAGTGACGTCACTACTGTTGAAACTTATTGCGTTTGGTCATCAGATCGGCAAATCGTGAGTTCAGCTTAATACTCAATAACAGTTCAAAGTTCAAGTTCATGTTTATGTAAGACTTTCTCAATACCACTGACAATAAAGTCATTGTTATATATTATTAAAGGAATTAATAAATACACAAATTAATACAGAAATAGATACGTAGATGAATAAATGAATTGATAAATAGATAAATAAATTAATAAATAGTTAATAAATAGTTACATAAATAATAAAAGAAATAAAACTAAAGTAATTTCACAAATTTTGATCATATTCCTAAATAAACAAGATGAATATAACAGCTTCAAAGAACGACAAAATTCCAATCACGGAAAGTTTCGGGCTCAGAACCCTCTTCAGCCAACAAGAAAAGCAATAAAAAACAAAAATACGTTAATTAAAAACCAGATAGACGTCAAAGTCAAAAATATATTTGACACGTCCTATTATTTACAATGAGTAATCGGAGCGTTGGCTGAAGAAGGGTTTTTAGTCTGAAACGTTCCATTTATGGTAGTTTGTTCATGTTTGAAGCTGTTATATTCATGTTTGTTTATTACTTTTTTACAGTACACGAGCGGCTTAGTACACGATTCTGTCATCTCTTTGTATTTATTAAACGAGTTAATTTTATCGTGCCAAAGAACACAACGAGCTTGCGAGTATAATTATTTGTATATTTCTCCTTCTGCTTGAATGACAATTTGACCCAAAAAATAAAAACGTTGGATTTGTATTCATGCGTACCAAAAGATTATTTTTAATTGCCCATAATTACTGTCTTTTACACCTTATTTTACGCCAATAAAATGTAAGAAAATATTCAGCAATCGTTGAATAAACATTTTATTTAACGCGTTCAAATCATTACTCAACGTATTTACTTAGAAATGATAGGGCTGTAATAATAATATCTCTTTGGCAACAGTTTTGTGATATTTCTAAAGTCTGAACTCGTTGTGGTTTAAATTAAGTTGAGCTTTTATATAGCGCAATATCCACTTAATGTGCTCAAAGCGCGTTACAAGCAGTCCCTGGTCAACAGCAACATTTAACATTTAGGACGGGACATGACGTCTGTTAGGCGATATTACAATATTTTTTTTCGGACAGAGACAACGCTATTAACTGCCAGGTACTCATTTTACACCTGAAGTACGGTGAGAGAATGTGCGTAAAGAGCCTTCTCCAAGGACTCAACTATGCGCCAAGCGAGGCTCGAACCCAGGACCTTCCCTTTTGAAAGCGAGCGTCATACCACTAGACCACATAGCAGCACTCGTTGTGGTTTATTGATGATTGATGATTCAGCTTGACATCAAATCGCCGGCCAGGTGGCGCAGTGGTTACGTAGCCTTTCTGTTAATGTCAATAGAGTTCAATCCTCATGGTGTGCCGATAGATACATCACTATCCACTAGTAGGTCATCCAAGTATAAATGAGCCGCTGGGTGACTTTTGTAGCAGATGAAAGTCAAAACGATAGAGAATGGGGGGAGTCACAGCAATCCATCTATATTCTTGTATTGTCGCATTTTATCCCCTGGCGGTTTTTTGATGTTTTAAATAGATATTGGAATAACTTTTCTTGTACATTTAATCATCATCATCATCATCATCATCATCATCATCATCATCATCATCATCATCATCATCATCATCATCATCATCATCATCAGTACCATAGCCATCGTTTTGTAAATGCAAATATTCAATTTATGCTGCCCCCTTCCCCCTCCATCTTGTGATTGTTTAATGATTTGATCAATGGAATTGAGTTGATTCATGTTTTATATTTGAAAATTGCCGAAAATAAACTTTTGTACAGAAATAAACATACCAGTTTCACAAAGTCAAGATTTGAGATTTTGGTGTTGTTTTTTCCCCAAGATAAGTGTTGTAACGTTTTGTGTTTGTAGTAAGAGATGAAACCAGAAGACTCAAGACTTAGGAATTGACCATTTTGATTGTAACCACTTGACAGTTGGCTCAGCTGCCAGATATAACAAAAGTAACTAAATACTTTACAAGTGTCATTTAAATCGGTCAACATTTGATGGACGATTTTTCGGGCCAAATTTTTAAAACGGTTGTTTCCAGAGTATGCAGTTTACTGATTAATGACATTTATATGTATTATTTCTTATAAAAAAGGATTGTATCTGATGTGGCTATGTTGTCTAGTAGTAGTAGTAGTAGTAGTAGTAGTAGTAGTAGTAGTAGTAGTAGTAGTAGTAGTAGTAGTAGTAATAGTAGTAGTAGTAGTAGTAGTAGTAGTAGTAGTAGTAGTAGTAGTATTAATAGTAGTAGTATTAATAGTAGTAGTAGTAGTAGTAGTAGTAGTAGGTTGTGTAGTGTGAGTAGTAGTAGTAGTAGTATGTAGTAGTAGTAGTAGTAGTAGTAGTAGTAGTAGTAGTAGTTAGTCAGTAATAGTAGTAGTAGTAGTAGTAGTAGTAAGTAGTAGTAGTAGTAGTAGTAGTAGTAGTAGTAGTATATAGTCAGTGTAGGGAGTAATAGAAGTAGTGTAGTAGTAGTAGTATAGTAGTAGTAGTAGTAGTAGTAGTAGTAGTAGTAGTAGTAGAAGTAGTAGTAGTAGTAGTAGTAGTAGTAGTAGTAGTAGTAGTAGTAGTAGTAGTAGTAGTAGTAGTAGTAGTAGTAAACAGTGTTTATGAAACTGTGTATGAAACAGTGTGTATGTAACAGTGACTGCCAGATAAAACAGAAAGAAACAAGCAAGAAAAACAAACTATCTCAATAAGTAAATAACCTGCCTTGTACATTTCTTTCGGCTTTATATGCCACTGGTTTTATTACAGATAGTATGCCCTTGGCTAAGAAGCTCACAACATTGCCATCCGGAAGTATAACGAACCAACACAAAACTGTGTGTATCCATGAACGTCTATAGTCTGGTTAATACAGTTCAGTGAGCATTACTCATAAACGCGGATGGCAAAAACCAAAAACAAAGACCTGTGTGACGTCATCTTCGAACTATCTATACACACCGGTACAGATTTTTATTTTACACCAGCGCCGTATTTGGCTACTCAAATAAGTGCACCGAGTGCAGTAAAGATAATCGTTATCAACTGTCACAAAATGTCGGAGGGTCATAGGTCAAGAAATAAGATGATGTCAGATATCTTCATGTCAAATATCATCAAACGCAATTTAACTAATCATACGGTATAAAAACCAACTAACCCCCCCCCCCCCCCCACCCCAAAAAAGACCCCCCCAAAAAAAAACCCTTGACGTATTAAATTGACCTCATCGTCGAACAGATCCCAAGGAATGTAGGTATTCCCAATAATTGAATTCAATCAGTGGGGGAATTCCCACAACACTTATAGGTTTTTCCCGTTGCTACAACATCCACTATGTGAATGAGTAATGTATTGATTTACAACGGATTGGCGGTAGTGAGCGTAGCAGCTATGGTTAACTTATAGCCCGAGACAAAGACGGTCGCCATCGTTAAGTTATAGCCCGACACTGTATCCAAAAAGACTGGCATTTTGACGTCATCATTTGGTTTTTGCACCGCATAGTGAGTTGTCGTTAGTAGTGCTCATGGAAACAATTGGTCCCATTGGTAGAACTTTTGAATACAACTCACGATTTGTTTTCTGCTGTGGCCAAAGACTGGCATTTTGACGTCATTTTTTGGTCAGTGTCAGGCTATAAGTTAACGATGGCTACGCAAAAACCCACTAAGACCCATATTTTGTCATTTTTAGGTTTCTACAGTGCCAAGTGAGTTGTCTATAGTAGGGTTCAAGGAAACAAGTGATTTCATTGGCTGAACTATTGAATTCAACTCAAGATTTCCTTTCTTTTGTGGCCAAAGACTTGTCCTTTGACGTCATTTGTTGGTCAGTGTCAGGTCATGAGTTTACGAAGGCCCACGTTGTATATCTCCCCCCCCCCCCATCTCTCTTTATTCTTTTCTCTCTCTCTCTCTCTCTCTCTCTCTCTCTCTCTCTCTCTCTCTCTCTCTTTCTCTCTCTCTCTCTCGCTGTGTCTGTTTCTGTGTGTGTGTGTGTGTTTCTTTCTCTCTGACCCTCTCTCTTTTTTCTCCCTCTCTCTCTCTCTCTCTCTCTCTCTCTCTCTCTCTCTCTGTTTCTCTCTCACTCTCTATCTCTCGTTCTCGCTTTCTGGCTGTCTCTCTTTCTCTCTGTGAGTTTATCTTTTTTATTTCTCCCTCTATTCCCTCTCTCTCTCTCTCTCTCTCTCTCTCTCTCTCTCTCTCTCTCTCTCTCTCTCTTTCTTTCTCTCATCCTAACATTTGCACACACACACACACACACACACACACACGCACACGCACACATACTATCTCACTATCTCAGCCAGGCGACAGTAACCGTATCAGTAAAAGAAAAAACATGAAAACCGACGTGTTTGTACTGGTCATATAGCGCAAATAGTTGTCGGTAAAAGTGTGGCTATGTAGGCTAGTACTATGTCACTCGCTTTCGGCTTATAGTTGAGTCCTTGGTAAACACTCTTTACTCGCATTTTCTCACCCTATTCTGGTGTAAAATGAGTACCTGGCCGTTAACAGCGTTGTCTCTGTCGGACAAAATATAATGTCGCCTCACAGGCGTCATGACTCTTCCTACGTTAACTGTTGTTGTTGGCCAGGGACCTCTTGTAAAACGTGTTGAGTACCTTAAGTGGATATTGTTGTATATAAATGATCTAGTTTTCAATTAACGTCCGTTCTCTAGAAATCACGCATTTAAGCATTTGGCCAGAAAACTTGTCTCGTAAATTTAAGTCGATTTTAAATGACCCTCATCTTGTTACTATTTATACCAAAACTCTCCAAGGATGTGAGATATATCTCGATGTATGTGCGGTTTGAGATTTCAAACTTTATATGGAGGTTGACGTCACTTGCGTTTTTGTTATTGTTTTTTGCCATCCACGTTTATGAATTATTCTCACTTAGCTTTAATATCCAAACTATGAAAGTTCATGTTTACACAGTTTCGTATTTTGTGTCCGTTATACTTCCGGATGGCAATGTTGTGAGCTTCTTCGCCAAGCGCGTACGATCTATACCGTACGTTGACCCCGCTCCCATGAAAATGGCAGCGTCACCCATTATACATATAATAATAAACGTACTGTCATCGTTATAATAAGGGCTATCCAGACATGGAAAATTATGTATTTAAAATCTTGGCCACAAAAGTCGACCTTCAAAATTCGACCCTCATGTTGGAAAAAACCAAAAAAAAAAACCCCAAAAAACTGTCAATCCTGGTACGTTAATAAAGTTTTTTGTTTGAGTTTTCGTCAAAATGAAGGTCATTTAATTTGGTTGATATTATAAGGATGAGTAGTGTGGCCAAAATCTTTAAAAAGTGTTTTGTTTTGTTTTTTTCAATGTAGGCTACGTTAGTATGTCGAAGAAGTTTAAGTATGTATACATAATATATCTTGTTTCAAGGAGTTCAATGGACTGTCGTTGTTATCATTGAGGTCAAGGTCCTATGGAAAAATCATCTTGTTATAGGATTCATCTCGTTCTTATAGATAGTATGCGTTTGGCGAAGAAGATCATAATATTGTCATCTGGAAGTATAACGGACCAACACACAAAACTATGTGTAACCATGAACTTTTATAGTCTGGTTAATACAGTTTACTGAAATGTATCATAAACGTGGATGGCAAAAAATAACAACAAAGATCTGGGTGACGTCATATTCGTTCTATCTATTGGCACACGTTATATCCGGCTGGCGGATGTTGTGAGTTTTAAAAATAGACGCATACCATCTACAATTATGAAATATAGTATTTCATAATTTACCCATTACGCATCAAACCGAACACAGAATGAGCCCGATAGGAAGCCAGGAAGTCTGAGGTTCGATCCCTCTTCGAGGTAGGCTGGGTTCCGTTTTTATTTGGGACCAGTTTTTAGATTGTATTTTTCCTTTCTACGTTGTCTGGTACTGTTTGCTATACATCTTTAGAGATGTTTATGTCTCCGGTCATCTCAGTCAGTTTCCCGATGGTAGCCGAGAGAGGGCAAGGGGCACAACTCAAATTATTTTTTAAAAGATTATAACATAAACATTACATGAGTAATCTCCCTGATGTACAACCGCACCGTGTTCAGTATAATAAGAGCCACAATATCATGGGAAAATAAACAAAGAAACAAAACAAAAAAAAAAAAAAAAACGAAAACAAAACAAATAAAGACAAAAATAAACCCAACAAACAAACATAAAAATACAACAACAAAAAAAACAAAAAAACAACCAAAACAAACAAAGAAATAAAAAACACAACAGTTTTATTTTGTAGCCAAAGACTTGTCTTTTGACGTTATTTTTTGGTCAGTGTCAGGCTATGAGTTAAAGATGGCTACCGTATTATCCAGTGCAGATTAAGCCTGCGTATTTCCATCATCATCACTATAATAATATGGGAGATAATTCGTGACGTCACTCCTTCCACTGTTTCCGCTTAAACCTCCTCGGAGGTGTGTGACGAACCAGTCCTTTGGAGGCATAACAGTGAATGGGTTACATATTGAATCATAAGATGACATAACTATTTTTAATATCAGGATGTATAGTCAGATTCTTTTTATGCGGCTATGTGGTCTAGTGTATGACACTCGGAAGATCCTGGGTTCGAGCGTCGCTCGGCGCATAGTTGAGTCCTTGCAAATGGCTCTTTACTCACATTCTCTCACCGTACTCAGGTGTAAAATGCGTACCAGGCCGTTTAAACCGTTGTCTCTGTCCGAAAGAAACTATAATATCGCCTAACAGGCGTCATGTCCTGTACAACATGTTAAGTGTTGCTGTTGACCAGGGACCCCTTGTAAAGCGCTTTGAGCACGTTTAGTGGATATTGCGCTGTATAAAAAAGCTCATTTTTTTTTCTTCTAAGGTTTACGGGACATAAAAGAGCGAGGACAGGTGATCTTTATTGACGGTCAGTATTTATTTAGACTAGAAATTAGGATACCATCTCTGTGAAACCATACAATCCGTTTCACCGTTCCTCCAGAGGACTGGTTTTCTATCTCCAATAAGATTATGACGTCACACTTTTGTCCCCTATTTCCAATCACCAGTCAAGAGAAATCAGTAGCATTAGAATAGGACAGGTTTTTAAACTCTCTCATGCCAAAAAATCGTTTATACAAATTGGCTGGAGTGGTCGGTCACAAATGGAAAAAATAACAAACAAAACATAACAGAACAATAAGAAACAAACAACCACCCCCACCCCAAAAATAAAACCAAACAAACAAACAAAAAAAACAACTCCCTAATCAAACAATTGCAGAAGAAGAAGAAGAAGAAGAAGAAGAAGAAGAAGAAGAAGAAGAAGAAGAACAGCAACAACAACAAACTGTTTTCACGGTATGGAAGCCGAGATCAGCTTCCATCTCACCACAACTCGCCGCCGCCAACACTTAATGACTAACATCAGCTGATGCCAAAGTGGAATTTGACCCAAACAAAATAGCCACCGATAATTGGGTTGGATGGGAACTAAAATACTTATTAGAACAAGACTGGAATTTTAAACTCTATCATGCCAAAAAAAAAAAAAAAAAAAACACACATTATGTAAATTGGCTGGAGGTGGTCGGTCAGAAAGGAAAAAAGAACCCAAAGCAGAACAATAACAAATAAACAACCCCCTCCTCCCACCCTCCAAATAAAACAACAAAAAACAAATCCCTAATCAAACAAACAAAAGCAAAGAAGCAAGAGAAAGAAAAGAAAGAAATAAGATAACCAACCAAACTAAAAAAAAAAAATTAATAAAACTAAACCACAGTCTCCCGTAAAAAAGATTAACAAACAATAGAAAAATCAGCAAATAACAATCAAACGAAAAACTAAAACAAAAACAAAAGAAAAATAACAATGAAAATAAAAACAACAAACAAACGTTTTGTAATACTTTGCCACCAACCAATCTTGTGTAGTAGGCATAATATGTATGATTTGGTGTGTGTGATCACTCTTTACCGTACAGTCCTCACTCACACATTCACAGACCAAATTCTCCACCCCACCTTTTAGCCTCAACCAATTTCTGGAAAGACGGGTATTTATAAAAAATTGGCTCCTCCTTCGAATATCGATCGATTGAAGTGACCCTCGTCTTGGCAAAACTCTCAAACCTGGGACCTCCTGGAACTCTTCATTTAAGTCCTAAATTTATGAGTTTTAGACAAAATGAGGGTCATTTAAATCGTAATACACACACTACCGCAAAGTTATGCTATTTAATATTCCATAAAGCGAGCATTTATATAGAACAATATCCACTATACGTACTCACTCAAAGTGCTTTACAAGGAATACAAGGCTAACATCAACAGCTAACATGTAGGATGAGACATGATGACGTCTTTTAGGCGATATTATGATATTTCTTTTTCGAAGAGACAACGGTATCGCTATTAACTCTCTCCTTACCAGCCATTTTCAGGATTTTCCCCAAAACTTCACACCCAGCTAACACAAAAATATAATTTTTAATCACTCAAACAAATAGCAGTGAAGTTCTTGCGATACACAATTTCATTAGCAAAACATGCTCTATAACACACTTTTCAATTTTAACTTTGTATGATGTACAAAAGAAACTTGAATAAGAAAAATGTTGGTTGTATCGTAACAAATGTGACGATTTTCCTATCCGTGGTAAGGAGAGGGTTAAAGTCCAGCCACTCATTTTATACCTAAGTACGGTGAGATAATGTGAGTAAAGAGCTTTTGTCAATCAATGAGTCAATCATGCGCCGCTCAGAGTGGGACTCGATCCCAGGATCATCCTGTCCGAGGTCAAAGTGTCATACCACAAGACACATGGACCCAGCCACCCCGAACATTGCTAGGTGATAGGTGGATACATATCTACGAAAAAAATAAACAACAAATAAAAAATTAAAATAACACACACACATAAAACTCCCAGCAAAATCGATTGTTTCCTTCCATCAGCGAAGGACCACGTCAAGGGTCAGGGCAAAACTAACTCATTTTGAATGAATGAATCAATGAATTTACATAGCGCCTAGATCCACAATGTGCTCAGAGGCACTTTACAATGCAAATAAAACACAACAATAAATTGATAATTTAAGCATAAAAATGACAAGGAGAGAAAGCAAAATTTAAAAGAGGAACGAATTTCCACAGGTGGGAGATAAGCACAGTGACCAATACTTGTAAAGATTCCAACAATATAAGGGAGCAGCGTGGCTCAGCGGTATGGTCTTTGCTTCGTACCCAAAAGGTACCGAGTTCGACTACCTGCCTCGGTGTGTGGCCTTGAGCAAGTCACCTAGCCCTAGCTCCCTTTAAGACGGTGCACTGCGGCTCACGCCTGGGTTATTCCAGTCTTCCCTTGGAATAGCCCCTAAAAGACAAATATCCCCTTGGGGATGAATATATGAAATTGTAATTTTAAGTGTTCTCAAAGACACGGGGTCCCAAGGCAACAGGAACACTTAACATGTAGAACAGGACATGACGCCTGTTAGGGGCGGTTCATATGTTAATTTTTATTTTTTTAGTTGTCATTTTATCTTTTTTATTACTGTGACGGACAAGCGGGTACTCATTTTACATTCGAGTAAGTTGAAAGAATGGGATCTAGAAGCCTTCGTCGGAGACTCAACTTTGAGCCTCCAACAGTGGGGCTCGAACCAGGGGTCGACAGGTCAAAACGCTGAGTGGCGGACCAGAAGACAGGGAGGTCGCACAAGCTATGATAGAAATGATAAGTATAGCAATGGAAACATACTAAATAAACAGTGTCAATAATAAAAAATAATGATGATGATGATGATGATGATGATAATGATAATAATAATAATGATAAAATAAAAATAATAAATAATATAAAATTCCCTTTATTCATCCCCAAGGGGAAATTTGTCTTTAGGGTCTATTCCAAGGAAAGACTGGAATAACCCAGGCGTCAGCCGCAGATTAGCGCCGCAAAGTGAGCTAGGGGGAGGTTACTTGCTCAAGGCCACACAACGCAGTGGCGAGGGATTGAACTCGGTACCTTTCGGGTAGGAAGCAAAGACCGTACCACTGAGCCACGCTGCCCCCAATAATAATTGTAATTATAATAATAATGATAGGAGGAACAGAAGTAGCTTCAATAAAAACACCAATAACAGCAACAACTATAACAATATCAAGAACAGCGACAATAATATTAACATTATAAACAGCAATATTAACAATAAAAACAACAATAATAACACTCATAATAATAATAATAATAATAATAATAATAATAACAACAATAATAATAATAATAATAATAATAATAATAATAATAATAATAATAATAATAATAATAATAATAATAATAATAATAATAATAATAATAATAATAATAATAATAATAATAATAATAATAATAATAATAATAATAATAATAATATAATAATAATATTAATATAATAATAATAATAATAATAAATAATAATAATAATAATAATAATAATAATAATAATAATAATAATAATAATAATAATAATAATAATAATAATAATAATAATAATAATAAATAATAATAATAATAATAATAATAATAATAATAATAATAATAATAATAATAATAATATATAATAATAATAATAATAATAATAATAATAATAATAATATAATAATAATAATAATAATAATAATAATAATAATAATAATAAAATAATAATAATAATAATAATAATAATAATAATAATAATAATAATAATAATAATAATAATAATAATAATAATAATAATAAATAATAATAAATAATAATAAATAATAATAATAATAATAATAATAATAATAATAATAATAATAATAATAATAATAATAAAATAATAACAATAATAATCAACAACAACCACAACAACATCAATAGATTGAACACAAAAACAAGACGACAATGGTATAAATATAGTAACACATTATCATTTAATTATACCTAATAGAGTGTAATAATTGTGTAACACTAAACAACCTATTGCTGTGTCTATTTTATTTACACCGTGGAAATGACGGTTACCCACTTAGTACAATATATAATGACCTGCTTGGAAACTACAAATAACACATGTTAAACATGTTGAAATTTTTGGATGAATTTCCACACACAATTTTAAAATAACGTGTTTTTCAAAGTTTGGCAGCGTGGATTACATACTGATGGTGTTGTTGTTGTTGATGATATTAATGATGAAGATGATGATGACGATATTGATAATGAAGATAATGATGATGATGATGATGATGATGATGATGATGACGATATTGATGATGATGATGATGATGATGATGATGATGATGATGATGATGACGATATTGATGATGATGATGATGATGATGATGATGATGATGATGATGATGATGATGATGATGATGATGGTGATAATGATGATGATGATCTTGATGATGTTGGTTCCAATTCCAATTTCAGTGCCAGGCAGGCAGGCAAGCAGATAGACTGCCAGGTTGATTGACTCTACTTACGTTATACCAAGGGTGTGTGTTTGTCTCTGTGAGTGAGTTTGTGTGTTTATAGAATACGGAGTATTGAGCAGGACTGTCAGATGGCCAAATTCATGGCCAAAATTGGCCACACAGAGAATCGTGTTTTTATTTTCAATTTTTAAAATATGGCTTCAAAATAATGTATCTTTATAACAAGATTGATGACAGTTTAGCCGATCTTTTTTGTTTATCAAATCAGATGAGTTTTTCAAGGCGATTAAAGTGTAATATATATGTAAATCCATCTCTATCTTTATATTTATTAAACGAGTTACTTTTATCATGTCCCAATAACACCATGAGATAGCGAGTATGTGTCATTGCACGGTTATCATATAACGAGTTTAATAAATATAAAGTTTATTAGGTATTTTGTAACCAAATGGTATGTTATTAGTACTTCTATTAACCATAATTTGTATCTTTCTCCTTCATCTTGAATAACAATTTGACCTAAAGCTAAAAACGTTTTGTTTGATTGTATTAATGCGCACCAAAAGATATTTATAATTACCAATCAGCTGTCTTTTACTTCATATTTCACAGCAATAAAATATGCGAAAAAAATATTTTGCAATCAATAAAATTTTTATTCAACACGTCTAAAGACATATTCAAAAATTTCGTATTTACTAAATAATGACAGGATTTTCCAATGATAGGGCTGGAATAATTAAATTAGTATAATTTGACAACGTGAATTTCTTTTTTTTTTTTTTTTTGGCAAATTTTGAAGTCTAATTTGGCCAGGTTGAACTGCGGGCTACCTGGCAGTCCTGTTTCGGAGTTTGAGAGAGGGGTAGATAGTATAGTATATAGACTACCGTCAGAGGTCTGGCATCCCTTGTAGCCACGGTGGTAATCATGTAGGAAGTGATAGTAGGCATCAAGCACGCCAGGCAGAGGTAGTAGAGACACTGGTTGTAGAATCAATTCTTTCTACAAGAAGGGGGAAAAAAGCTTTCGTACCCACAATCTTTTCGACCTGGAACATCAAATAACAAACAAACTGTTGATTCATTTAATAAAGTGTAATCATCCGCACCCTTCAGGATTAATCAGTTCATAACAACGTTTTAGTTTTTAAACAAGTTCAAGTCAGGGTTTTAAGTAAGCAATTCAAGAAATTTTCGCTCGTTTTCTGAAAGTTTAAGTTAGAATTAAATATTGGGACATAGGCCAGATAAATAGAACACATCATATTATAAGCTATTTTATTCCTATTATATTATATCGTAGTAATTTTCAACACGGACACATTGGGGTGAGTAAAATATGTGTACTATATTATAGTTATCTAGAACGTTCTATATAATAATATAACCAATTGGTACCGTTCTATGTTGATATTTTTATATCTAACACAAGTACCCACCAACGCCATCATCATCATCATCATCATCATCATCATCATCATCATCATCATCATCATCATCATCATCATCATTATCATCATCATCATCAACAACAACAACATCCTCATCATCATCAATATCTTCAACATCATCACCAGCTTCATCATCATCATCACTATCATCATCACCACCACCACCACCACCACCACTACATCATCATCATCATCATCATCATCATCATCATCATCATCATCATCATCATCATCATCAGCATCATCATCATAATCAACATCATCATCATCATCATCATCATCATCAATCATCATCATCATCATCATCACATCATCATCAATCAACATCATCATCATCATCATCATCATCATCATCATCATCATCATCATCATCACCATCATCACCATCAATGCATTGAGTTCCGTTACGCTTACCCACACGCTCACTCACATACAAGAGTTCTCTGGCATTCTTGGAATTCCATCTGACGTGTGTTCGCTCAAACTGTAAAGGCCGCTCAATCTCTATCTCGCTCAAACACACACACACACATACACACACGCACACACACACACACACACAGGCAGGCAAACACACGCGCATTACGTTTATAGATAGATAGATACACATGCGGCCCAGATTTGAGAAGTTAATATATATAGAGCGCTCCATCCGCGGTGTTAATAAACTGTTTATAATTACTATTTTGTTATTTAGAGAGCGGTGTGTGTGTATGTGTGTGGGAGAGGGGGGGGGGGGGGGGGGGTTGCGTGTGTGTGTGTGGGGGGGGGGGGGGGGCGGTGTTTTAAGCCCGGGGAGATCGTAATGATTCTAACGAAAAGATAAATAGGCAAAAAAAAAAAAAAGCCCGTAGATAGAAACATTACAAACAATAGACGTTTCGAACAGATGCAAACCCTTCGTCAGCATAGAACTTACAGAAGAATTTAAAAAACAAAGGAACACAATGTGGCGAGACTTGTTTTGCTCTGTGCGTGCGACTCTCACTACATTTTGTTTATTTGTTCTTGATGTTCCTTCGTTTATTGTTTTGCTGACGAGGTATTTGCACCCGAAACGTCCATTGTGTGTATAGTTTAGATCCGAAGGTTATCTGTAATTCACCTTTTCATTTATTTGTTTAATCGACAGCGCTCTCTCTCTCTCTCTCTCTCTTTCTTTCTCTCTCTCTCTTTCTTTCTCTCTCTCTCTTCTCTCTCCTCTATCTCTCTCTATCTATCTATCTATCTATCTATCTATCTATCTATCTATCTATCTATCTCTATCTATCTATCTATCTACTATCTATCTATCTATCTATCTATCTATTATCTATCTATCTATCTATCTATCTCTCCACCTCTCTCTTTCCTTCTATTATCTCTCTCTCACTCTCTCTCTCCTCTCCTCCTCTCCTCTCTCTTCTTCTCTCTCTCTCTATTTCTTTTTTCACCTTCTGTGGAACTGTCCCTTCTACTCTTCATCTTTAATTTTGTTGATTCAATTCCTTTCTGTGAGAAACTGTCCCTTTGTTCATTCATCATTAATGTTATTGTCTGATTTCAATTATCGCTTTCATACATTTGTTTGTGTATAACTTTTGTTTATTTCTGATTATTGAATTGGCTATTTCTTTTCCGTTGTATATTGAAACGGGCCATTGTTTATTTCCTTGTATATTGAAACGGGCCATTGTTTATTTCCTTGTATATTGAAACGGGCCATTGTTTATTTCTTGTATATTGAAACGGGACCATTGTTTATTTTCCTTGTATATTGAAACGGGGCATTGTTTATTTTGTTGTATATTGAAACGGACCATTGTTTATTTTGTTTTATATTGAAACGGGCATTGTTTATTTTGTTGTATATTGAAACGGCCATTGTTTATTTTGCTTGTATATTGAAACGGGCCATTGTTTATTTTGTTGTATATTGAAACGGGCCATTGTTTATTTCCTTGTATATTGAAACGGGCCATTGTTTATTTTCGTTGTATATTGAAACGGGCCTTGTTTATTTCCTTGTATATTGAAACGGGCCATTGTTTATTTGTCTTGTATATTGAAACGGGCCCTTGTTTATTTCCTTGTATATGAAACGGGCCATTGTTTATTTCCTTGTATATTGAAACGGGCGATTGTTTATTTTGTTGTATATAGAAACGGCCATTGTTTATTTCCTTGTATATTGAAACGGGCCATTGTTTATTTTGTTGTATATTGAAACGGGCCATTGTTTATTTTGTTGTATATTGAAACGGGCCATTGTTTATTTTGTTATATATTGAAACGGGCCATTGTTTATTTGTTGTATATTGAAACGGGCCATTGTTTATTTTGTTGTATATTGAAACGGGCCATTGTTTATTTTGTTGTATATTGAAACGGGCCATTGTTTATTTTGTTGTATATTGAAACGGGCCATTGATTATTTTGTTGTATATTGAAACGGGCCATTGTTTATTTTGTTGTATATTGAAACGGGCCATTGATTATTTTGTTGTATATTGAAACGGGCCATTGTTTATTTTGTTGTATATTGAAACGGGCCATTGTTTATTTTTGTTGTATATTGAAACGGGCCATTGTTTATTTTGTTGTATATTGAAACGGGCCATGGTTTTTTTTGTTGTATATTGAAACGGGCCATTGTTTATTTTGTTGTATATTGAAACGGGCCATGGTTTTTTTTGTTGTATATTGAAACAGGCCATTGATTATTTTATTGTATAATGAAACGGGCCATTGTGTACTTTGTTTTATATTGAAACGGGCCATGGTTTATTTTGTTGTATATTGAAACAGGCCATTGATTATTTATTATATAATGAAACGGGCCATTGTTTATTTTGTTTTATATTGAAACGGGCCATTTTTTAAATGTTGCTGTATATTGAAACGGGCCATTGATTATTTTGTTGTATATTGAAACGGGCCATTGATTATTTTGTTGTATATTGAAACGGGCCATTGTTTATATTGTTGTATATTGAAACAGGTCATTGGGTTTTTTTTTTTGTGTTTTTTTTTTTGGTATATTGAAAGGGGCCATTGGAAAAGTTTCTTTACTAATAATATTCTCTGAACGTAATCAGGTGTAAAATGGGTACATTGCCGTTAACAGCGTTGTCTCTGACGGACAAAAAATGGAATATCTCATTCATGTCTCGGCCTTCATATTAAATGTTTGCTATTGGCTAATGACCGCTTGTAAAGCGCTTTGAGCACGTTTTGTGAACACTGCTTATTATAAATGTTCTAGTAGTTAGTTATTTTACACACGAAAATCCCAGGCGCCAGTCCAACCATCCTTCCATTGATTACTCATTTAATTCTGTGTAATTCGTTCTACTACCAATCAACATGTGGAACGTGCGGCTATGTGGTCTAGTGGTATGACACTCGCTTTCGGATCGGAAGGTCAAGGGTTCGAGTCTTGGAGAAGGCTCTTTACTCACGTTCTTTCACCGTACTCAGGTGTAAAATGAGTACCTGGCGCGCGGCTAAAAAGTTGTCTGTGTCCGAAA
>NC_088364.1:62504187-62519187 GCF_034508935.2 Berghia stephanieae
ATCTTAAAGAATTTAAACTATTTTTACAGACTGATTCACAAGAAACTTGCAAATCCTTTCCAGTGTAATAGGATTCAATAGTCTGATGGCACGTCCGCCCAGCAACGATCAGCTTGGCTCTAACATAAACAATCGGTACTAGAACTTTGTCACACGTCATGTGATCAGAATTTATAAAAGTCAAAACATGATCAGATTTATAATGTTTTTCTCCTTTGGATACACGTTAAATAATCGTCGGAGAAGTAGTTCATAAGGGCGTCCGCCATTGTTCCGATAGTTTAGAACGAGTTTCTAAGTTACAATGCGTCATTACGAGGGAAGTGACGTCACCATTGTTGAAGCCTATATTATTGTATCACCCATTGACTTTGATTCCAATGTGGTCTGAGGAAATCTGCTGCATGATCGTACTGCTCCGTGTTGCTAAGCTTGCCATGTTAAGCTTACTGGGGCCTTCGTTTGACCATTGGTCTTGGGAATCGTCATTATTGGCCGTCCTTCCTGTGTATCTGGAGCTCCCTGTGTGATTGTGTCAATGTCACTATTGTATTGTTGTAAATGTGTAACCAAATGACAAATTGCCACTTTTTTGGGGACAATAAAGATATATTATTATTATTATTATTATTATTATTATTATTATTATTATTATTATTATTATTATTATTATTATTATTATTATTATTATTATTATTATTATTATTATTATTATTATTATTATTATTATTATTATTATTATTATTATTATTATTATTATTATTATTATTATTATTATTATTATCAGAGACAACAGTGATGCAGAATTCGTTTTGAACAAACATCTTAAAACATCACTTTTTGATATGGAACACAATAGAATTAATGCTATTGCTTGGTGTGTTTTTTTTAAAAAGAGCTTTTATAATATAGCACAATATTCACTAAATGTGCTCAAAGCCCTTTACAAAGGGTCCCTGACCAAGAGCAACACTTAACATGTAGACACAACGCCTGTTAATCGATATTACAATAATATTTTCGGACAGGTAGTCATTTCACACCTGAGTACGGTGTGAGGATGTGAGTAACGCGCCTTTTCCAAGGACTCAACTATGTGCCGAGCGAGGCTCGAACCCAGGACCTTGTGTCATACCATAAGGCCACATAGCCGTACTGTATGTCTAAGTGATTGGTTCTTCATCTCTGACCACCCCGTATAACATTTCTCCCAGGTGAAAACGCCGATTAAAAAGTTCGATATAATTTGTATCTGAAATCAGACTCCTCCTCTTCTCCCCCTGTCACACTCCACACCCCCCCCCCCCCCCCCCCCCCACACACACACACAGACTATCTCTCTCTCGTACACACACAAACACACAAACACACACACACACACACAACACACAGACACCTCACCTCCCGTCATTACGACAGAGACCAGGGTTAAAGAGAGATAATATTATGTGCATCTAATATTTGCACGCGCACAAAAACAGACGGCCAGACGATGTAGAGGGGAAGCAAACAAACCACAATAATAATATCTCTACCCCCAACCCCTCATCTAAATCGATTCACTCACCCCCCCCCCCTTCCCACCCCCCCCCCCCCCAAAAAAAAAAAAAACCCAAAAAACCCCACCACCCGCCATCGACTCTCTTAACTTTCCTCACCATTCCATCACTCCCCCCCCCCCCCCCCCCAACCCGACCCCAATTCCACAATCCGTCCTCTGAAAAAAAAAACCCAAAAAACAACAACAACAAAAGCACATGTTTAAAATTTTGGACAGAAAACTCGTCTCTTTCCAATATTCATCGATTTAAATTTAAAATCGTTTTCGCAACAATTTTTTTAAAACAAAAACAAAAAAAAAACAACAACAAACAAACAAAAACAACAAATAAACAAACTCCAAACGCAGGGACTTTAAGTCAGACTTATCGGATCTCAGGTTTAATCGTTCTTGCCAAGGTGAGAGGCTTATTTTAATCGATCGAAATAATTTCTGGCCATAACTTTTAAATACGTCTTTTTCCAGAGTACAGTAACCCCTGCCCCCAGCCCCCCCCCCCCTTACCCCTTCTTCACCCCCACCCCCTTCACCAATCTCGGTACCTTCCAAGCCAACAACACTGAGAGCGTTTGCACGGCAATGCATTGCATTCGAAGCAGCGCTCACGATCACTCTCAGATATCTTCATTTTTATTTTTATCTTTTTCAGTTTTATTTTTTTTTTACCTACCAGATTCTTATCGTTGTTTTGTTTTGTTTTTGTTTTTGTTTTTTTTCCTGATATTTTCAAACCACCGTAAATTGATAGATGGTTAAAAATAGACTTCAGGTAGAAACTGTGGGAAAATTGAAAGCTACCTGGTACAAAACGTAATAAATATTATATATATATATATATATATATATATATATATATATATAATATATATATATATATATATATATATATTGAATCGTGTTTGATACAAATATGGTACGAAAAGTGCTCGACATGTAGTAATGGAGCGAATTATTATTTAAAATATTTACCACAATGTTTGGGGCAGTCTACATCGATGTTTCAGGCTTAATTTGCCATCTTCAGGACTGAGTTGTTTTTTTGACTGTTGTTGTTTCTTGAAGTGGTTCCGGTTTGAAGTTAATTAAGAGGAATTTGCGCCGATGGGGACACTTTCCGTAGATCTCACTTTTCATGTTGAGTGTGGCTTCATGAGGTTGTTTGATTATAGTATATTTTTCTTCCAGGCATAAGCTACATTGTTTTGATGTTGGTGTGTATCCTGTTGCTTTAGATAAAATTTTCCATGAAATGTTGTGGTCTATTTTGTTGTCTTTTAATTTCCAAATATGTTCGCTGAGTTTTGTGGATGTTTTTTTGTTAGTGTTTCTAAATGTTGAGGTGTGGAGGTTGTATCTTGTTTTGAAATTATTTTCTGTTAGTCCTACATATTTTTCTTGCTTGTTTGTTTTAGTTTCTGTGACTGTGGCTTGGTAAATTAAACTTGATTCTAAGCATTGTTTGTTT
Organism: Berghia stephanieae; assembly: GCF_034508935.2. Classification (NCBI taxonomy): domain Eukaryota; kingdom Metazoa; phylum Mollusca; class Gastropoda; order Nudibranchia; family Aeolidiidae; genus Berghia; species Berghia stephanieae. The sequence continues at coordinate 62,507,214 of NC_088364.1, forward strand.
AGCGGGCAATGTTCTTTATTTTTCGTTCGCTCTTGGTAAAGAACATTGCCCGCTAAACAAACAATGCTTCGAATATAAAAGATTCAAAATGAAAATAACAAAATTCCAAAAACACGGAATGTTTCGGGATCAAAACCGTTCTTAAGCGAACGTCTATCCGGTTTTTAAATAATGAATATATGTTTTCATTGTCTTTTGCAGTTGTTGGCTGAAGAAGGGTTTCGGTCCCGAAACGTTCCTTGTTTTGGTATTTTGGTTTATTTTCGAAGCTGTTATAATATTCATTTCATTACTTTTTACTGTCCACAATTTCTTAAGAGTTTAGTATTTATCATGTCAAGAAAATGTATCAATAGGGAAGTAATTTCGTGACGTCACAACTTTTCTGCTTTTCCGGTTCTAAATCCTTGGAAGTGGATATGTAACCAGTCCTTTGGTGGACGAATAATGAATAGGTTACATATTCAGTAAACTGGTTAATAAGCTATCATAGCACAAGATTTCCCTCTTATAGCTTGTTACTGGAAAAATAATATAATAATCATATTATGGAGTATGATGAGGATGGTGATGGTGATGGTGTTATAGGGGAATGGAATGGCGAACGAGAAGGATGGTACATGATGATGTTGTTGATGACGATGATGGTTACGATGACTACGATGCTACTAGTGTGCATATATGTGAGTGCATATGTCAATATGTCATGTTATGTAGTATGTTCTCTATAATATTGTATTTTTATAAATATGTAACCAAATGACACATTGTCACTATTTTGAGGGCAATAAAGATATAATATTATTAAGCTTAAGTGTGAATAGGAAGTGACATCACAACTTCTGTCCTGGTTCCTATATCATTGGAAATGTGTATCATGTAACAGACCGCAGACCGAATTATTAATATGTTACATACTGAATCATAAGCTGGCATATCTATTTTAGTACGTAGCAGGATGTATAGGCAGCTTCTAAGAATTACTGTATTTTTTTTTTTTTTTTTTTTTATTTATCTTTTTTTTTAACCTCAGGAATGGGAGACACCCAATGTTTGTCGCTGCTTTGCCAATTTAGAATTATCTCTGTCTTTTAAATATGACAATAAACAGGTATAGGTATATTGACCTTAAAAATAAACAAACAAAAAAAGACTAGAAAATAAGATGCCATCATTCTGAAACTAAAAGATCATTTTTACAAGATAGATATCCGGCCCTACGGTAGAGTGGTTTTACACTTCCAGTGAGATAGGAACCAGTATTTTGACATCACACTTTTCGTCCCTTTTGTTTTTTATTTAATAAATAAGCCTGACCAACTCTCATAGAAACTTTAACTTGAGCTTTTATATAGCGCAATATCCACTAAACGTGCTCAAAGCGCTTTACAATGAATCCCTGACCAACAGCAACACGTAATATGTAGAACGAGGCATGACGCCTGTAAGGCAATAATACAATTTTTTCCCCGACAGAGACAAGGTTGTTAACGGCCAGGAACTCATTTTACACCTGAGTAAAAGGGTCTTTACTCACATTCTCTCATCGTACTCAGGTGTAAAATTAGTACTTGGCCTTTAACAGCCTTGTATCTGTCAGAAAAAAAACAATATTGTAATATCGCCTTACAGGCGTCATGTCTCCGACATGTTACGTGTTGCTGTTGATTTTGTAAAGCGTTTTGAGCAAGTTTAGTGGATATTGCCCAAATAAAAGGTCTGTTTTTTTTTTTAAATTATCATTCCCACCTAATGTTCTTTTGTTTTTTTTTTTTTGTTTTTTGCTTCTTTTTTCTATCCCTGGGCCTACATCAACCCGTCTGATATATAGATAGAATGCGCTTGGCCAAGGAGTTCACAACATTGCCATCCGGAAGTATAACGGACCAACACACAAACTCGGTGTAACCATGAACTTTTATAGTCTGGTTAATACAGTTTAGTGAGAACAACTCACAAACGCGGATGGCAAAAACAATAACAAAGGCCTGAGTGACGTCATCTGCATACTATCTATATGGTCTTGTGGTATGACACTCGATTTCGGATCAAAAGGTGGTGGGCTCGAGCCTCGCTCGGGGCATTGGTGAGTCCTTGAAAAAATAAATGTTTAATTCCATTCTCTCATCGTACTCAGGGATAAAATGATGAGGTACCTGGTCGTTAATAGGTGAGGTTTCTGTTGGAAAACTTGTAATATTATCGCCTAACAGGGATCATGTCTCGTTCTACATGTTAAGTATTGCTGTTGGTCATTTGTAAAGCGCTTTGAGCTCGTGTAGTGGATATTGCACTATATACATGCTCAAGTTTATTTTTTCATTTGCGTTTTTATTGTTTTGTTTGTTTGTTTATTTGTTTATTTTTGATTGAAGGAGGCTCTGAACCCGAAATGTTTTGTGTTTGTTATTATGTTGTTTTTTTTTTAATTTAAGCTATTATATCCATTTTTGTTTATGACTTTTGTACGTATGTTAAATAAAATTTCTGGTATACTGGCAAAGTACTTGCGTCATTTGGATCACAGAGTTTGACTTCAAACATACGTGCACTTATTTACAGGTCTGATAACCCAGTTTTTATGGCCTCATTGCTGTAACGGAAATACTCTCAAATCAACGCAAAATAGCGTCCACTGCAACGTTAAATCAAGCTCGTAATAGGATTCAATGGTCTGATGTCACGTCCACATAGCAACCAGCAGCTTGGTTCTAAACAAAGAAAATCAGTACTTTTTATTCTTCATGCTGGCCAGAACTGTTTCACATGTCATGTGATCAGAATGTATAGATAGTATGCGCTTGGCTAAGAAGCTCATAACATTGCTATCCGGAAGTACTCGTATAATGGACCAACACACAAAACTGTGTGTATCCATGAACGTTTATAGTCAGGTTAATACAGTTCAGTGAGCATTACTCATAAACGCGGATGGCAAAAAAAAAAAAAAAAAAAAAAAAAAAAAAAAAAAAAAAACAATAACAAAGACCTGTGTGATGTCATCTTCGAACTATCTATAAAAGTCAAAACACGATCAGATTTATAATGTTTTTCTCCTCTGGATACACTTTTATACTCGTCATAGAAGTATTTCATAAGGGCGTCCACCATTGTGCCGATCGTTTAGAACTAGTTACTAAGTTACTATGCGATGCGTCATTAGGAGGAAAGTGAAGTCACGACTGTTGAAGACAATTGTGTTCGGTTAACAGACCTGCTCATACGTATACGTCGCCCTGTATAGCGACAGATCAGCACATAATAATAGCTATCATTGCGGCCTGGTAAACAACATTTACATTTCAGTTTACATGAACCGCTAATAACGCTAATGAAAACAATAACGCCTATCAATTAATTTAACAAAGTTTCAAAGTTTCAAAGTTTATTTAATCTTAGGCTTTAGCCAATAATTCATACAATTTGATGACAACATACATGAATGTGAGATAAAAATGGTAAATGAAAACCAAAATATAAAATGATACCATTAATAACGACAAAAATACAACAACGGCAATACCACAAATATTTACAACAATGATAATAATAATAATAATAATCATAATAATGATAAAACAATAATAATAATAATAATATATAATAATAATAATAATAATAATAATAATTAATAATAATATATGATAGAAATAATAATAATAAAATAATAATAATAGATAATAATATATAATAATAATAATAATATAATAATAATAATAATAATAATAATAATAATAATAATAATAATAATAGAAATAATAATAATAATAATAAAATAATAATAATAATAATAATAATAATAATAATAATAATAATAATAATAATAATAATAATAATAATAATAATAATAATAATAATAATAATAGTAAATGGCATTGGGAGTGGGGTGGCTGACGTGTTGAGCCATTGAGTTGTGACCAGGAAGACCCTAGGGTCAAGCCCCGCTTCAGGTATTTGTGGGGTGGGGTGGGGTGGGGGGGGGTATTTTTTTTTACTTAAACGATTACCATCGATAGGTCTTGTTGTGTCTCTACACCACAACAACATTTACACACACACACATACACACACACATACGCACACACACACACACACGCGCACACACACACAAATACACACACTTAAAAATCGAGCTCCGAAAATAGATAGGTAAATGACTTGAACGCTTATATTATTATTAATAGAGTAGCTATCAAGTTCTACAAGTTTTCCGTTCAATCCGCGAATTGAATTTTCATAACGTTTTCAAAAACCCCATCAGTTTTTTATAACAAGTGGATAACATGTTTGCTCCGATACGTCAACCATTTCTATTTTCTATCTAGTAAATTTATAACTTTAACCCGATTACGTCACTCACATTGCTCACGTGATTTTGACGATTAAGAGTCTCACTGGGAGGTATATAAGATTTGGGTTCTAAAAATAGCAACAGATGGTGAAAATAGATATCATGCATGAGTCAGAATGGGACGTGGGGTTTTTGTTATTTTGATGCTGTTGTTGTTGTTATTGTTGTTGTTGTTGTTGTGTTTATTGTTGTTGTTGTTTTGTTGTTGTCGTGGTTGTTGTTGTTGTTGCTATTCCTGCTCCTGGTTTTGTTATTTTTGTTGTTGTTATTGTTATTGTTTTTCGTTGTTAAATATTGTTGCTGTTTTTGTTGCTGTTTATGTTTTTCTTGCTGCTTTTGTTATATTTGCTGTTGTAGTTATTGTTGTCATTATTGTTGGTTATGTTTGTGCTTTTTATTCTCGTTGTTGTTATTATTGTTATTGTGGAAATGTTCAATATTTTGTTTTTGTTGTTCTTATTGTTGCTATATTTATTTTTGTTGGGTTTTTATTTTTGGTTATTTGGTTGTTGATGCAATTGTTGTATTAATGTTGTTGTGGTAGTTGTTTTTGATGTTGGTGTTTTGTCGTCGTTGTTGCTTTTATTGCATGTTATTATTGTGGTTGTTTTGTTGTTGATGATTTTGTTGTATTGTTTGTTGCTACTATTGTTATTTTGTTATTGTTGTTGTTGATTGTGTTCTTTGTTGTTTTTGTTGAGTTTGTTATTGCTGTTCTTGTAGTTGTTGGTGTAGTATTTGTTGCGGCGTAAGTGTAGTAGTAGTAGTAGTAGTAGTAGTAGTAGTAGTAGTAGTAGTAGTAGTAGTAGTAGTAGTAGTAGTAGTAGTAGTAGTAGTAGTAGTAGTAGTAGTAGTAGTAGTATTGGTTGTTGTTGTAGTAGTAGTATCAGTAGTAGTCGTAATAGTAGTAGCAGCAGTGGTAGTTGTCGTTAGAATAATAGTATGGTGATGATGTCGATAATGATGACGATGATAATGATATAATGATCACGATATGATGATGATAATGATGATGATGAAGTGATAATGATGATGTAATGACGACGACGATGATTGTGATGGTTATAACGTTGATGATGATGACGATGATGATGATGATGATGATGATGATGATGATAATGATGATGATGATGATGATGATGATGATGATGAAGATGTTTCTGATAATAATATTGTTATCATTGATAAAGGTAGTCTCGATTCTTCAACATCATTCCCTCTCCACGCTAGTACTCGTTGAGGTCTAAAAATATCCCGTGAGCACATTCCAGGCACGCTATGACCCTGTAAAACGTAAGCAAGGCATTCATATGTGTTTCTGGTGCACGTGAAGAAAGCGTTATTACAACCCGCTTGGCCATTTATTGTTATTTAATGTCATATTTTGACTTCTACAGACTCCTCAACATTCACAATTGCACCTCACCTTAACTTCTGCAGCGTGGGATACCTGGGGAAAATCATTCTCTGCTCCGTTCAGATTTCGATAGAATCTGTTTTATATTGTTGTTGACTGATTTTTATTTGTTTGTTGGTGTTGTTGTGCGGCTATGTGGTCTTACAATGTGGTATGACACTCGCCTTCGGATCGGAAGGTCCTGGGTTCGAGCCTCGCTCTGCTCGGCACATAGTTGAGTCTTTGGAAAAGGCTCTTTTCTCACATTCTCTCACCGTACTCAGGTGTTATATGATTACCTGACCGTTAACAGCGTGGTCTCTGTCCGAAAAAAAAATCTTATCGCCTAACATGCGTCATGTCCCGTCCTACATGTTATGTGTTGCTGTTGGCCAGGGAACCCTTTGTAAAGCGCTTTGAGCACGTGTAGTTGATATCGCGCTATATATTTTTTAAAAAGCTCAAGCTCAAGTTGACTATTTTTCGTTTGTTTGTTTTTTTTTGTTGTTGTTGTTGTTGTTGTTTGTTGTTGTTGTTGTTGTTGTTGTTGTTGTTGTTGTTGTAAAAGGCAATAAACAAAAATGAATATAGACTAGGTAACATCTGCTTCAAGAAAGAATAAAATGCAAACACGAAACGTTTTGGCTAATATCCCTTCTTCAGCCGATAAAACAATAAATAATAAGGAGTGCCAGATATTTTTTTTCTGCATTCTATCTGGATTTTTAAGCGATGAGTATAGTCAATAATGGATGCTATGCGTTTAGGTAAAATACTCGCAAAAATCCTCCAACCGGATATACTCATCCAACACACAAATCTCTGTATATAACCATGAACATTTTATAGTCTGATTGATATAATTTAGTGAGAACCAGTGGCGTGGCATGCTTACAATATAAGGTGGTGCCCGAATCAGAATAAAATGACTTAAGGCATGCTATATTTGTAAATACGAAAGAATATAAAGAAGAGACATTCTCAAATAAGTAAGGGGCGGTATATATATTTTCTCAGTTTTTTTTTTTAATGCTGAAATCCATTTTAAAAAGATAGTTGCGGTCCCGGGCACCAATCGACCAATATAGCCACGCCCCTGGTGAGAACTAATCACCAAAATGGCTGTCTAGAAACAAGTAACAAAGAGCTGAGTGACGTCATTCTATAGGTCAATCGTACTAACACACATGTAATTAATATGTAATCTAAAATATTCATAGTCAATTAGAGGGACTTCGGTATGACCTTGACACATGCGGCTATGTTATGATACTCGTCTTAGGCGGGAAGGTCGAGGGTTCGAATCCCGCTCTGAGCGGCGCATCGTTGAATCCTTGGAAAAAGCTCTTTACTCACATTTTTTCACCATACTCAGGTGTAAAATAAATACGTGATTTCTCTTCATACATCTTTAGTATTGCTACTGGCTTGGGATCCCTTATAATGCTCTTGGAGCACGTTTGGTGGATATATATATATATATATATATATATATATATATATATATATATATATATATATATATATATATATATATATATCAATGTATACTCAAGTCATCAACCATCTGGCGGTCTAGATAAATCACAATGAGCCGCGTGACGTCATTGCATTGATCCTATGCCTTGAGGAAATCAAATTTTCCATTCTTTTCAACCATCAATCACGTGATCTTTAATTGTCACACCCGAGACTTCAAATAATTATTTACAGCATACTCAGGGTTGAGATTTTTGACAAGTTTGAGTCTTTACTGCCAAACTCTGAATGAAAACCAAATCCAAAAAAATTTTAAACTTTGGCCAGAAAACTCGTCCTTCAATATCGATCGATTAAAATGACCCTCGTCTTGCCAAAAAAAAAAAAAAAACAACAAACAAACAATACCTCTCAAACCTGGGACAACCGTAGGTCTTCAAGGAAGTCCCGGGTTTGAGATTCTTCTTTTTTTATTGATAAATTGAGAGTTATTTTTAATCGATGGATATATATGAAGGACATTTTTTCTGGCCAAAATTATAGATACGTGTTTTTCTCATAGTATTACGTCGGTAATGCGTGTAGGTGAGTAGTGTAGCTATATTTATATTCTGGTGTAGGGTACATCGAGATTTGTATGAATGGTGAAAGGACGATTTTTTGTTGTTGTTGTTCATAATGGCAAACGGCTAGGGTAAATAATAATAACAATATTATTTTATATATATATACATATAATATATATAATATATATATATATATATATATATATATATATATCAATATTTCATCATTATTATTATTATTTTTTATTTTTAAATATGTTTTTAATTGAATAAAATGAGATGATAATTGTATATGGGTTTTGATAAAATCAGAATCATAAAAGCTTAAGTAAAGTCTAATCCTCAAAATTATTTCTACTTTAAAGACCTGTTTAATGTTAAATTATCTTATAAATCAAATATATAAATTCTATAAACTAGTGTAAATGGGTCTAGTTCTATGCAAATATATATATATATATATATATATATATAGATACTTTTTATAGAACGAATATATGGCCATTGCGTATACTCGTTATGTTTAAATTAAATTATCTATAAAGGGTCTTATTGCATTAAAAAATACTATTTTACTTTAAGATAAGAATATCTACTATTGCAAAACAAAAGCGAGGGAGAAACGTGTATATTTTCATCATCATCTTAGCCATCATCATCATCATTATCATCATCATCATCATCATCATCATCATCATCATCATCATCATCATCATCATCATCATCATCATCATCAACATCATCATCAACCTCTTCATTAACATCATCATCATCATCATCATCATCATCATCATCATCATCATCATCATCAAATGATCATTCTAGGCTACGACAATGGAACAATAGACAATGAAATCAAACCATTGCCATCAACCTCACTGTCTCTCCAACCCCCCCCCCCCCCCCCCCCCCTCTCCCCACTTCCACCACCACCATCTCCACCACTTTCATCTCCCATCTCGTAATGATACACAAACTAAACTGGAACCAGTTATAAATAAGACGACTGTTCACTAACTTAATTCAAGTATCTAATTCTAAGAACGTTCTCTCTTCCCCAATAGATCAACAGATAGTATGAAGATGACGTCACTCAGGCCTTTGTTATTGCTTTTTTGCCATCCGTGTTTATAAGTAGTTCTCACTAAACTGTATTAACCAGACTATAAACGCCAAGGTTACACATAGTTTTGTATGTTGGTCCGTCATACTTCCGGATGGCAATGTTGTGAGCCTCTTAGACAAGCACACACTATCTATAAGTGGACAGTTCAATCGTTGTCTGGAAAACACATTTTTAAAGATTTGGGCCAGAAAACTCGTCCTTCATAGATCGATACACTAAAATTATGTAACCATCAAATTGTTAAAACCACTCAGACTTGAGAATTCATGGAAGATAATTTTTGAATCCCCAGGTTTGAGATTTATATTTTTACAATATAATTCTTTTTATGAGGATCATATTGATCAATCGAGATTTGAAGGACAAGTTGTCTGGCCATTTGTTTTGAATACATAATTTTTAAGAGTGACATTACTAGATGGGAGATGAAAGTGGTGGTGGTGATGGTGGTGGGGATGGGGAGGGGGAGGGGGGGGGGGAGGATGGTTGGAGAGACAGTGAGATTGATGATAACGGTTTGATTTCATTGTCTATTGTTCCATTGTCGTAGCCTAGAATGATCATTTGATGATGATGATGATGATGATGATGATGATGATGATGATGATGATGATGATTAGTTAAGTATAGGACAGAATGCGGACAGTTTCGATGTGCCGACTTGTGAAGGTTAACATTTTAGTCAAAATAATGGCAGCGATCCATAGATAGTTCGAAGTTGACGTAACTCGGGTCTTTGTTATTGTTTTTTATTACCATCCGCGTAATTCTCACAAAACTGTATTAACCAGACTATAAACGATCATGGTTACACATAGTTTTGTGTGTTGGCCTGTTATACTTCCGGATGGCAATGTTGTGAACTTCTTAGCCAAGTGCATACTATCTATATTCATGTTTTCATCCAACCTAGTCATCGATCACATGATTTGTTACTGCACAACACTTGGAAATTTCTCAATAAAGGTAAACACGCTGCTATGTTTATGAAAGTAGTAAACATACCCGTGAGTCACGCTGAGCAAAATGATCAATTGTGATTGTGGATAATTCTCAAATTGTGAACACTTTTCACTATGTGGGTCATTTTGAGCAGACATTCCATGTGATTAATGACCTCGAGCACATGGAAACGTAATATAGGTCGCTCCCATTACAGCGTTTTCTCAGTTGACGCTCGGTTGTTCTATATTTGAAAGCATCTTTGATCGTGTGACATAACTTAACAATAGTACTCTTGATGATCATGGTGTGTAGAGTGTAGCAGCCATAGATAAAAATAGAATATAAGTAGAAGATGTGCAAGGAACACTTTTATAAAAACTATAAAACGCTGTCTTGTGGAATAATAATATATCTACCATTCGTTCATCTCTTTGTATTTATTAAACGAGTTTTTTTTATCGTGCCCAATAGCTGTCATTTACACCTAATTTCACACCAATAAAATGTGCGAAAATATTCTGCAATCGTTGCATACAATTTTTATTCAACGCGTTCAAATTATTATTCAACGATTACGTATTTACTAAGAAATTGTAGGGTTTTCTGATGAGAGGGCTGGAATAATAATAACACAGCGTGCACGTTAGAGCGCGGCCATTATAAGAAAAGAAAAAAGCAAACCATCACACTGACACAAATTTAGACCCACAATCTCGACTTGAAGAGGAAGTTATCATCTTCATTCAGTTTTGCACGCAATAAAAATGCTCGTTGACCATCTCGTTGTTACATAAATCTATGGAAAAACTTGAGTTCTTAATTGTATTGTCAGAAGAGAATTTTATCTTCAGTTTTTCATGCAACAATAAGCTCGTTGACCATCTCGTTGTTGCATAAATCTATGGAAAAACTTGAGTTCTTAATTGTATTGTCAGAAGAGAATTTTATCTTCAGTTTTTCATGCAACAATAAGCTCGTTGACCATCTCGTTGTTGCATAAATCTATGGAAACACTTGAGTTCTTAATTGTATTTTCAGAAGAGAATTTTATCTTCAGTTTTGCATGCAATAAAATGCTCGTAGACCATCTCGTTGTTACATAAATCTATGGAAACAACTTGAGTTCTTAATTGTATTGTCAGTGATAAGATTAATGTGTTACAATAACTAGTAACGTTTACACACATTCGTTGGATCACAGGGATATATTATTTTATTGTTAAACTATCAATAAAACTTCAATTTTGAGACAGGTTTGGTGTTCACGATAAATTGTCAATATTAATTGAAAACGATTGATTTTAGCAAGTAATGGATTGTGTTATAGTATATAGTATTATATAGGATTTAGTGTTGTTGTAGATGAGTTTTTGATTGGGAGAAATGTAGATCCATTGATCTAATCAAACTGTATAATTATGTTCCGCCTAGTTTTCTGTCCATTTATTAATTCATCTCGTTCTTTCTCTTTATCTCTCTCTCTCTCTCTCTCTTTCTCTCTCTCTCTATCTCCTCTCTCTTCTCCTTTCTCTCCCCCCCCCCCTCTCTCTCTCTCCTCTCTTCTCGTCTCTCTCTCTCTCTCCCTGCCTCTCTTTCTCTCTCTCTCTCTCTCTCTCTCTCTCTTCTCTTTCTCCTCTCTCTCTTCCTCTCCTTCTCTCTCTCTCTCTCTCTCTCTCTCTCTCTCTCTCTCTTCCCTCTCTCTCTCCCTCTCTCTCCTCCTCTCTCTCTCCTCTCTCTCTCTCTCTCCCTGCCTCTCTCTCTCTCTCTCCTTCTCTCTCTCTTTCTCTCTCTCTCCCTCTCTCTCTCTCTCTCTCTTTCTCACCTGTTTGTACTAACACTCTTATACTATCCGTCACTGCTTTTAGCCAGGTACTTATTCATACCTGAGTCGAGTGGGATAATGTGTGTTAATTGACCTTACTCGATGACATATCGCCGGGACCATACTTTTCCACGATCACTTACCCAACAGGCCACTGACAACACCTAACATCGCTTGACTTTTGTACCGTTTTAGAACTGTCCGTCATGAATGTCACATTTATCTATGCTTTAACTTGAGATTCACATCAATTTCCAACACTGGCTTCATTCACCACCAAAGGGAGTTA
>NC_088364.1:62529187-62534187 GCF_034508935.2 Berghia stephanieae
ACGATTACGCACAGTCGTGTCTGTTTTGGCGAACAGAGTTGGTGATTATTCTACTTTAAACGCTTACGATCACTCAATCTATCAATAACCCTCAGGTTTAATAATGATGATGATAATAATAATAATAATAATAATAATAATAATAATAATAATAATAATAATAATAATAATAATAATAATAATAATAATAATAATAATAATAATAATAATAATAATAATAGATCTTTATTGTCCATAAAAATGGCAATTTGTCATTTAGTTACACTTGTTTTAACGTTAAATGATAACTGTAACATTGAACAGATACTTCACACCTACTTATTCTCTCTCTCTCTCTCTCTCTCTCTCTCTCTCTCTCTCTCTCTCTCTCTCTCTCTCTCTCTCTCTCTCTCTCTCTCTCTCTCTCTCTCTCTCGTTTAGGAACTCTTGGTGTCAGTTGAAACCCATAGTTGATATTTTGATTTTTTAAAAATATTTATGGCCAAAGTTGTTTTAAAATCTTAATTTTGTCACGAAATTAATATGGCTGTTTATCGCAGGGGAAACCTCTCTCCACTCTCCACTCCCCTTCAGTTTTGTTCTGCCATTAGCAGAACAAACACATTTCTAAAAAAAATGTTGCCAGAAAGACGTGTCCTTCGATCCAATAAAATAACCCTCACCTTTGCCGAAAACTCTCAAACCTGGGACTTCCGCCGCGAATTCTTCCGTGAAGATCCCAGGTTTGAGAGGGTTTTTTTTTTTTCACAAGATGAGATTCAGTATATTTTGTTTTCCGGCCATAAGGCCAAGTACGTGATTAAAAAAAAAAAGAAGAGTACGGCAATGTTACGTCATCAACGTTTGTTTATTGTTTTCCAAAGTCTCTCTCTCTCTCTCTCTCTCTCTCTCTCTCTCTCTCTCTCTCTCTCTCTCTCTCTCTCTCTCTCTCTCTCTCTCTCTCTCTCTCTCTCTCTCTCTCTCTCTCTCTCTCTCTCTCTCTCTTCAACCCGCGACCTACCCCCCCCCCCCTTTTCCCCAAACATAGACTGTAATTTGGTCTGGATTTTGTGAAAAGAAATACCTTGGTGTAGATAGATAGACAGGCTTGAGTGGAAAAAGATAGATGCTTTGCGCTTGAATAAGAACCTCACAACATTGCCATCCAGACAGACAACTATGCGTAACCTTGAACGTTTATATATATATATATATATATATATATATATATATATATATATATATATATATATATGTATATTGTGCGCTTGCCTAAGAAGCTCACAACATTGACACCCGGAAGTATAACGGACCACCACACAAAACTATCTGTAATCTTGAACATTTATAGTCTGGTTATAACAGTTAAGTGAGAATTACTCAAAAACGCGGATGACAAATAACAATAATAAGTCCTGAGTGACGTTAGCTTCTTAAAATCTACATGATTTGATTCTTAAATCTCTTTGTATTTATTAAACGAGTTATTTTTATCATGGCTAATAATAATGTGTTATTACACGATAAAAATATAACGAGTATAATAAATACAAAGAAATGAAAGAATACGTTTATTTCACACCTCCAACTAAGATATTATATTAGATATTTCATAACCAACTGTATGGGTGTAGTACTTCCCTTTTATTCACCATAATTCTATCTTTCTCCTTCTGCTTATCTAGAAATAAATGAGAATTGGACCCAAAACAAAATAAAAAATTGGATTTGTATTCATGCGCACCAAAAGATTCATTATAAATTACCAATCAGCTGTCTTTTACACCTAATTTCACACCAATAAAATGTGCGAAAATATTCTGCAATGTTGAATAATTTTTTTATTCAACGCGTTCAAAGCATTCTTCAACGATTACGTATTTACTAAGAAATAATGGGGTTTTCCAATGAGAGGGCTGGAACAACATAACCACAACTTAATTTAACAACTTGCTTTTAACGTTTGGTGATCGGCGTAATGTTTGGTCAGGATATCAGGACTTTAGTTTAAACCTGAGCTTTTATATAGCGCTATATCCACTAAATATGCTCAAAGCCCTTTACAACGCGTCCCTGATCAACAGCAACACGTAACATGTAAAACGAGACACGACGTCTGTAAGGCGATATTACACTTTTTTCCCGACAGAGACAGCGCTGTTAACAGCCAGGTACTCATTTTACACCCGAGTACAATGAGAGAATGTGAGTAATAGGCCTTTTTCCAAGGATTCAACTATGCCCCGAGGGAGGCTCGAACCCAGAAACTTCCGACCTACCACTAGACCACATTTATAGTCGCACGAGTTTATAAAGGCAAGGATCGAACCCTCAGAGACCTGCATCAGTCGAGTCACGCTAATTTTTTGGGATGTTATTTATTTATTTATTTTTGTTTTTGTTGTTATCTTTAGAAAACGGTTAAAAACTGAGCATTTCTCTATTTCTGTAGGGCATAATATTAATTTGGACACTTAGTACGTATTTTGTTTAAATTAGTATTTTATCATCGTATCTATGTGGTTTTGAATATGTCAGTTCTATATTTGTGTATGATACATGATGTGTTGATGTAAAGCGCCAGTGAGCAATTCTAAATTGGAATTAGGCGCTACATAAATTCATTGTTAAAATTTTTTAAAAAAATGAGCTTTTATATAGTGCAATATCCACTAAATGTGCTCAAAGCGCTTTACAAGGTGTCCCTGGCCAATAGCAACATTTAACATTTAGGACGGGACATGACGCCTTTTAGGCGATTTAAGAGACAATGCTGTTAATGGACAGGTACTCATGTTACACCTGAGTACAATGAGAGAATGTGAGTAAAGAGTCTTTTTCAAGGACTTAACTATGCGCCCGAGCGAGGCTCGAACCCAGGACCTTCCGATCCGAAAGCGAGTGTCATACCACTAGACCACAGCCGCATTATATATTATTATAATTTCCTTTGGGCTTTGTCTGGCCCTGTATCACCCACACGTTTCCAGATCCATATCATAACTTGTTACCCGAGCCGTGGAGAGATGGCTGTCGAGATTGAAGCCAAGCGTGTTGGTGGAAATTTGCAAGCAGTTTTCTATTAAGATTTATTTTATGATTAGATTAGACATTTTGAGAGAAAAGGGGAAATGGAGATAGAAGAAGAAGAAGAAGAAGAAGAAGAAGAAGAAGAAGAAGAAGAAGAAGAAGAAGAAGAAGAAGAAGAAGAAGAAGAA
Organism: Berghia stephanieae; assembly: GCF_034508935.2. Lineage (NCBI taxonomy): Eukaryota > Metazoa > Mollusca > Gastropoda > Nudibranchia > Aeolidiidae > Berghia > Berghia stephanieae. The sequence goes on from NC_088364.1 coordinate 62,532,385, forward strand.
GAAGAAGAAGAAGAAGAAGAAGAAGAAGAAGAAGAAGAAGAAGAAGAAGAAGAAGAAGAAGAAGAAGAAGAAAAAGAAGAAGAAGAAGAAGAAGAAGAAGAAGAAGAGAGAGAGAGAGAGAGATAGATAGATAGATAGATAGATAGATAGATAGATAGATAGATAGATAGATAGATAGATAGATAGAGAGAGAGAGAGATAGATAGAGAGAGAGAGAGAGAGAGAGAGAGAGAGAGAGAGATATGTGTAGTGAAAGACAGTGAGAGGTTGAGACACACACACACAGAGAGGAGAGAGAGAGAGAGAGAGAGAGAGAGAGAGAGAGAGAGAGAGAGAGAGAGAGAGAGGGAGGGAGAGAGAGAGAAAGAAACGATGAGATAGAGACATTGAGAGGCGATAAATAGAGAGAGACCGGGGGAGCGGGAGAGAGGCATAGAGGGGGAGAGACAAAATGAGAGGAAGAGTCAGGGGGAGAGAGAGAGAGAGAGAGAGAGAGAGAGAGAGAGAGAGAGAGAGAGAGAGAGAGAGAGAGAGAGAGAGAGAGAGAGAGAGAGAGAGAGAGAATGGAACGAACTGCGGAAGATAGTCAGGGGGAGACAAAAAGTTTGACATTGACTGCTTTTGAATAACAATAGTCTTATGGAATGTACATTAATTTTAATCAACGGAGACGTGTTATGGTGTGGACGTTTCGGGTCTCCCCTTTGTCAACAATACTCTAAAGACAAATGAGAGATAAGAAAATGGTGCTGCTATGGTGAATAAACAAAACATCACTCACGATATAGATAATATTCACTTGGCTAAGAAGCTCACAACATTGCCATCCGGAAGTAAAACAGACCAACACAGAAAACTATGTGTAACCTTGAACGTTTATAGTCTGGTCAAAAGACAGAATGAAGATGACGTCACTCATTTCTTTGTTATTATTTTTCTTTTAATTTTTTTTTTTTTGTGCCACCCATGTTTATCAAAATTCTTACTAAACTGTATTAACCAGACTATAAACGTTCAACGTTACACATTGTTTTGTGTGTTGGTCCGTTATACTTCCGGATGACAATGTTGTGAGTTTTTTAGCCAAGCGCACACTATCTATTGATACTATGCGCTTGGACAAGAAGTTCATAACATTGCCACCCGGAAGTATAACGGACCAACACACAAAACAATGTGTAACCTTAACCGTTTATATAGTCTGGTTAATACAGTTTAGTGAGAATTACTCATAACTGCGGATGGCAAAATTCAATAACAAAGACTTGAGTGACGTCAACTTCATTCTATCTATAGATAGAATGCGCTTGGCCAAGGAGTTCACAACATTGCCATCCGGAAGTATAACGGACCAACACACAAACTCTGTGTAATCATGAACTTTTATAGTCTGGTTAATACAGTTTAGTGAGAACAACTCACAAACGCGGATGGCAAAAATCAATAACAAAGGCCTGAGTGACGTCAACTTCATTCTATCTATAAACTAGACTGAATTACATTTCACTGGTTCAATTTTTGAAACAGAGAGAAAAATACAAGACAAATTTCATGTCAAGACATCAGCCTGCATCGCCTGACAATCAAAAACTGACTTTGGTAAAACTATTAAATTTCATTGTTTTGTTTGACTATGTGGTCTTTGTGGTTCAAGAGGTCCTGGAGCCAAGCTCAGCGCATAGTTGGGTCTTTGGAAAAGGCTTTTTTTACTCACACTCTCAGTACCTGGCCGTTAACAGCATTGTCTCTGTCGGAAAGAATTGAAATGTCAACTGACGGATTTCATTCTCTTTACATGTTGTT
>NC_088364.1:62539187-62556687 GCF_034508935.2 Berghia stephanieae
AGTAGGAGAATAGATTATATTTGCCAAGATTTTGCTTATTCTAAACTCCTTCCCTGTCCACAGGATCCACTCTAGACAGCATCACTATGTGATGACAGTCGATGGAACAGAGACCAGTTCAGACTGTAGCTAGAGACCGCATCCTACACATCGAATCGCCAAGACTACACATTCGATCGTCGGTGAATACAGTTACACTGCAAGACCGATGTGTAAGGATGATCAACCCCTCAGACAAAAAACAACAACAGCAACAGCAACAAACACATCAAAGGCAGCAACCAACCACAGCGGTATCAACGACAACTACACATTCATTTCCGGTTACCGCTGTTACGTCATCGAGTTCTGAACAATCATCAACACAAACGTCAGACATTTTGAAACAGCAAAGCATAACAGAAAAAAGGACAGGAGACATAGTAACAACAGAAAGCTGTAGAGCATCAAAACCGCCATCCACAACTTCAACTGTTAAGCTCGCCGAGACAGTTAGCGTTGCATCACAGGTACCAAGAGGTGCAACGGTTGTAAAAGAATGTTCCGGAGATAGCAAGCAAACAGCATTAGAACAACAACGGTTAAGTAGTAGTAGCACTAGTAAGGAATTACTGACAACATCTTCAAAATCAGTACCATCATCGCCATCATTGCTGAAAACCCCAGAAAATGTATCCACACCATCTCCATCATCATCTTCATCGTCCTTATCTACGTCAACAAAACCACCGAAATCCCCGTCACCTTCAAGAGCGAGCATCAACAGAAGTTCTCTCGGGGCCAAGGACAAAGAGAAAGAAGAAAAAGATAAGAAAGAATCAACAGATAACATTGTGGGAAGAAAGCATCCATTAGACGAGGATCGACTGACCTTGATTGTCCCTGACATTCAACATGGCGGGGCAAAGGTCAAGGCTGCATCTGTGTCACCACAGCCTATCAGTGAATGGTCAGCGTCCTCTTGGAGTGAACCTCACAGTGTACGACAAAGATCTGGTAAGCTGTAGGGATATTCCCACATACTCCATCTAATCTCGTGCGGCTGTGCGGACTTGTGATATAATAACACTCGCATTGTGACCAGCTGGTCACTGGTTCGAGTTCCGCTCTGGGCTGCGCAACGTTGAGTCCTAAATACAGCTCTATGCTTATATTCTCTCGCTGCACTCAGGTGTAGAATGAGTACCTGGCCAGTAACAGCATTATCTCTATCTCAACCAAATTATGTAATAGTGTAACCCTGGAAAAAGTAGGGAATCAATTCTGACTGAATCTGAAAAAAAAAGTCTTTTAATTTTCGAATAGAAACCCGTATAATAGATATAATCGATTAAAATTAAATTAACTTAACATGATTAAAACCTCTCTTTACCAACTATTGTCAAACCTGGGACTTCACTGATATCTTCAAGGAATTCCCAAGGGTTGGTAGTTTTTATCAAGATGAGAAAATCCTTTTAATCTTTTGATAGATGAAGGACCTTTGTGGGGCCATTATTGAAAATATGTGCCTTTTCTGGGACACGGCAGAAATAGGATTCTATACCGGTATCTAGATATTGATGGGAATGCCATTATTCTCATGACTCATAACTTCTCACTATATGCAGTTGTAGAATGAGTATCTGATCGATAACATCATTACAGCTTTGTTTGTGTTTTTTTTTTAAAAAATCAAAATAATGTATTAGCGTCTAAAAGACGGCATGTATTGTTCTACATCGTTAGTTTTGTTTGTTGGCTTGGACTTCATTGGAAAGCGCTTTGAACTCACGCTTTTTTTTCTTTGTAACAAACAAAAAGATTCCCTCTTCTCAAATCTCTAATCTTCTCCAGAATTACAAACATTTTATATATATTTAAAACCACAATATTTGTTATATATCAAATTATGTGCTTTCTTAACAAAATCTCTTTTCACCGTGTTTTTCTAAAGCAACAACAACCAGTAACTTTTCGACCAGAGAACAACTTCTACCCGGAGATCAACCAAACAGAGACAAGAGCAATTCTGAAGGTAAACTCAGCGTCCAATTCTCCCTGTCTCCGCCGCCAAAACGGGATGTGGCGCATATCATGGAATTTTTCCTGGAGCAGGAGAAGAACCTTCAGGAACGTTTTCTGTCTCTGCCTAAGAATCCTCCTAGGAAGCAGCGTTCCCCTAGCCCAAACGTCCAACAGAAACTCGGCCTTGAGCATCTGGACAACCTTGTCCGGTTGATGCAGCAACTGACCTCGCTCAAGGATGAGAATTCAAGGCTACGTAAACGCTGCGACTATTTGGAGAGTACGAAAAGTCTTCTGCAGGCCAAGAAAGATCTCAACAACGAAGGAGGAGGAGGAGGAGAAGGTGGAATTGGAGCGATAGCAAAAGTAGCAAGTCTGCCTTCTTCTTCGAGGTTCGGATCTACTTGGTGCAAACAGCAGAAGCAGCATCATCAGCAACATCATTCTGAACATCCCCAAAAGCAACAAATTAAATCTTTGCAAGCCATCGGGACCTCTCGTACCCTTCCGGGAGATCGTGGCGACGCAAGGCCAAGACTTTCGAGCGCTGAGGATTTCGACTATCTCGAATCGTTGGAATCCTCGTCAGATCAACGACCAAAACAAACAACGAAGAAAACTTTACATAAACGAAGTTTTTCCACGGGGTCAATTGAAATTGACCTCATCGATAGTACAGAAGTTACAGACGTATCCAGTGATGACAAACCGACCACTAGGTACAAAATCGTTGGGAAACCGAGCTCAAAACAAAAAGGAAAATCTTCGAAATGGGCTCGTGTGAAAAAAGTATTGACAGGTCAAAAATTGTACGAGGATCTTAACACGACAATCAAATCCCTCCGTGAATTCGGGAAAAGCTCACATTTACACCGTTATTCATCCGGCGGTGCAACTCAGGAAAAACGGTCCACGGATCACCGGACATATCGTAGGTCTGACTCCATCCCGGCCTATGGAATTCAAAGGGAATTTGATTCACAAGTCTCCCAGCCCACGTATTCTGGTTACCAAGTCATGGTAAGTCTTGTCTTTAGTCCTTCACTTTTTCATATTCATTCGACGAGGTGTTTTGGTGGTAAAATCAAGGTGTTTTAGTCGTGCGGTCCCAGTGCTTTGGTCGCACGACTCCGGTGTTTCGGCCGTACGTCCCCATCAGTTTGATCGTACGCTCCTACAATTTGGTCTGTAAAACCCCATTAAATTGATCGCACAATAAAAGTCTGTGTTAGTAGATAATATGCTCTTAAGAATAAACGTTAATATTAATAATTATGGGCTCTAAACACACTATTCTGCATACAGACCTGTGCTATATTTTCAGTGATGTGGGAGCTTATTTGAACACCACGCTTTTGTAATCTGTCCAATGCCGATGCATTAGATAGTGAGGAAGGAAATAAACAAGTAAAATCAAGCATAAAACAATTGTTATAAAAGCAAGGATGCACATCAACCCAGAAAAGTGAAATGATACGGAAATTACCCAGTAGATTTTTGACCACTCAAAAGCACGGAATTTGTGACACACTTTTCACACTTGCTCGAACAAACATAGTTGGTTGATAATAAATGATGACATGAATGGATTCGGCCCCTCTCTGATCATTGTTATTGTTTTTTATACCGCCAAATGGGTGACTAGTTATCACACGATTCCCTCGATCATATGAGAAGCGTATAGATAGTATGCGCTTGGCTAAGAAGCTCACAACATTGCCATCCGGACATATAATGGACCAAGACACAAAACTATGTGTACCCATGAACTTTTATAGTCTAGTTAATACAGTTTAGTGAGAAGCACTCATAAAAGTGGATGGCAAAAAACAATAACAAAGACCTGAATGACGTCATCTTTGTTCTATCTATAAGATTACACATAGTTTTCTGTGTTGGATCAAATGATCAAGCGGTAGAACAGTGGGTATTTTGTTTAGACACTTAACATCGATAATAAAACCTGTGTATTTCGCTGTGTTTACCACTAACTAACAATGTTTATATTATGACGACTGTCCCAGAGGCGTGGTTATCTAGGTTTCGATTTTAACCTAATGAAACAGACTGATAGAGTTACACATACAGATCTAAGTCACACTCAGCTGCTGCGAGAAGCTGCTACCGACTGTAAAATGTGCTAAACAAAAATGAATAAAATAGTTTCAAAAAAAGGACAAAATACTAAACACATAACGTTTCGAACTCAAAACAATTATTCAGCCAATAACAAACATAGTAACACATATATACATCGCTTAAAACCCAGAAAGTCGGCAGAAAAATAATTGGCACGTCAATACTGATAGTAATAGAAGGAACAAAATTGCCGTCACTCGGCTCATTGTTTTTGTTTTTGGCCAGCCATTTTTATGAGTAATTCTCACTAAATTCTATCAGTCAGACTATAGATAGTATGCGCTTGGCCAAGAAGCTCACAACATTGCCATCCGGAAGTATAACGCACCAACACATAAAACTGTGTGTATCCATGAACGTTTATAGTCTGGTTAATACAGTTTAGTGAGAATCACTCACAAACGCGGATGGCAAAATATAATAACAAAGGCTTGAGTGACGTCATCTTCGTTCTATCTATAGATAGTTCGAAGATGACGTCACAGGTCTTTGTTATTGTTTTTTGCCATCCGCATTTATGAGTAATGCTCACTGAACTGTATTAACCTGACTATAAACGTTCAAGGATACACACATGCACAGTTTTGTGTGTTGGTCCTTTATACTTCCGGATGGCAATGTTGTGAGCTTCTTAGCCAAGCGCATACTATCTATACATGCTCGAGGTTACACAACACAGGTTTTTGTGTTGGTACGTACGCTATAGATAGTATGCAGATGACGTCACTCAGGCCTTTGTTATTGTTTTTGCCATCCGCGTTTGTGAGTTGTTCTCACTAAACTGTATTAACCAGACTATAAAAGTTCATGGTTACACAGAGTGTGTGTGTTGGTCCGTTATACTTCCGGATGGCAATGTTGTGAACTCCTTGGCCGAGCGCATTCTATCTATATCCGGCTGGCGGATGTTATGAGATTTTTTGGCTAAACGCATAGCATCAAAATGATCATAGGGAATTCCCTGTAATTTACCCACACCCACGTGATGAATGGATCTCAGACTAGTTTACACGACATGACAACAAGGTCTAATCGTTTCCAACAGTCTGACTCCAGACACCACAGACGTCATCGTTACCTCCAATGTCAGATGCAAACATTTCCACATGGCGAACGTCCTTATTGTACCGTACTATGAAATAACACTTTTTTTTTGAAAATGTTGTCCAGAGAACAATCACGTCCTTCAAATTAACTATGGATCGATTAAAATGTCCCTCATTTTGTCATCAATTCTTATATCTTGGACGTATTTGAAGACTTTCTGTAAGTCTCAAGTTTCAGAGTGACCGTTCGATACTATTTATCTTAAAAAATAAAATAATAAAATACACTTTATTCATCCCTAACTAGAAATGTTTCTTTAGGATCTATTCCAAAGGAAGACTGGAATAACCCAGACGTCAGCCGCAGTGCAGCGCCACAAAGTGAGCTAAGACAAAGTGACTTGCTCTTGGCCACACAGCGCGACGGATAGTCGAACTCGGTGCCTTCCTGGTACGAAGCAAAGATCATACCGCTGAGCCACGCTGTCCCATTTATAGATAGTATGAAGTTGACGTAATTCAGGTCTTTGTTATTCCTTTTTGCCATCCACGTTTATGAGTAATTCTCATTAAACTGTATTAACCAGACGATAAAAGTTAATCATTACACAGAGTTTTGTGTGTTGGTCCATTATACATCCGGATGGCAATGTTGTGAGCTTCTTAGCCAACTGCATACTATCTATAAGCCCATTCATAGCTGGCCGGTATCGTGTTGTTGCACATCGCTGTCTATCTTGTGTGTGAACTTTGAGTTTTGCTCACTTGTAAATATCAGCAAGCTCTTTCAAATATTGCCTCCGTGGGATTTTTCCTTATTGATAAAACGAAGTTGACGTCACTCAAGTCTTTGTTATTGTTTTTTGCTATCCATGTTTATGTGTAATCCTCACTTAGCTGTGTTAACCAGACTAAACAAGTTTAAGGTTACACATGGTTTTGTGTGTTATACTTCCAGATGGCAATGTTGTGAATTTCTTCGCTAAGCGCACAGTATCTATAGATAGTTCGAAGATGATGCCACTCGGGTCTTTTTTATTGTTTTTTGCCATCCGCGTTTTTGAGTAATGCTCACTGAGCTGTATTCACCCGACTATAAACGTTATGGATACACACAGTTCTGTGTGTTGGTCCGTTATACTTCCGGATGGCAATGGTATGAGCTTCATAGCCAAGCGCATACTATCTATAGATAGTTCAAAGATGACGTCACTCAGGTCTTTGTTATTGTTTTTTTTGCCATCGGCGTTTATGAGTAATTCTCACTAAACTGTATTAACCAGACTATAAAAAATTCATGATTACACACAGTCCGTTATACTTCCGGATGGCAATATTATGACAACATTGCCATCCGGAAATATAACGGACCAACGCACAACACTATGTCTAAACTTGAACGGTTATAGTATGGTTAATACAGTTTAATGAGGATTACTCATAAACACGGATTGCAAAAAAAAAATAAATAAATAAATAAAATAAAGAAGACCAGAGTGACGTCAACTTCATTCTATCTATTGAAGTTGGCATCACTCAAGTCTTTCTTATTGTTTTTTACTATCCATGTTTATGTGTAGTTCTCACTAAACTGTATTAACCAGACTATAAAAGTTCATGGTTACACAGAGATTTGTGTGTTAGTCCGTTTAATTAAGTCAGATTAATACAGTTCAGTGAGCATTACTCATAAACGCGGATGGCAAAAAACAATAACAAAGACCTGAGTGACGTCATCTTCGAACTATCTATCGCCTGACACTGAAATCCAAAAGGACTGGCAGTTTGACGTCATTATTTGTTGTTTTTGTTTTTGCACCGCCTAGTGAGTTGTCGTTAGTAGAGCTCATGGAAATAAGTCATTTCATTGGCTGAACTATTGCATACAACTCACAATTTATTTTCTTTTTTGGCAAAAGACTAGCATTTTGACGTCACTTTTTGGTCAGTGCCAGGCCATAACTTTACGAAGGTCACGGTTTCAGTGTCAGGCTATAACTTAACGATGGCTGCGATTATCCAGACTATAGATAGTATGCGCTTGTCTAAGGAGCTCACAACACTGCCATCCGGAACTTTAACGGACCAATACACAAAACTTTGTGTAACCATGATCGTACATAGTCATGTATGCAGTTTAGTAAGAATTACTCATAAACGCGGATGGCGAAAAACAAAAACAAAACCTGAGTGACGTCAACTTCGAACTATCTATAAATATTCAATGTTAAACTATGGTCTGTGTGTTGTCTGTTATATTTCCGGATTACAATGTTGTGAGTTTCTAAAGATAGTATGCGCTTGGCTAAGAAGCTCACAACATTGCCATCCGGAAGTACAACGGACCAACACACAAAACTTGTGTAACCATGAGCTTTTAAACTCAGATTAATACAGTTTAGTGAGAATTACTCACAAACACGGATGGCAAAAATAATAATAAAGACCTGAGTGACGTCTTCTTCGAACTATCTATACCAGTGAATATGGATATTTCTGCCCAAAAACATTTCAAAACTTAATGACCAAATTGATTTGGACAGAGAAATCGATAAAATCAAAATGAAAGCATAGGCAATTCCATTTGTCCTCACCATACATACAGTCTTGATTATCTTTGAAGCACGGAGTTGCAACTTTATGACAAGACAAGACAATCTATGAGTTTGGAATCTAGACGTCTTAAAAATAATGTCGTTGGTCTCCTCCTTTCTCACCTCTTTTATTATCATTATTATTATTATTATTATTATTATTATTATTATTATTATTATTATTATTATTATTATTATATTTATTATTATATTGTTATTATTATTATTATTATTTTATTATTATTATTATTATTATTATTATTATTATTATTATTTTATATTATTATATTGTTATTATTATTATATTATTATTATTATTATTATTATTATTATTATTATTATTATTATTATTATTATTATTATTATTATTATTATTATATATTGTATATTATTTATTATTATTATTATTATTATTATTATTATTATTATTATTATTGTTATTATTATTATTATTATTATTATTATTATTATTATTATTATTTTTATTATTATTATTATTATTATTATTATTATTATTATTATTATTATTATTATTATTATTATTATTATAATAATAATAATTATTATTATTATTATTATTATTATTGTTATATTATTATGATTGTTATTATTATTATTATTATTATTATTATTATTATTATTATTATTATTATTATCTTGATTGTTTGTTATTTATTTTTATTTTGATAATTTAATAATTATATTAATTCATGGATTAAATTAATTATTTATATCAAATTGATATTAAAAAGCTGTTGTGTTGGGAGAAACGGATTGGGCGATAAAACAGTTTTACAAGAACTGGCATAATCACGTCCCTTGAATGCTCCCTTGCCAACACCAACCATAATCAAAATGATTAGAACCGAGCACAGGATAAACACCAGCTCTGCCGTACTCTGGAAAAACCCATATTTAAACATTTGGCCATAAAACTCGTCGTTCAAATATCGATCGATTTAGATTACCCTCATCTAGGCAAAAACTCTCAAACCTGGGACTTCTCGAAAACTATGTGAAAATGTAAACGTTAAAAGTATGATGGAGAAAAATCGTGTCATAACAAGTCACCCATCTGGCGGTATAAACAATGATCAGAGAGAGGTAGATTTCGTTCTCGTTCTTGTTTATAAGCACCCAACAATGCGGTTGTGAAGGTGTGCCCCAAATTCATTGTTCAATTGGTCAAAAATCTACTGTTAACATCAATGGATGAGTAAATATGTTTCTTTGATCTGACGGAAAGTACATTTGGATAGCCAGCGTCCTATCCATAGGAATGTAAATTAATAATTGCTCTTGTCTGTTTCACGCGATGAAAACCGGGAGAAACCCTATGGTTCTGAGGTGATATTTTTGAAATGTTTGTATACCGTATTTGTAATTAATATATTTGAACATCGAGAACGGCTTCCCAAGTCTGAATTAAAACAAGTTCAAAAGTATTCAACAGTCGTGACGTCACTTCCCTCATAAGGACGCATAGCATCTGGTTCTAAACTATCGGAACAGTGGCGGACGCTATTATTTCCATCACCGCCCTTATGAAATACTGCTCCGACGAGCATAAAAGTGCATCCAGATGAGAAAAACATTATAAATCTGATCACGTTTTGACTTTTATACATTTTGATCACATGACATGTGAAAAAGTTCTTGCCAGTATGAAGAATAAAAAGTACCGATTTTCTTTATTTAGAACCAAACTGCTGGTTGCTGGGCGAACGTGACAGCAGACTATTGAATCCTATACGCAGAGAATAATAATAATAGATTCATATACTCTTGCTTTTTGAATTTCCAGACTTGTGACAGAGTGTTGGGACAAACGCAGGAGTATAGATAGTTCGAAAATGACGTCACTCAGGTCTTTGTTATTGTTTTTTGCCATCCGGGTTTATGAGTAATGTTCACTGAACTGTATTAACCTGACTATAAACGTTCATGGATATACACAGTTTTGTGTGTTGGTCCGTTATACTTCCGGATGGCAATGTTATGAGCTTCTTAGCCAAGCGCATACTATCTATAAGAAATCATTGATTCTACCCCTCAATCGATTGTGATTTCGTTATCACTGAATACAACACATGTTCATAACCATTTAAATCATATATAAACATATCTAGATAATTCTTTATAAAGAATCTAATTTCAGCGAAATTTAAAGTTTGAAAATCTGACGTCAAAAAATAAAATCTGTAAACTTTATATCATTACGCGATACTAACGACAACTCATTAGGCGGTGCAAAAACCAAATAATGACGTCAAAGTCAAAATGCCGGTCTTTTTGGGTTTCAGTGTCAGGCTATAACTTAACGATGGCTACGATTATCCAGACTATAGATAGTATGCGCTTGGCTAAGGAAATATTTAGTAGATTTCATGATATCAAGTTTACAAATTTATTATTTTTTCGTCAGATTTGCAAACTTTAAATTTTGCTGAAATTAGATTCTTTATAAAGAATTATCTAGATAAGTTTATATGTGATTTAAATAGGGACTAGTGGCATAAATACCAATAATGTTATTCGCCACTCTCCAAATGAGGAAACGACCCAGGCCTGGCAATCACCGAATTCCAGACGTTATTTAGAGACTGCATGACACACATATTACACTATTACTATACCCCTGTCTCTCTCACACATAAGTACACACTCACACTCACACACACGTATACACATGTCTACGCAAAGGTCACTCAAATAACACACACACACAAACACACACACACACACACACACACACACACACACACCTACACCTACACACATACACTCAAACAATTACGCACACATATCGCCACCATCTATATTTACATCTCTCCGTTCTATATTTAGATTAGGCCGTATGTCCAAATTGACCGTTCCGTATTTAACCCGAAGGTAATTAATTATAGTCCTTTCCAACTACCTGTGCGCACGGAAAATTGTAAATTGCTCCAACGTTACGAAATGTGGAGCCGTGACTTTTTGCATGCGGGCTTATATTTTAAGTGACATTACGAATTTTGAATACCGATATTGATGGACCAACCAGTTTTCTCACAATGCCGAATTCCTTTGCTCTTTTCATCGTTTGCAAAAAAAAAAAAAAAAAAAAAAAAATATGACTCAAACTTTAAAGTGTTTACAGTAATGGTGTGTTGATTCTCTTTCCCGTGGAGAAAATAATCGTAACAACGTTGCATTCAGTGACATAGCTTAGTAAATAATTTTGGGTTATTTGAAATAATTTAATAATAGATAGCATTTATCTAGTCTTTGACATCGTTAAAACACACTCACGGTGTTTATACGTTATCTCTTCCCTGGTGGATCACGGTCATATATAATATATTCAACGAAACAGGCAGCTCTTTAGGTGCTTATACATTTTTTTTTGGACAAAGACATTGATGTAAAAAAAATAAAAAGAACACAAACACAGCGGGATCCTCGAATTGTTACTCCCATTTCCGGTAGGACGAGGAGTAATGCATGTCACAAAGACATTACACCCGACCAACTGTTGAGCAAAACAACTCATAGAGGTCGGACAAGACATGTCACGAAATTCCACTGATCACCTATCGAGTGAGTTACGTGTTCGCCATTCTTGAATTGTGAAGTCCCAGGTTTGAGAGTTTTGCCAAGATGAGGGTCATTTAAATCGATCGCTATTTGAAGGTGGAGTTTTCTGGCCAAATTTTTAAATATGGGTTTTTACAGAGGACGGCAGATCTGAATCGATCGATATGTGAAATACTTTTTTTCTAGTTTGAATTTTCATTGTGCGGCTATATGGTCTAGTGGTATGACACTCGCTTTCGAGTTGGAACCTCTCTCGGCGCATAGTTGAGTCCTTGGAAATGGCTCTTTACTCACATTCTGTCCTCGTATTCAGGTGTAAATTGAGTACCTGGCCGTTAACAGCGTTATCTGTTGGAAAACAATTGTTCTATCACTCAACAAGGGTCGTGTTTCGTTCTTTATGTTACATGTTACTGTTGGTCAGTAACCCCTAGTAATGCGCTTTGAGCACATTCAGTGGATATTGCGCTATATAAAAGCTCATTTTTTACGTGCTTGACCGTGTAATGTAGGCTGCTTCTCCAACTCGACCCGTTCAGTCCATAGCATTCCCGAGACAGGTCAATTTTAGTTCTAGATACAGACCGGATTCCAATGTAGTAATTCACGTCTGTAGCCTTGTCTGCATGGCTTACCAAAACCACAGACAGGTCTGGCCATAGCAACCTTAGGTACATGCCTAACAGTTAATCCAGTTGGCCTATAGTTTGCTTTAAAAAAAAAATAAAAACCACAGAGCACGCCAAAGCTTTTCAGAGAGCCAAATATTATCTTATGTAATTACTGACACGGTAAACGCGTATGTATGTATGTCAAGATATGAGAGTGCGGTAAACGTGTTTGAATCTAAAGATATCAGAATGGCGGTAAACGTGGTTGAATGTAAAGATATCAGAATGCGTTTAATTTGTGTGGATTTAAAGATAGACGTATTAACATATATTGGATAATCGATTTACAACCATGGGTTCAAACTGGTACACATATTTACATTTACGAAATATAATAAAAATGAATATAACAGCTTCAAAAATAGAACGAAATACCAAACACGAAACGTTTCGGGCTCAAAACCCTTCTTCAGCCAAGGACAACAAAAAAAAAACCAATAAAGACAGAAATATATTACTAAATTCCAGATAGGTCTTAGGTTCGATTCCCAGTCTAGGTCGACTGATTTTTTGGGATGGTTTTTTAAATATTTTTCTTGTCTTTTTCTTTCTTTCTTTGTCTGGAACCCTTCATACACACGTGTTCAGTTCTTTATGAATATTCATGTCACTATTCTCCTCTCTTCCAGGACACAACCGAGGATCTGACGTCAGACATCTGGATGGGACCTTCGGATTGGTGGGAGGAATATGAAGCCAGTAAGGAGAGTGCCACGTCAGCAAGCAGTGACGTCAGTTCCGTTATAGAAGTAACCACCATGTACCTGGGCCAGAAACCCGACAGCTCCATGCAAACATCAGCATCAGGGGCAACATCATCATCCTCTTCAACAACCACCACTACCGCAGTCACCAGATTAAAACCTCCTTTATCAACAACTAGGAAATCTCCGGCACGAGAGAGTCTAACAATAGGTCTTCCTCGTCGGAAATCTAGCCCTGCCCTGAGCACTAACGATGACGACGAAGATGAAGAGGATGACGACGAGAGCTTGTTAGAACTTGCCTCTAAGACAGAACCAATGCGATTCCTTCACAAATCCTCCAGCTGCAAAAGCGCAGATTTGGATCTGCCCAAAACATCCTGGGACATCAAAGAATCAGCTAAAAAACTTCACAGGACTGCCTGGGGCAGGGTCAAGGACATTATCCACACCCGTAAAGGAAGTATTAAACGAAAACCAAGGAAAGATAAGTCTGGGATGTTGACAGAACCTGAGGAGACCTCGGAAGTTGATATGGAAGCTCTCTTAGACGAAAGTTGGCATCATGAACTCTTTGCCGAGGGACTTCTAGGTCAGTCGACGCCGAGGAGTTCCCCAATGGTGATCAGGCAGTCCCAGACCTCTAGCAAGATCGGTGATCACCACCACCAACAACAACAACAACCACAGCATCATGAAACACAGACGTTGTCCAAATCTATGTCAGCGACAACAACCAGCACGTCTCCCGTGGATATGGCCGCACTCTTAGGTTCGTATTTGTCATTGTTGTCTTTAAAATACGTGAACATTTATAAATAAAGTGCAATGTCCACCACATGTGCTCAAAGCACTTCACAAGTGGTCCCAAGCCAACAGCAACACTTAACATGTAGGACGAGACAGCACGCCTGTTAGGCAATATTACAATTTCCCCCGACACAGACGATGTTAACGGCCAGGAAATTGTTTTACACCCGAGTACGTTGAGATAATGTGGGAAAGAGCCTTTTTCCACGACTCAATTATGTGCCGCTTAGATCGGGACTCGAACCAAGGACCATCCGGTCCAAAGGCGAGTGCCATACCAATAGATAACATAGCCCACCTACAGTCACAACACGTTGTTATGTGGGGTAGCCTGGACGAGAAACTGGGATGTTAGGATGAACTTGTTCATCATAGTAAATAACCAAAGAAATTCATTGTGGCCAGTCCACTTAAACGGTATTACATTGGAGTGGTTTAAATGATAGAACTTGGATTTATATAACATTCGTAACTGTATCCCTGGGTAGCAACAAGCTGTGTGCTATATTGTATTATA
This sequence comes from Berghia stephanieae, assembly GCF_034508935.2. Lineage (NCBI taxonomy): Eukaryota > Metazoa > Mollusca > Gastropoda > Nudibranchia > Aeolidiidae > Berghia > Berghia stephanieae. The sequence continues at coordinate 62,553,255 of NC_088364.1, forward strand.
TAACATCCTTTATATTAATCAGAAAGTATAACATTCGTAACTGTAGCTCTGGGTAACATTAAATCTACCCGTATCAGCCGTTTTTAGAATTCTCCACGAAACGTCACACCCACCCAGCACGAAAATAGATTTTCTTACTCAAACAGAAAAGTACATGTTATACATAATATTGTTCAGCAAAATGAAATCTACATGAGCAATATGGTTGGCAAAAAAACAACAACAACAAAGACCTGAGTGACGTCAACTTCCTTCTATAGTCAACTATAGTTGGTAAGGAGAAGGGTTGAAGGAAGGTCTTGAATGATCAACGACGGGGAATGGAAACGTAATGGAGCGAGCTTGGTCTTCCAAGGGAAATAACCCTGTTTATTATATGCAAATTGAACAATATAATGAGTTATCTCCCCTAATATGCCAGTCGCGTTCAATTTCTTTGACAAAAACCCTGGATGCCTCTCATAACGTTGCGTAAAATTAGCTTGATAAAGAACTAATGAAAATGACGTCAATCAGCTCTCCGTTATTCGTTTTAGATAACCAATTGGGTGATTAGTTCTCTCTAAATTCTCGCAACCGGACTATAGTCTGTTAAGGTTACTCATTGATTTATGCGGTTGTGCTATTGATCTGGCCGCTAGAACTGGTGAGTATACGACTTAAACACATGGCATCAATAGAATAAATGACATTTACCCCATTTGGCTCTTTGTTATTGTTTTTTTTTTTTAGAGCGCTGGATGAGTGATGTAATTCTTTTAGACTATATACATTTAATGTTACACATAGTTTTTGATTCATCTAGCTGGCGGGGCTGATGAGTATTTTGATTAAACGTATTTATCGATAGGAAACAAAAGTGTGATGTAAAATAAAAACCGGGTTCAAATTTCCATGGAAATGGAAGCCAATCCTCCAGAGGCCTGGAGTGCAACTGATCTTCGACATTCAGATGGATGGCATCTTATTATCTAAGCTGAAATAAATGCTGGTCGTCAATAAAGATCATCCATTCTCGTCCTAATCCCGAGAATCTGCCTTTACATCCGTACTAAAATTGTTATTATGACACCTTGTGGTCAAATATGTAACATATTCATTGTTTATGCATTGCCTGGAGGCCTGGTTACACACTTCCGATGAGTTTTGAATCGGAAGAAAGAAACGTGTGAAGTCATGACTTCTGCTTTCCATTGCAGCGTTCAGTTAAAATAATATGTCACAAAGGCATCACTTGGTGAAACATTCTCTTATACCATATTGAAACCCCATATTCGATTCATAATTATTTCTAATTATGTCGTGCTCGAAAAATTAAAGATCTGAACAAGTGTGCGGCTATGTGGTCTAGTCATATGACATTCGCTTTTGGATCGGAAGGACCTGGGTTCGAGCATCGCTCGGCGCAAAGTTGAGTCCTTGGGAAAGGCTATTCACTCACAGTCTCTCATCGTACTCAGGTATAAAAAGGGTTCCTGGTCGTTAACAGTGTTGTCTTTGTCGGAAAAAATGTAATATCGCCTAGTAATCTTCATGTCTCGTTGTACATGTTAATTGTTTCTTTTGGTCAAGAACTCTTTGTAAAGCACTTTGAGCACCTTCCGTGGATATAGACTATGCGCTATATAAATGCTCGATTTTTTAACTAATCGTCATGTCTAGTTCTACATGTTACGTGTTGCTGTTGGTCAGGAACCCTTTGTAAAACGTTTTGAGCACGTTTAGTGGATATTGCACTATATAAAAAAGCTCAAGTTATAGTAGTTATGAAATAGTGTCAGACAAAACGAGATAGAAAAATACAAGAAAAACAAAACATCCCAAAGAAATCTGCCTGACTTCAGATCTTTAACGTAGCCAAACCTATACTGTCTCCCTAATATGTGAAATTATAAATAAACGTATACATTTATATTTAGCCAATAATAAGTTGTCTTTCACATATACATCGATTAAAATGACCCTCATCTTGTCAAAAACTCTGAAACCTGGGCTTTAAAAAGACTGTGAAAAAGTAATATGCACAAATGAGTAGCCTATAACATCTTCAACAACAATATAGAAAAAACAGAGAAAATATCAAAATCGTAACGGTCAGGCCAAAGTGATACTCGGCTGCTAGAAGATGTGGACTGTAAAGAGAAATAATCACAATGAATATCATAACAGCTTCAAAAAAATACAAAATACCAAACACGAAACGTTTTTGGCTCAAACCCCTTCCTGAAAACCATCCTCTAATATGACCAAAAAAAATGTTTTGGATTTGAGTCTGAGGTTTTTGGTGATTTCGTAGCTTATTCAGGCTTGCCAACCTGTATGATTTTTCATATTTTAATACGCTTTAATCTGTTTTCCAAGGATTCAACTGTGCGCCGCTGAGAGTGAAACCTTGGACATTCCGATCAGAAAGCGGCTGTTACACCACTAGGCCTATTAGATGCATGTTATCTAGGGACGTATGTGGAAATTGCGCTATATAAATGTTCAAGATCAAATATCCAAAAGTACAATGACGTCATTTCCATTCATCAATGTGTTTATTTCCCCACCAGGACGAAGCATGAGTGATGACTTCAATAAGAAAATGCAAGAATGGGAGGAGATGAAGAGCAAGAAGGCTTCAGTGAAACGTGAGTACATGCATCATTGCTCATGCGTGGGATCAACCAGTATTTTATTAACTCACTAAATCCTAGAAATTTTTGCTACTTTACACAAAATTGGAAAAAAAAACGTATTAAAAATGAGCATGTACATAGATAGTTTTATTCAACTACCATTAACATATAAAAACTAATAACATTAGCTTTGATATAAGTTGTCTCCCCCTCTATAATTTGTCTCAGAAAAATGTAATAAATAGACATGGGGTCAAAAATAACCCGGGGAAACTCGTCGGTGTTAGGGGTGTGTGAGTAATTGCGTTTGCTCATAGAATTTATTAGCTTCTCACCTGACACTAGGACTTTATATTTTGACGCCATTTTTAGGTTTGTGTACCACCTGGTGAATTGTCGTTAGTAGTACTCAAGGAAACAAATTAACTCTTTGGTTAAACGATTAAATACAACTCACGATTGGTTTTTCTTTTAGTTAGGGTAGATACAGACAGAGAGAGAGAGAGAGAGAGAGAGAGAGAGAGAGAGAGAGAGAGAGAGAGACTTTTTCACTGATTCAAACCCCAAAGTATAGAATTCTATTGAGTGTATGTCTTCTTCTTCTCCCTTCTCCTCTTCCTCCGCCTTGCCTTGTATTTTGACGTAATTTTCTGATCAGTCTCAGGCGATGAGTTTACCAAGGCTGTGATCAACCAGTATCAATGATATATATTTGCTCCCAAATCCAGTTCCTTGATTACTGATTAGATTTTAATCACAAAGACCCAAACGTACGTGAGAATTGGTGATCAGATAATCATAACAAAAACTCA
>NC_088364.1:62561687-62569187 GCF_034508935.2 Berghia stephanieae
CTTATGAAATACTTCTCCAACGAGCATACAAGTGTGTCCAGAGGAGAAAAACATTATAAATCTGATCATGTTTTGACTTTTATACATTCTGATCACATGCCATCTGAAAAAGTTCTAGCCAGCATGAAGAATGAAAAGTATCGATTTTCTTTGTTTAGAACCAAGCTGCTGGTTGCTGGGCGGATGTGACAACAGACTATCGAATCCTATTGTAAACAGGCCATTGTGTGAGACAATCGTTGGTTGGAAATGTTACAGGAAATGTTTATCGTGCATTCCATCTGGTCCCACGTACTCTGAAATAAAATATTTAAAAAGCAAACAACACAAACCATTTTCAAAATTTTGGCCAGAAAACTCGTTCTTAGACCGATTTAAATGACCGTCATCTTGTGATAAACTCTCAAACCTGGGACTTCAAGTACGTCTTCAATGAAGTCCCAGGTTTGGCAAGATGAAGGTCATTTTAATTGATCGATATAATTTGAAGAACGAGTTTTCTGGCCAAAATTGTTGAGTACGGCAATGTTGTTAATGACGTCCCACAATGTGAGAACAGCGCATTGAGTTACAAATTTGAGATGAGAACAGAGCGAACAAAATTGACGTCACACAGTTCTTTGTTATTGTTTATTTAAACAGCCATTTAAATGATTGGTTCTCACGAAATTCTCTCAATCAGACTATAGATAGTTCGAAGATGACGTCACTCAGGCCTTTGTTATTCTTTATTTAGACAGCACTTTAAATGATTGGTTCTCATGAACTTCTATCAATCAGACTATAGATAGTTCGAAGATGACGTCACTCAGGCCTTTGTTATTGTTTTTGCCATCCGCATTTGTGAGTTGTTCTCACTAAACTGTATTAACCAGACTATAAAAGTTCATTGTTACACAGCGTTTGTGTGTTGGTCCGTTATACTTCCGGATGGCAATGTTGTGAACTTCTTAGCCAAGAGCATACTATCTATAGATAATATGCGCTTGGCTTAGAGCCTCACAACATTGCCATTCGGAAGTATAACGGACCAACACACAAAACACTATGGAACCCTGTTGAACGTTTATATTCTGGTTAATACAGTTTAGTGAGAATTACTCATAAACTTGGATGGCAAAAAAAAAACAATAACAAAGACACTAATGACGTCAATTGCATTATATTCATAGTATTATTTTTGTATTATAGTGCGTCTTTGTGGTCGAGTGGTATGTCACTCACTTTCGGATCGGAAACTGTATTAACCAGAATATAAACGTTCAAGGTTCCACAGTGTTTTGTGTGTTGGTCCGCTATACTTCCGGATGGCAATGTTGTGAGATTCTTAGCCAAGCGCACACTATCTATATCGCCTTGAATCAGCTTATAAACTTGATCTAAGGCTCGTGTCATTGTTCCAACGTTATCATGGATAAGTATGCGCTTGGCTAAGAAACTCATAACATTGCCATCCGGAGGTATAACGGACCAACACACAAAACTGTGTGTATCCATAAACGTTTATAGTCGGCTTAATACAGTTCAGTGAGCATTACTCATAAACGCGGATGGAAAAAAACAATAACAAAGACCTGAGTGACGTCATCTTCGAACTATCTATAGGGTCCTTATATGTTTACACTCAAATGTTGCAATCATAATCAAGTTAACACACACATCCATACACATAGTCACACACTCACACATACAAACATACAAGATTCATTCACACACATAGACACATATGTCACACACAGAGTAAGAGAGAGAGAGAGATAGATGTAGATAGATAAAGAGAGAGAGATAGAGAGAGAGAGAGAGAGAGTGACAGAGAGAGATAGAGAGAAAGAGTGAAAATGAAAGAAAGAAAGGGAGGAGGAGGAGAGAGAGATAGAGAGAAAGAGAGAGGGAGAGATAGAGAGAGAGAGGAGAGAGAGAGAAAGAGAGAGGGAGAGATAGAGAAATAGGGAGAGAAAGAATCAGTAAGAAAGAAAGGGCGGAGAGATAGAAAGGGAGAGAGAGAGAGAGAGAGAGAGAGAGAGAGAGAGAGAGAGAGAGAGAGAGAATGGATGGAGAAAAACGAAGAAAATGAGAAGAAAACAACAATGTAGAGGTAAACAACATTTATAACAGAGAAAACCAAAACAACACCAAAACACAAATTCCCTTCCACTAATGAACTTGGCAACCGATCCACCAAAACACCCCTGGATAACAACTACTCTCTGAAAAAGTCGTACGTAAAAATTTGGCCAGAAAACTCGTCCTTTAAATATCGATCGATTAAAATGACCCTCATCTTAGCAAAAACTCTAAATCCTGCGATTTCACGAAGTCCCAGACTTGAGGGATTTTGGCAAGATAAAAAGTCATTTTAGTCGATCGATATTTCAAGGACGACTTTTCTGGCCTAAAGGTTGAATACGTCGTTATATTTTTAAAGGTTGAGCAGGACAGGAAATACAAGTTGTAACTATTCTTGTGAATATAACCACACAGGAGATGAAACATATTCGTGGCAATGATTAGCCAGGACTATAACAATTCTGTGACAAACCAATTCGCCTCGGGTATGTACATTATATCCAATAATCAAATATATTACATTTTTTATATGTGTCACTGCATGACATAATCAGTCGGAAGGTAAAAATTTTGGATTTGCATAATTTTGCATTTTCTGAAAGACTATTTAATATTTTTAAATCTTTTAAAAAGATTTGAATGTTTATTTGAAGTAAATCGGGAGATTTTTCATGAAGTTATGGTCAGATGTATGGGGAAAGTATCCAGCAACTTTTCTCAAATGTCATACTTTTTCAACTTAACTAGCTATAAAAATTATTTAGAAGTGACATTAAGCTTTGTTGTTTCCCGAAGATGTACAAAAAGGGTTGATTTAATCATTTATGACAAGAATTCACTTTTGATTAAAAATTGACTTTCTAATTAAACTTGGCAATATCTCAGTTCAAGCCTTTTCACCATCCGGCTGATTGTGTCATTCACTGTAAAATATACGCACTGCAGCACCGTAAAGTGAGCTAGGGCGATGTGACTTGCTCAAGGCGACTAGTCGAACTCGGTACCTTTTGGGTACGAAGCAAAGACCGTACTGTATCTAGACAGATAGATAGACATATTGATTGATAGATAGATAGAAAGATAGATATATAGATAGATGGATGGATAGATAGATAGATAGATAGACAGCTAGATAGATGATAGAATGATTGATAGATAGACAGATAGATTAATAGATAGAAGGATATATATATATATATATATATATATATATGAGTTATATATATATATGATATATATATATATATCCTTCTATCTATGAATCTATCTGTCTATCTATCCCTCAATATATCTATCGATCTCTCAATCTGTCTATCTATCAATCATTCTATCTAGCTGTCTATCTATCTATCTATCTATCTATCTATCTATCTATCTATCTATCTATCTCTCTCTCTCTCCCTCTCTCTCTCTCTCTCTATATATATATATATATATATATATATATATATATGGATGTTTCAAATATCGATCGATTAAAATAAACCTGGTCTTGGCAAAAACTCTCAAACTTGGGATTTAAAATACATCACCGAAGACTTAGGTTTGGGAATTTCTGACAATATGAGGGTCATATAAATTGTTCGAAATTCGAAGGACGAATTTTCTGGCCATAATTTTAAATACGTGTTTTGATTTTTTAAAAATCCAGAATACGGCAGCATCTTATTCCATGTTTTGTGTGAAATTCTCTGCCGACCGCGGGCGGGTTTTTGCCAGGGGTTTGTTTCTCCGATCACACCGATAAGCTAAATGCTCACTCGCGTGGGGATAAATATGTGCTCACATTAACACTCCCCACCCTCCTCTACCCGTGTATATGTATGTTTGTGAGCGCGTGTGTGTGTATGTGTGTGTGTGTGTGTGTGTGTGTGTCGGCGCATGCGCATTCCATGGAATGGTTGGTATGAAATTCCAAGCAACTACAAAGATAAACAAATCATTAACGACCTCCTCCTTATCTCATTCACACTTCTTCCAATTGCATATCAGTCTTTTTTTCTTTTTTTCTTTTTTTAAATTTTTTTTGCTGTTTTCCTACTTGAGAGAGGTCCGTAACAATGGGGTGGAAGTCAATCACAATCTAGACTGAAGTCATGAGTAGGGATCGAACATGAATCATGATAGAATAGGTACTAACACTGACCATTTTGGATTCAAAACCATTCTTTAATTAAGACTAAAAACACACCAAATGATAATTCCTTCTTCTTCTTATTATTATTATTATTAATATTATGATCATTATTAATATTATTATTATTATTATTATTATTATTATTATTATTATTATTATCATTATTATTATTATTATTATTATTATTATTATTATTATTATTATTATTATCATTATTATTATTAGTATTATAATTATCATCATGATCACTATTATTATTGTTATTATCTCAATATTTTTTTTATCATTATTATTATTATCATTATTATTATTATTATCATTATTATTATTATTATTATTATTATTATTATTATTATTATTATTATTATTATTATTATTATTATTATTATTATTATTATTATTATTATTATTATTATTATCATTATTATTATTAGTATCATTATTATTATTTATTATTATTATTATTATTATTATTATTATTATTATTATTATTATTATTATTATTATTATTATTACCATACCTGCTAGGTAGTCAGGGGGTCAGACAAAAACATCTCGACTGCACCCGGGATCGATCTAATGAAAACAGTTTAAAATTGAGCAATCAATTAGCGCATTATCAACTAAACGTGCTCAAAGCGCTTTACAAGGTGTCCATGGCCAACAGCAACACTTAACATTTAGGACTGGACATGACGCGACGCGATATTACAATTGTTTTAGACAGAGACAACGCTGTAAACGACCAGGTACTCATTTTACACCTGAGTTCGGTGAGAGAATGTGAGTAAAGAGCCTTTTCCAAAGACCCAACTAGGCTAGGCTCGAACCCAGGACCTTCCGATCCGAAATCGAGTGTCATACCACTAGACCACATAGCCGCACATGAAAAAAGTCATCACTTAGAAAAAGCGTCTCCATTAACAGATGGAACGTTGAGTACCTTGAGAAGGCGATGAATGGATAGTGTGAGCACTGATTGAAAACAAATGCACCTGCATTCCATGACAGGTGAGCTCAGTAGCAAGGTAAGGACGTGGTGGATGAAAGGACTATATAATGAAGTGAGACAAGGATAGGTCAACAGTGAGTATTGATACAGAGAGAGAGAGATGAGAGAGAGAGAGAGGAGGGAGAGAGAGACAGAGAGAAAGAGAGAGATGGGGAGAGGGAGAGAAACACAAAGAGGGAGAGAGAAAGTGAGAGAGAGAGAGAAAGAGAGAGAGAGAGAGAGAGAGAGATGCAGGGAGACCTGGAGATAGAGAAAGAAAGAAAGAAATAGTGATAGAAAGAAAGAAAGAGAGAGAGAGAGAGAGAGAGAGAGAGGAAGAGAGAGAGAGAGCGAGAGAGAAAGAGGGAGGGAGAGAAAGAGACATAGAGAGATAAAGATAGAAGAAGAGAGAGTAATAAAAAGAAAAGAGTGGTAAGAGAGACAGAGAGAGACAGATATATATATATATATATATATATATATATAGAGAGAGAGAGAGAGAGAGAGAGAGAGAGAGAGAGAGATAGAGAGAGAGGGGGGGGGTAGCGAAATATGAAGCCTTTTGGACGATTTATTTCTCTTTCTGAATTACACAGTCATCATGACCCCTTTTAAATCTCCAAACGTAAACAAGACGTCCTCTCTTTGTCACCCGTCTGTTAAGTGTTCATGCCTATGACCACCTGCCTATCAACTGTATAAACACTTACTTTTCTCTACCACGCGATACTTTTATAAATAAAAAGAAAATAATAAGGTTACCAAAACAGAATACGTAACGATCAAATAACCTTTCAAAGGCTTTCGATCTTTTCAACGAAAACAAATGGAAGTTCATTTCATCTTACGTCACTACAGGCTGTCATCCATTCTCAAACAGCTCTCAGGGGAGACCACCGTCTTCAAGATTCTAGATGAATTCTGTGATGAATCGATTCTTTGCTTTTAGATAAAATGCCCACTTTTTCTGACTGCCTAATCAAACCTTCTAACACACAAAATGTATTGGCTTATGGAGACAATTTAGTGAGAACTAATCACCAATCTAGCGTTATTGTTTTTAGACCGCCGGTTGAGTGATTAATTCTGACTAAATTCTATTAATCAGGCTATAAACGTTTAAAATTACATACAAAGTTGTGTATGTTTGTGAAAATAATTGATCTGGCATGTATTTTACGGATACCGGTTAGGAGTAATGCCGAAGCTATGGGATGTTGACACTTGTGGGGAGCAAACCTGAGCTTATGGGATGTGGAAACGAGTGGGACACTCAAGTGGGAAGTAAACTAGTGAGGTGTTGATATCAATGGGGAATGGGGTGTTGGGACAGTGGGGGTTGAACCTGAGACTATTGGATATAGACAGTAGTAAGAACGGAGCCTTGACAGTAGTATATATTGACACGAGAAGGGATTGAACCTGGGACTGATGGCACGGATGGAGACAGCTTAGAGTGGAGTTTTGGATTTACAGATTGAAGGAATTCTCAATGGAATAAACCCCCCCCCCCCCCCCATCTCTCGTCCGTCAATGAATGATTTTGACGGTCTGCCTATGGCGTACGTTCGAGTTCGATGAGGGAGAGTAATAATCATAACATACCTCCTCCTCACCCCCCCCCCCCACCCCCCACCCCCTTCCCTCGTCCGTCCGTCCGCCTCCTCACAATTTATAACATTTTCTCCCTTCTACTCACTATCAAATTCTCACTGGCACGAACCCATCCACTCACTTTACGTATAGATATATTTCTTCATAGTGTCTGTTACTACAAAGTCTGCCCCACGAGTCTGCGAGCGAGTGGAATTGGTGAGGGGAGAGGGAGAAAGGAATGGAGAGAGATAGATAGAGAGAGAGAATTTTAGAGGAGAAGCAATGCAGTTATTGGAGTGTGAATTCTTCTCCGAATGGGAGATGGAAGTGTATGATAATAATGATGATTATAATAATGATGATGATAATGATGATGATGATTAATGAATAATCAAACATGGAATGTTGGCCAGGGAAAAAAAAAAGAAATATATTGCCTGTTGTTGTTGATTTTGTGAATTTAGTTGTTGGAGTTATAGTGCTGTTGTTTCTGTCATTCGTTTCCGAATTCCTTCCAGTTTTGCCATCGGAGTGGGTGAGAACTTGGAAATTCGTTATTGATGATGAAGGAGTTGATAAAATGTGGAACATGTGGGAGTGATTCAATTGTGTCAATGATTGGTTCCGGTAGGCTGGAACTCGATGGGCGATAGATGATGATGATGATGATGATGTTGTTGATGATGATGGTGGTGATGATGGTGATATG
>NC_088364.1:62574187-62599187 GCF_034508935.2 Berghia stephanieae
GCAACGTCCTCGTAAATTGGCGATGAACACAAAAATCCAATAAGGGAACAGGCTCTCTATTATTAATCTGTGATGCAATCCGTTCTCGCCCAGAATCGTTTTCCTTCTTTTCTTTCTTCATTTTGGGTATTGAGGCTGTGGCAATAGATCGTTCTACTAAAATTCGCCAGAAAAATAATCCAAACTAAGATATTTATAAAAATATTACTATTTATTTTTAAAGTCGTTTTGATCAGTTTTTCTGGGTTGAACTATGAAAAATAAACCAAAAAGTAGAAAACCTGGCATAAAAATTATAGAAGCTTCACGGGCTTTACTATCGACGTTATGTGTCTAAGTAAAATAACCACTATTTTACCGCTTTATTAATAGAACCATCACAGAAATCTATGTGTAAACTTATACGTTTATAATATCCAAGAGAAAATCGTGTGATAACTAGTCATCCAATTGACGGTATAAAAACAATCACAATGATCAGAGAGAAGTCGATTTCATTCACGTTTTTGTTTATAAACAACCAACTATGTTTGTCCGAGCACGTGTGAAGGTGTGTCACAAATTCCATGTTTTGTTTGATCAAAAAATCTACTGGTTAATTCCTGGAGAAAATGGTCTCAAACACCATGGAGTTAGCTGAGGATCTTGTCTTAAATAAATTTTAACAACAGGAATCAAGAGTGTGATGTCAAAATACTGGTTCCAATCTCCTTGGAAGTGGAAACCCAAAGACTGGACATGTAGCTTGTGTAATTGATCTTCATGTGTTAAAGTGATGGCATCATATTTTCTAGTCTAAATATTACATGCTGGTCGTCAATAAATATAATCCATACTCACTCTTTGACGTCCCGTAATCCTTAGAATCTACATACACATCCTGCCACTGAAATAGTTATTCCACCTTGTTATTCAATGTGTAACCTATTTATTGTTAGTCTTCCGGAGGAATTGTTACACACTTCCAACGACTTTTGAACCGGAATAGAGGAAGGCGTGACGTCACGATTCCTGATTACCCATACAAGGATGTTGTGTTGTGCTATCAATGACTGTAAAAAAGAGATGTGTTGGCCATTACACACTTATAGATTGTGTTGTAGGTGTGTTGTTGTTAGAATGTAACTATTTAATACTGTAAATCACCTAGAACCATGCAGAAGTGGAATGGGATATGTAACAGCATGTCCTGCTGTCAGCAACACAGAAGACAAGGTGGGTTTCTGATTTACAACCTTTGATGTAAGAAGATACAAAATGTACATTGAGGAGGGAACAATATTGAATTTAACAGCTTTGAAAAATAACCCGCCCCCCCCCCCCAAAAAAAAAAAAATAAAAAGATACCCAACACGGAACTTTTCGGGCTGAAAACCCTTATTCAGTTAATTACAAAACACAGCCAAAACATAAACACATTGATTAAATTCTAGACATAAGGCAGACCAATATTCTGAACGTCTTGTCCGCAAGAGGGGTTTTGAGACCGAAACGTTCCGTGTTTGGTGTTTTGTTAGTTGTTCAATTGACACCAACCGTCTTAGACCGTAATCATCTTTAACTTAAAGCATGACACGAGAGCCCTCTAGGAGCACGTTCAGTGGATATTGCACTATGTAAAAGCTCAAGTTCTTTTGTTTTGATAAGAATAATGGTAATGGTGGTTAATAAACGCCTAGGATAATAGAAATGAAGAGAGACGAATGCCGATGCTATTATCACATTAAGAAACAAGGGAGCAGGAACCGGTGTAAGATAAACCTCTGAACAAGCGTGTATGAAAGGTGCCAGACATAAGGTCTGAGTTTCGATCCCCAGTCGTTGTAGACTGATTTTTGGGATGATGGTTTCTGCTTCAATAGTCTTCAACAGTCGTACTGTCACTTCCTTCCTTATGACGTATGGTAACAGTAACACTGGCTCTAAACTATCGGAACAATGGCTGACGCCGAATGAAATATTTCCCCGGCGAGCTTAAACGCGTATCCAGAGGTAAAAAACCCCATCAATTTGATCATGTATTGACTTTTACACATTCTGATCACAAGGCATATGAAAAGGGAATGAAAAGTTCTAGCCAGCATGAAGAATAAAAAGTAATGATTTTCTTTGTTTAGAACCAAGATGGCCGCCGTTGCCGGGCGCGTGACATCAGACTATTGAATCCAATTTTTCATCTTGCTTTGTCTGGCACTTTTCATACACACTTGTTCAGATCTTCATCTATCGATGATATTGAACGTTATAAAAATTACTAATGATATTTCATTACCAATTGCCTTTCACAGCATCAGTGGATGACAGCGACATTTGCAGTTTGGATGTATCTGGAGCATCTCAGGAACTACAGACGGTGGCATTGAGAGATCTCAAAGGATCGAGTGAGTATCTTTGTTACCAAAATAAAGAACTGAACAAGTGTGTATGAAAGGTCCCAGACAAAGCAAGAAAGAAAAAAATACAAGAAAAAAAATCCCACAAAAATCAGTCGACCTCGACTGGGGATCGAACCGGGAATCAGAAGGTCTGAAGTTCGATCCCCAATCGAGGTCGACTGATATTTTTATCTTACACCGGTTCCCGCTCCTTATTTTCTTTATTTCTAAATCAACGATAACACAACCGCCAAACAGTCTAAACTCTCCCCATACGAACAATTCGCAGGAATGTTCCTGATGTGTCATACCAACCCAACAAGAAATGACGTGAGTAGAAAAGTACTAGAGAGAATAAAAACTTTTTCGGCATTTAGGAGTCGAACCCCCACGACCCGACTGCTACAGAACCTCCGTCTGGTCGCGAGAGCACGGTAGCACGTCTGACCCTCAAGCAGGAGTTCTGATGTTCGGTCCCCAGTCGAGTCAGACTGAACTTTTGGGACAGTTTTTTTTCCTTTTCTTGTTTTGATTTGTCTGGCAGTTTCATACACATTTTTTCAAATCTTTATTTTACACCAGTGCCTGCTCCCTAATTTGATTTCTTATTGTAATTTTTGTCTTATTGGATAAAACTCACCGGGAATCAATTCAGACCGAGAAAACCAAAATGAAATCGTAACAAAAACGCTTATCTGATTAGCCAGGATTTTTTGGAGTATTTGCCAAATTCTATTCGTGACTTTTTGTCTGTCTTGCAGTAAGTTTGCTTTTCTAAGATATGACATGCCTGTAGTTGTGTTTGGTCTCACAGTCAAATAGTTATTATAATATCAATGCTCGTGTGATCATAATTTGATTCCGAGTGCGGCTGTGAAGTCAAATCTTAAGTCAATACAGCCATGAATACAAATTGGCAACGAAAACAATTAAAAAGATAAAATAAACATGTCTTTATTCAATCACAGCGAGCCAGTCAAAACAACCATCCCATGCTTTGTCTTGTTTGTTTGTTTTCCTGTACCCCAGTGATACAACTCAGCATAAAAGGAATTGTTACCATCTCTAAAGGATGTTCACAAAGAATGGCTTCATTCAGGACTTCGATATCTATTTTTATGATACAGTTTTTGATTTATTTCACAATATTTTTTTAAAACGTATGATACAGCTTTTGATCTTATATTGGATTTTCGGACCTCGGGCTTAGCCCGCCCAAGATTGGTTATATCCGAGGTTACGAAATGTTCAATATTTCGGATCAAAAACTGTAATATAACACCCCGTGTATAATATCCTATCAAAAGTCAATAAAAATGAAAATATCAGAAAAGTAAATATCATTTTTAAATTAAGTCGAGATTACAAGTAGATTTTAGTTTAATTTAAAATGTCAACAACAACAAAAAGTCCATCACACTGTTGCGTATAACTCACCTTTGTTTTTAATACTGAATTGACGCAGCAAGTTATGGTGACCCAACTCAATACAAAATCAGAAGGTCAGAGGTCAATATACATTATTTTTGACTGGTTTATTTACTAAGACGGGGTGTAACCCATTTCACGTGATGTGAAAAATACTATTCAATTAAATTCCAATTCAGTATAACTGTTGTGTTAAGGAAGTGTGTACAAAGTACAATGTACCCAGACTTTATATTTACCATCTATAACATAGAGCTCACACTTTCAGAACACAAGAGATATTTTCTAAATTTGATAGATTGGCCTATTTAAATCAGTCCAACCTAGGTGGAAGAGGGGGGTGGGGGGGGGGGTGGAGTGATGGTTGGGGGTCCAGAATGAAGTGTTGACCTTACCCGGAATCGATTTGATCGCTTTTCTACGGAACCCAGCACCCTACTTTGTAAAATGACAGGCTTTTATCAATGCCAATTATAAGATCTATCCCTAGTCACTACTGGTCAAATATCATCATTTATCTTGGGGGTACGGGTAAGTATTTTGGTAAAGCCCAGATCACGCGCCATGGGTAAACGTGATATTAGAATAACGAGCCATGGATAAACGTGATATTGGAATGGTAGCTATGATGGCAGATGTAGTGTATTCCTCCATACGTAGTAGCCATGGCAATAAATCGATGTCTTGGGTCGTCACAATGTATGGACACCGTGATGACCAGATGACCCAGTTCATATTCGTCCAAAAAAAAAAAAAAAAACACCACACTATGGTAGTGAATAAATAATATGAGATTTGTGAATATTTGCGGGGATGGACCCCATAATATGGCCTTTTGTAAGAATCCCAATTATGAAGACATTAAAATCGTGTAAAAAGAATATTTACAAAAAGCAACCCCCCCCCAAAAAAAAAAACAAGAAAAAAAAAAACAAAAACAAACAAACAAACAAAACAAACAACCACCCCCCCCCCCAAACAAAAAACAACAACAAAAACAAACAGACAAACAAAAAACAATTTAAAAAAACCAACAACAATGAAAAAAAAACCCAAAAGAAACACATACATACACACACACACGCACAAACACACAAATAGAACAAACAAACAAAAAGTTTGAGAATTTATGTTGCGCAATATCTACTAAACGTCCTCAAGGGGTCCTTACTCAACAGCGACACTTAACAATTCGGGAGATAGGCGATATTATTATTATTATGACAATTATTATTGTTAGGCAATATTACATTTGTTTTATCGAACAAAGACAACGCTGTTAACAGAACAGTGAGATAATTTGAGTAAAGAGCCTTTATCAAGGGCTCATCTATACATGTTTAGATCGGGAACCGAACCCTGGACCTTCCGGCCTGAAAGAGAGTGTCATACCCCGAGACCACATAAGTAAAATCATCCCATGTTTGACCCAGCCTTCCATTTTATAAGCAGTTTACATTTTTTTTAAATTGAGCTTTTATATAGCGCAATATCCACGAAACGTGCTCAAAGCACTTTACATGGGGTCCCTGTCCAACAGCAACATATAACATTTAGGACAAGACATGACTCCTGTAAGGCGATATTATATTTTTTTCCGACAGAGACATCGCTGTTTACGGCCAGGTACTCATTTTACACCTGAGTACGGTGAGAGAATGTGAGTAAAGAGCCTTTTCCAAGGACTCAACTATGCGCCGAGCGGGGCTCGAACACAGAACCTTCCGATCCGAAAGCGAGTGTCATACCACTAGACTACATAGCCACACATCTATTCCTAGGGCCTTATGGCTGTACAGAATAAAAAAAAAAAAGACGAGATTTCTATAGCGCAATATCCACTAAACGTGCTCCAGGCGTTTACAAAGGGTCTCTGACCAACAGCAACACGTAACATGTAACAAGAAGAACAAGATATGACACCTGTTATTACTTTTTATCCAACAAAGACAATGCTGTTAACGACCAGGTACCTATTTTACACATGAATATGGTGAGAGAATGTGAGTAAAAAGCTTTTTTCCAAAAGCTCAACTATGCGCCGATCCGATCCGATCCGAAAACGAGTGGTATACAACTAGACCACATAGCCTCACCATAGACAACTTCGTGTGAAAATTTCAAACTACATTTTAATAGTTGAAAAAAAAAATTGAAATGCAAAATTAAGCAACGAATGTGTCGAGTAGAAATCCGTTGGTTGGGGATTATGGGGGACCTGACACTAAAAGATAAATGGCACCCATAAAAACACAGAAGATACACTGAACCATAATGAGACTCCTAGGAACGAGGCGCCCAGAAAAACGTGACACCCACAAAAACACAGCAGGTACACTGAACCATAATGGCACTCCTTGGAACGAGGCGCCCAGAAGAACTAAACACCTTCAAAAACACAACAGGTACACTGAACCATATGACTCTTAAAGGAACGAGACGCCCTCAAGAACATGACATCCAAAAAAGCACAGCAGATAGCTAAATTGCATAATGACACTCAATGGAACGAGGCGCCCACCAGAAAATGACACCCACAAAAACACAGCTGATACACTGAACCATAATGACACTTAAAGGAACGAGGCGCTCACCAGAACATGACACCCACAGAAACACTTCACTCATTAAAAAAATAAATGTAAGAAAATTTCCTTTATTTATCTCATACGGGAAATTTTTCTCTTGGGCCTATTCCACGGGAAGACTGGAATAACCCAGGCGTCAGCCAAATTGCAGCGCCTCAAACTGAGCTCGGGCGAGGTGACTTGGTCAAGGCCACACAGAGTAGCGGCGAATTATCGAACTCGGTACCTTTCGGGTACCTCTGAGCCACGCTGACCAATAAGAACATGGCACCCAAAGCAACATGGCTGCTGTCAGGTGACGCCTTTCTCAGCCAATCAATCAATCACAATTAGAGGTTGACATTCTCTTGGCTTCCATTTCCATCCATTCCACTCCCATTGGGTATTCAGTATTGATTTGTTATTCTCAATGTCTAATAAAGCAATTATGTAAACTATTCACGTCAATGTAGAGGGTGTTAAGGGATTATAAAAAGGGAGGCCAAAACATCCATCTTAATCTGGTAATGGAAGTATAATATCCAATTATTTCAGAGTTGTTTGCATAGATGATAAGAAGAAATGAAGTGATTAGGAAAGTGCCAGAAGACAATAGAGAATAGATATTTCGCGGCGGCGATGGGGGCTCGAAACCGCATGAAACTCTAAGTGTAGTGTATTTGATCTTATTCTTGTTTCAGCCTCCCCCCCCCCCACCCCCAATAACATTATTCATGCTATGCAATTAAGTAAAATACTCACAACTTCCAAAACTATATGTAGCATTGTACGTTTAGAGTCTGTTTGAAATGATTTTAATGAGCACTATTCATTAAAGTGGCTGGCTGAAAAACAATAACAAAGAGCTGAGTGACGCCAATATCATTCCTTCTATTAACGTTTAAGATGACACACTGTGTTGTGTTTTGAAATGATTGATCTGGCGGGCCAAGCTGGTTAGTATTCTACTTAAACGCACTCCATTAATAAATTGATCTGTATGATACTTCATAAAACCTTCAATTCTTTACACATAAGATAACATAGCCTGAATAATACGAACATTCACGCCGTACAATTTTACTATGGAAAACGGTCTTAATGCTCCATCTCTTGAAGACAAAGGGAGAGAACCAATTTTATTTACTCAAGTCTACGCCAAATTATTCTGATTGAAATATTTTGAAAGATGAGTTTTCTTTTCATGGGCCTTTTACGATGAAAGAATGTAAATGTTGCTGCTCGAAGCACGAAGAAATAAATAACAATGTGAAATTGAATGTAAGATTCAATTTAATATACGAAAACAGATTGTATGGACATTTCGGGTTTCTCCTTTATCAAACAGGACGAATGAAAGAAACACTACAGACGAATAAGATAATGTGGTAGTGGCGTTGTTAAGTTGAATAGACAAAAACATGTTCATTCATCCTGTTTTGTTGATAAAGGGGGAACCCGAAACGTCCATAATATCTGTTTTCGTATTTTAGATTGAAACTTATATTCAATTTCACATTGTTACTTATGTAGGATGAAAGGCATGTCTTGTGGGTTTCCTATACCAGTAACTGGAAAGACACATATTTAGAATTTTGACCAGAAAACCTGCCTTTCAAATATCAATTGATTCAAATTATCCTTTTCTTGTTTAAAATTTCTAACTTTTATTGGTTCCTACCATGTAAAAGATACTTTTTAAAAACCCAAAAACCTGAGGATTATCCGAGAAGGAGGCAACGTGGCCCAGCGGTACGGTAACTGCTTCGTACCCGAAAGGTACCGAGTTCGATCACTGTTCGCCTTGTGGCCTTGAGCAAGGCACCTCACCCTAGCTGATTTCGCGGCGCTGCACTGCTGATGACGCCTGTGTTATCCCAGTCTTCCCTTGGAATAGAACCCTAGAGACACATTTCCCATGTGGGATGAATATAGTTACACTGAGAGGCTGCAAGGGAAAATGTCTCATGTTTAAGCAGTTTACCAGCGTACTGTGGAAGGGTTGTGTCTTTTTTACGAAACCCGCCGAAACCCGCCGAAAGGAAGTGTACACCAGTCGGGAGTGAATCTGAGACTATGGTTATCCGCGGGTTTCGGCGGGTTTCGTAAAAAAGCACTAAGAATACGTATAAAAATGGTGGCCAGAAAAAAATCGTCCTTCAAATATCGATCGATTTAAATGGCCCTGATCTTGACAAAAACCTTCAAACCCTGGGGCCTTGCGAAATCTCAGGTTAGAAAATTGTACACAAGATGAGGGTAATTTAAATAGGTCAATATTTGAAAGATAAGTATTCTGGCCAAAATGTTAAATGCGCGACTTTCCAGAGGACGGCAGTTAACGGGTCCCTGATATTAACTCACTCAATCCTAGAGATTTCTGCTATTTCTCAAAATTGGAAAAATGTTTTTAAAATAAGCATGTGAACAGAATAGATAGTTTTATTCAACTAACATTAACATGTAAAAACTAAAAATATTAGCTTTGATACGACTCCTATAATTTGTCTCATAAAAATGTAATGAATAGGCATGTGGGGTAAAAGTAACCCGGGTAAACTACGGATATAGTCGGTGTCAGGGATGAGTGAGTTTATAGGCAATCAACAAAAAATAATTCCCCTTTCTACTCCCACCCCCAACCGAAGGGGTAAAAACTAAACGTTGTTTACTACAAATCTATTTTCTTGTAATAACATTTGAAATCATAAATTAATTTTAGACTCCCCCCCCCCCCCCCCTTATTTTCCCCTTCGGCGAAGAAATTAATGTTTATAATTTTGTTGACACGATGAAACGTTCATCGTTAGTTTACGTGTAAAGTTACAATTATTGGTTCGTTTCGTATGTTTACAAACTCCCCGGTACGAACAAATTTTGTGTTATTGGTTTATATGCAATGTGTATAGTTACGCTATAATGACGCGTGTAAACAGAACGAACGTAGATTAATAAAACAGGGTGTTCCAGAAGTGTTAAACCAATAAGAAAATAGTTTACAGAGAAACTCAGTTGGTAAAGCACTCGTTTCACAAGCAAAGGGACCGAGATCGATCCCGGGTGCAATCGAGATTTTTTTTTTCTGACTCCCCTGTCCACCCAGCTGTGATTGGATAGCTAGGTCTATTAGATATGGCGGAAAGTACTTTGCGATCGACTAACGTCCTATCCAAAGGGTAGCAAGCAATTGCTATTGTCCGTTTCACGCTATAGAAACCGGGATAAATTTCAGCTCTATAGAACTAATGGCTCTTAAGGACTAATTTGTTTACGGAGAAACAGACAGCACAGCTAAGAACAAAATGTCAGCGAGAATAATTAGAAATTATTCAAGTTAAGTTTAACGCAAATCAGAACTCGAAAACTGACTTAACAGAATGTATACGATTTAAAACAATAAAACATACACACATCTGTACTGGATTTCAACGTGTCCACCATTTTGTGTGATTTGTGGTTTGGTGCGTCTCTCTCCAAGTGTTTTTGAACATTTCTTTGCTGGCTAAATAGTATTAATCAGACTATAAACGATTAAGGTTTCGCATTGTTGTTTGTGTTAGTTCGTTGGGCTGACGGGTGTTATGAGTCATTTTTGGTCAGTGTCAGGCTATAAGTTTACAATGGCTTTGTTCTAGCTAACTTTGTGGCTCTGCCCAGGGGCTGGCGTCGGGTTTATTTCAGTCACCCCTTGGAATAAACTCTCAAAACAAACTTCCTATTTGGGATGAATAAAGGGAATTTCTTTAATTATTTAATTATCATAATATTTATACTAATTTTGTTTTTTGATCTGTTCATCTGACGGATAGAACAGTTGAGTATTATACTTAAACGCATCGCATCAATATTTAGTGACGAGTACCCTGTGGAGTGTGCCTTCCCATTGATCTCAACCAGCACAGACATTGATTGGTCGTTCAGTCCTTTTCTCAATGGCTGAAATCATTCATCTCTCACGAACTCCGGCGGCATCATTGATTGATCTTTCACAAGGAAAAATAATTTTCACAGCCGAGTTTCTTTGTTCCTTTAAAAAAAACTAGAAAATGTTTGCCTCGTCCGCTGTGGTAGTGAAAAAATTATCAGAGTCTATGTGACTTATATAAATTGAAATAACACAAAAAGAAGCAACGTTTCGGCCCTTGTCCTTCGTCAGCTGACAAACGAATAATGCAATATTCTGTGACCCATCGACTCAAAACGGAATTAGGTCGGTTGATATCGATCAGTAATGGCAAACGTTCAAGATTAATGTGTTCTAACTGGATGGGTCTCTGACCTCCCGTAGTGGGCAGGGAGGCACTTACTGGAACTTCTACCCCCCTATATCTGTTTTCCGACATGCTTTCTGTCTTCGACTTGAAATGAGATTACTTTGTTTTTTCCCGACCCTGGCCGGATACCCTGGCTGGGAGAGAACCTGTCAAATGTATAGCTGTTTTGGGAGATGATATTTTTTGTCTTGCAAATCATCTCTCTGTTATGTACTGTATTATGTTTTATTTGCATATTATATATGATTTGTAAACATTTCAGAGTATTCCTCTTAGTGTGGAACTATTCTTGTGTCTGGATGAGACTTTTAGGTGATCTCAAACTAAGTACCTTGATAGTGTGCTCTTGGAATCTACATCTGCTGTTTCCTATTTGAACCAATTCCCCTTTGTCTTACCTTTTCTTGGATGCTTTAATTGTAACTCTAGAACGTTTTACCATCCCATTTTCTTCCTTTTTACTGCCGCTGATATGACCTTAATGTGTTGCAAGCGCCGGTAAACCCTTAAAAAACAAACAAACAATGTGTTTCAAAAGTTTATTTGATCTGGCACCTTTCATACACATTTGTTCAGATCTTTAGCGTAACAGGTGCTTGCTCCCTAGTTTCTTAATTCGAAGTGCTTATTGGCAGTAGTACTACGAATAGTGATTTTACGGCGTAATCACTATTATTCGCAGTAGTAGAAGCGCTCTCCCGTCTCTGAAAATTAGTCTTTGTCCCCTCACTGAACACAACACTGTATTTTCTGTTCAAAATGGCGTGTGGTCAAATGGCTTGAAGTTGAATGAGAGTGTTATTTTGAGAAGGAAAGAAAAGGAGAGATGATTGAAACATTTTGTGTTACTGAGAATTGAGATTTTGAACGTTCCAACTTTTCCATCAATTCTGAAACTTGACATTATCGTGTTTTGTTTTGTTTTTGTTACCCCAACCCAATCAATGAAAATTTCCCCGCCCTCCTCTCTCCGACTTGATTATTCGTTCACATCTTGGAAATCTATCAGCCTATTGGTCAGACTACTTTAATGAGAATAGTTCCGTCTCCGTTTATTGTATTATTTACAGTTAGTTAAATATATTTTAGAAAGTTCCAGGAATCTCTCTCTCTCTCTCTCTCTCTCTCTCTCTCTGTGTCTCCCTCTGTCTGTCTCTGTCTCTCTCTCGCTCTCTCTCACTCACACACACACACACACACACACACAGAAGCACACTCTCGTCGAGTAATTTACCTAAATGCATAGTATCAGTAAACTCACCAATGTATGGATTAGAGGTGACAAAATAAAGAGAAAAACCAAACTGAAACTGTACCATGCTCTTGTAAAACCGGTACTTCTGTATAACTGCGGCACTTGGGCGTTGACAAAATCCGAAGAAGAACATCTGGATGCCTTCCATCGCACACAGCTAAGAAGGGTACTGGACATCAAATACCCCAAAAAGATCTCAAATGAATCACTCTATAAGATCACAAAAGAAAGACCAATCTCCCTTGACATTTTACAACAACGATGGCAACTTTTCGGTCACATACTACGCAGGGACAAAAACATACCAGCAAACCAAGCCATGTCGGGATACTTCCAAAAACACGGGAACCTTTTCAGAGGAAGACCGATCACAACACTCCCTGTGATCCTAAACAAAAACCTCACAACACTTGGACAAAGCATTAGTCTCATAACGGCAGGGGACCTTGAAAATCTGAGAACCCTAGCAGAGGACCGGCAATATTGGAGACACCTCACACAGGAAATACTGGAAACAGCCAAGGCGACCCGATCTTTCGGTCGAGACGCGAAAGGCATCTAAGTCAAGTAAGTCAAGTCATAGTATCAATATTACAAATAAATATTATGAGCGAGAGGATAGCTATATTATTATTATTATTATTATTATTATTATTATTATTATTATTATTATTATTATTATTATTATTATTATTATTATTATTGTTATTATTATTATTATATTTACAATTAATACCATATCAGTAATATTCTTTGTCTTTTAATTTTCCTTTCTTTTTGAATTACCCAGTTCCGGAAGTTGGGACAGAGAGTCTGGTGACGGAAGAGTCCAACACATCCATAGAGGTCATGGGGTTACCGTCGGTGCCAGAGGACATGGCCAAGAAAAAGATGTCCGAAAGCTTCAGTAGGAAAATGCAGGTAAGCTGTGGACAAATTATATAGAATGTACAAAGCCATGTATCAGAAATAGAAGCATGGAAAGGTTGGAGTGAAACAGTGTCAGACAAAACATGATGAAATGCCATAAACATAAAAAAAACAACAATAGAAAAGTCAACCTGCTCCCACCGTAGACCTCGTTAATTCATAGCTGACTCCGACACACACACACACACACAAACACACACACACACACACATTAAAAAAAAAAGAAGATACTTACTACAAAATACAAGGCCAGACTAGCAGAAGAAAGAGTATCATTATTTGTATTACATATATTATTATTATTCCAACTAATGGGATCACGTGGCGAAGTGGCCAAGTGGTTAAGGCATTGCTTTTTGAACGGGGTGGTCCCGGGTTCGAGCCCCTTTATATATGTGAAACAGTGTCAGACACGTCAAAAAAAGGAAGACACAACAGACAGGTAATCAGGAGGTCTGAAGTTCGATCCCCAGTTGAGGAAAACTGACTTCTATCCTGTGTTTCTTTTTCTTCTTGCTTTTCCTGCTGGTTCACAACAATTTTTTTTTTCATATCTTTATCTTTGTGTTTGTCCGAATGAAGTATGCCATTAGTCAGGTCTGTCATATTTGTCCGAATGAAGTATGCCATTAGTCAGCTCGGTCATATTTATGTCTGCATCACTCTTTGACTCAGAGTGACAGATTGTGGCCGCTGGCCTGTCAGTGATTATCTCCAGTATGTACACGCTCATTTATACGCGCGCGCACGTGCACACACACTTGAAAGAGTGAGGTGAGAACTTTGTTGGGTTTTAAGATGTACACGTACTTTCTCTCAACTCATTTTGTCCTTAAACTACCAAACACACACTCATACAACCTGGGCAAGGCATCATGACTCACATATAAACATTACATCACTCTCTTCAAATTTGGCATATCGTCTCTAAACGACATCAAATTGGGTTCAAACCTAGGTGTACATATTTACAGGTCTGATAGCCGAAAGCGATTATGGGATAGATTTTTACATTCTTGTAATGGACCATATTTTGCTTTGATTTATAATTATTTCCATTACAACAATGAGAACATAACGAGGTGGGTTATCAGTCATGAAAATAAGTGCACGTTTGTTCAGAGTTTTTTTTTATTAATAAACCATGAGACCATAATAATACTCTTCAACAGTCGTACGACACTTCCTTCCTAATGACGCATGGTAACTTAGTAACACTGGCTCTAAACTATCGGAACAATGGCGGAACCGTATGAAATATTTCTCCGGCGAGCATAAAAGCGTATCCAGAGGGAAAAAAAAACATAAATTTGATCATGTTTTGACTTTTACACATTCTGATCACAAGACATATGAAAAGTTCTAGCCAGCATGAAGAATAAAAAGTAATGAATTTCCTTGTTTAGAACCAAGATGGCCGCCGTTGCCGGGGGGATTGATATCAGACTACTGAATCCAATTTCGGTTATTAGAACTTTATATAACGTGCACGTTGTTTGAAGCAGATGCCAAAACGTCAGATCAAAACAGACAAATGCCATTGACCTTGGGGTCAAATATCTTACCGTGTAAACAGCAGGGTGCTCTATTTTTACGACATGGTGAAATTGTATTGAAGAAACAGATTGTGAATGGAGAAACAGCCGCTAGTTCAGGTCACCCGACGTACAACACAGTGTGCGCTTGTCTAGGAAGCTCACAACATTGCCATCCGGAAATATAACGGACGAACACACAAAACTATGTGTAACCTTGAAAGTTTATAGATAGCATGCGCTTGGCAAACAAGTTCACAATATTGCCATCCGGAAGTATAACGGACCAACACACAAAACCTTGAACGCTTATTGTTTGGTTACTACAGTTTAGTGAGAATTGCTCATAAACATGGAGGCAAAAAACAACAACAACAACGACCTGAGTGACGTCAACTTTGTTCTATCTATAGATAGTATGCGCTTGGCTAAGAAGCTCATAACATTGCCATCCGGAAGTATAACGGACCAACAAAACTGTGTGTATCCATGAATGTTTGTAGTCAGGTTAATACAGTTCAGTGAGTATTACTCATAAACGCGGATGGCAAAAAACAATAACAAAGACCTGAGTGACGTCATCTTCGAACTATCTATTGATACGATTCATCAAGCGAGTATTTTGCTGAAACGCATAACATTAATACGATTTTCAAACCTTTTCGACACGATGGCAAGAGTTCGTGCAGACGATAAATATTGGTTTTAGTGTGGCTTGGGGTTGTTTTTCCAACTCTTTTTATAACCCTAACAACAAACTTCAAATTTAATGTTACTTCACCCCGTCTGTATCTCTTCTTATCGTTTTGGCCTCTCAGCTATTTCTTCTATCAGAAAACGTTTCTGGAATGTCACTCTCCGGTGTGGAAGATACAATAAGTCTTTGATGTACAATGGAATGGGGGTTAGAAGTGGGTTAAGGAGGGGGAGGGGTGGGTGGGTGGTGGTGGTGTAAAGGGGGGGGGGGGGGGTTCGTAATGGGGAAGAATGGAAGGTTGATTGGCTTAGGATCTCTATAAAGAATTTTAATGAATGTAGGATAGATTACTCTGTCAAACCTGAAACGAACAAAATAACCAAAAAAAAAAAAAGATAAATACAACACACACACATGCACACACACACACACACACACACACACACACATATATATATATATATACAAACAAACAAACAAAAACACGACAGCAAAACAGATTACCGAAAAAAAAGTGTTTTATTTCATCCCAAAGTTGTAATATTGATTTCTTCAAACAAACAAAAAAAAAAAAATGAGCTTTTGCATAACGCAATATCCATTAAATGTGTTCAAAGCGCTTTTCAAAGGGGTCCCTGACCAGCAGCAACACATAGCATGTAGAACAAAACATTACGTCTGTTGGGCGATATTACAAATTTTTTTTTCAGACAGAGACAATGCTGTCAACGGCCAGGTACTAATTTTACACCTGAGTGCGATGAGAGAATGTGAGTAATGAGCCTTTTTTCAAGGACTCAACTATTCGCCGAGCTTTAACCCAGGACCTTCCGATCCGAAAGCAAGTGTCAAACCACTAGACCACATAGCCGCACAAACACCAAGTTTGTATCATTAAATGTTTTTGTTTTTTTCAAAATCTGTACCAGCTTTTAAATAGTTCCGCAATAGGTAGGTAGGGGTGATATTCTTAAGACCGAAACATGTTGAAATATCTACTTCTTGTAGACATAATAAGCAATTGATTACGACGGAAGGAGGGGGGGGGTGGGTAGTCTTTCAGAGTCATTCGACCCATGGATCCAGATTTTATCTCTGTATCTATAGCGTGAATCGGACAATAGAAATTGCTTGCTATCCTTTGGATAGGGCGTTAGTCTAACGCAAAAGACTTTCCGACAAGTCTAACAGACTGAACTACTCATTCACTGCTGGGTGGACAGGGGAGGGGGGGGGAGTGTCAGAAAATATCTTGACTGCACCCGGGGTCGATCCCGGTCACCTTAACGTGTTAAGCGAGTGCTCCACCAACTGAGCTAACGGAACCCCCTAAATATATATTTTTTAATATATATTTTTTTAAAATATAGATCTTTTTTATAGCGTAAAATGCACTAAATGTGCTCAAAGCTCTTTACAAAGGGTCCCTGACCAACAACAACATGTAGAACGAGACATCACATAGCAATAATACCCCAATGTTTAATAAAATACAAAAAAAAAAAAAAAACAGATACAAAAATGAAAATCCAAACAAAACAAAAACAAAACAAAGACAAAATGAAAATCCAAACAAAACAACAACCTAACAAACAAGGGTTGGTTCTTATCACGTCTGAATTCTTCATCCACGCAACATCTGCCCAAACAGAACAACATGGAGAATTCTGGAAATTGAATTAATTTGCTGCAACAACAATAAAACATGAATCGTATCGTGAATAAATCACATTTTACAAGTTCACTGCTCTGTTCTAAAAAAAAAACCGCGGTGTTTAGAAATCTGGCCTGAATGTTCCTCCTTTTAAATATCGATCGAATTAAATTACTTTCATCTTGGGGGGAAAAACTCTCGAACTTGGGACTTCGCGAAGACTTCTTTATTATTAATATTTTTATTTTGCACCCTGAGCAACTTTGGAAATGTTCGCATTATGAATGCTTCATTATTATTATTATTATATATTTATAATTATTATTATTATTATATTATTATATTATTATTATTATTATTATTATTATATTATTATTATATTATTATTATATATTTATTATATTATTTATTATTATTTAATTATTATTTATTTCATTCTTCTTATCTTCTTCTTCTTCTTTTCTTTTCTTCTTTTCTTCTTCTTCTTCTTATTATTATTATTATTATTATTATTATTATTATTATTATTATTATTATTATTATTATTATTATTATTATTATTTTATTATTATTATTTATTAATTATTATTATTATTATTATTATTATTATATTATTATTATTATTATTATTATTATTATTATTATTATTATTATTATTATGATGTAGGAATGGGAACGAATGAAATACAAAAGCAGCCCAGGTCCATTCCGAGAGCCGAGTCCAGAGATGGAGAGGAAGGGCAGCAAAGGACGGAAGGATGATAGACAAAAATCCAAACGATCTAGGGAGGAGAAAGAAAAGGAGAAGCTGGAAAGACAGAGAGAACGAGAAATGCAAAAGGTAGGATGCATTCCTGTGTAAACTATGTGCATTTTAATTCAGAAAGGGTGAGTGGAGCAGGCACTACTTATGTTGAAATAACAAGAAATGAAGTGAGTAGGAAAGTGCCAGAAGACAACAGAGAATAAAAATTTCGCGGTGGCGATGGGGACTCGAAGTCGCAACCTTATTGGTACGACAAATCTGCCTACTCTACCGTATGAGCTATCCACGACCCCCATAAAATTCGCTTCAAACCTTTTGTGTACTTTTGTCTGTATGAAATACATGTGGTTTGTCTGTATAAAATACATGTGGTTTTGTCTGTGTAAAATACACATGTTTCTGTCCGTATATCAAATTGTCCAATACCTGCACAAATTCAAAAATTATAAGATAAAGATATGAAAAGTGTGTATAAAACAGTGTCAGACACAATACGTACAAAGTGAAAAGTACATGTGACGTAACAATCCAACAATCACACTGTTTCGACCGGGGATCGACCTCAGGCTTCCTGTATCGTTTTCCCCATTCGCGAGCCTTTACACATGGGGGTGTTGTGTGTTATTTAATTTGGTTGGTAATTTAGCGGCTATACCGACGTATACATATCTCCAGGTCTAATAATCCAAATCTTTATTTAATCTATTCATCCATTCGTCTATTTATATATTTTTTAACATAACATTTGCGTATTTTCCTCTTTGTGGTCTCCTGTGCTAGTGATTGGATGAGACGTTTAGGTGATCTCAAATAAAGCACACTGATAGTGTGCTCTTGGAATCTACATTGCTCCCTATTTGAACCAATTGTTGTAATGGAAATACTCTCAAACTAAGGCAAAACATCATCAATTACAACAACATTAAATCAAGGCCACCATAGCCATCAGGGGTTATCAGACCTGTGAATATGAGCACGTTGCTGCTTATTTATGTAATAGCATGTCTACTTTAATTTCCTACATTGTCTATATTGTCTTAATCTGGAAAAAAACACAACTCATATTTGAAAATTTGGCCAGAAAACTCGTCCTTTCAAATATCGATCGATTTAAATGACTCTCATCTTGGCAAAAACTCTCAAACCCAGGACTTCGAAGTCCCGGGTTTTAGGGTTTTTGCCAAGATGAGAGTCATTTAAATCGATCGATATTTGAAAGGACGAGTTTTCTGGCCAAATTTTCAAATATGGGTTTTTTTTCCAGAGTACGCCAGTGTAGTGATAAGTCAATTAGGCAGAAAACCCACCGAGCCGTCAGACACACACACTGGATATTGTGCGTTAATTGATTTAGTCAATCATTTGCCAGACAAATTACCAGTTATATGGAATCCTGTTGGAGAAAAAAAAAAGTATTTGGTTTGTTGCGATGATGGAATAATATTTTGTACCAAGTTTTTATTTTATGTTTGGTATTCTGTTCTCTTGGTTCTGGCAACATAAATCAATTTTAAAATCGTTGTAATTAACAATATGAGTTCAGAAGACAGTAGAAAAAATATGATAACATTTAATTCTACAGAGCCTGGAGTTTTTACTGAATTCTCTAGCGTGATACGGATAATACCAATAGGGTTCATTAGTTGTGACGTCACTTTCCTCGTAATGACGCGTAGTAACTGGTTTTAAACTATCGGAACTTGTCGACGAGCATAAAAGTGAATCCAGAGGAGAAAAACATTATAAATCGGATCATGTTTTGACTTTTATACATTCTGATCACATGACATTTGAAAAAGTTCTAACCAGCATGAAGAAGTAAAAGTATCGATTTGCTTTGTTTAGAACCAAGCTGCTGGTTGCTGGGCGGATTTGATGTCAGACTATTGAATCCAACTGCTTGCTATTTATTGTATAGGAATTAGTCTTTCACAGAGTCTAACAGGCTTGTCACCCATACATTGCTAGTTAGACAATAGGGGGAGGGGGGTGGTCAGAAAAAATCTCCACTTCACCCGGGATTGATCTAGGTCTCTTTGCGTGTGAAGCTAGTACTCTACCAATGATCTATCGAGACCGTCTGAACAATCTTTGGTGAACCATTCTTCAAATTTAGTAGATAATTATAAAATGAATTTCTCTCTCATTCAGGTTGAGAGGGAACAGATGAAACTGGAGAAAGAGAAGCTCAGAATAGAAAAGGAGAGACTCCGGGCTCTGGAGCGAGAGGCCAAGCTGGAGAAATTGAAAGGAAGACTTAGTCACGTGGACTCGGAGAATATCGTGAAAAACCCTGTCCTCAGTCCTCTCGCTGGTAAGGATGTATTTTTTAATTTTTGTTTGTTTGTTTGTTTGTTTGTTTGGTTGTTTGTTTTTTGTTGTTTGTTTTTTTTTTTTTTTTGTTTTTTTTTTGTTTTGTTGTTTTTTTTGTGGGGGGGGGGAGGGGTTGACCCTTTTTTAATATAGTGCAATATCCACTAAACGTACTCAGAGCGCTTTACAAGGGTCCCTTGGCCAACAACAACATTTAACATTAGAGGACGAGACATGATGCCTGTTAGGCGATATTACCATTTTTTTTTTTGGACAGAGACAACGCTGTTAATCGCCATGTACTCATTTTACACCTCAGTAAGGTGAGACAATGTGAGTAAAAAACAATGACTCAACTATGCGCCGAACGAGACTCGAACCCAGGACCTTCCGATCCGAAAGCGAATGTCATACCACAAAACCACATAACCGTTTGATTGGTTATTACCGATGTCCACATATGTGCAGGTCTGACAACCGAGCGCAATTAATTATGGGCTTGATTTAGCATTGTCGTAATGGACACTATTCTGCGATGGTTTGCGAGTATTTCCATTACAACAATGAGGCCATTATAATTTGGGTTATCAGACCTGTAAATTATTACACGTCAGTTGTGCCCATAACCAGTTTAAGAACTTGCTTGTCACCCAATGTAATCAGCCTAGCACGTTGATTACAGAATTGCATCGCGACACCTTTTATACGACACCGTTGATTTTTCATTAGCCTGTGTTATAATTAATTGTAATCAATGTTTAGGATTTGTGATTGGGTGATAGGCATGTACTTGATATGGCTATGGTTAAGACATTTCATACCCGAGATCTACCCGTGTTTATTGCTAATGGATTATAGACAAATTGACTTTCTGAATTCATATTATAACCAAGGACATATTCGTCATTTATTGATTAGTTCATTTTTTAATTTATTTATTTATTTATTTATTTATTTATTTATTATTTATTGATCTATGTATTTACTTATTATCTATGTATGTATTTATTAATTTATTTAATTATCTATTCATCCATTCATCTATTTATATGTTTTGAACATAACATTTGAGTGTAATCCTCTTAGTGGTATCCTTTGCTAGTAATTGGATGAGACGTTTAGGTGATCTCAAATTAAATACCTACACTGATAGCGTGCTCTTGGAATCTGCATCTGGTCCCTATTTGAACCAAGTCCCCTGCATTTAAATTATTTCTTGAGTGCTATAATTGTAATTCTAGATTTTCTTCCTTTTTATTGGCGCTGATATGACCTAAATGTGTTGCAAGCGCCTCAAAACACTTATAAACAAAACAAAAAACAATCTCTCACTCTCTATTTCTCTCTCTATCTCTCGCACATCTCACTCACTCTGTCTCATTCTCTCTCACTCTCTCTCTCTCTCTCTCTCTCTCTCTATCTATCTATCTATCTATCTATCTATAATTCTCGCATTCTATTTTTCCTACTCTCTCCTCTATGTTTACATCTTAACGAGCCCAACGTGAGTACACCCAAAACCGTAAACGTGAATCGTAAGAGAGAACCAGTGGATACTTGGATACTGTGTGTGTGTGTGTGTGTGTGTGTGTGTGTGTGTGTCTGTGTGTGTGTTACGTCATGACAATAAGCGCGTTTAGAATTCCTGACATGCGCAGTGTGAAAATATTTATTCTGTAATATGATGTTTATCTTGTTTCTCTTTCTCACGTTTTGTTGCCATAGGAACTATGACATCTCCCTCTTCATCTCTCTCTCTTTCTCTCTCTCTCTCTCTCTCTCTCTCTCTCTGTATGTCTTTCAGTTTCTCTCTTCTCTCTCTCTCTCTTCTGTTCTTCCCTTCAGTTTCTCTCTATCTTCTCCCTCTCTCTGTCTCTCCTCTGCTCTCTCCTCTCCTCTCTCTCTCTCTCTCTCTCTCTCTCTCTCTCTCTCTCTTTCTCTCAGTTCAGTTTTCAATCGTGACTAAAGGTAAATGAATTATTGCTATTTTTTAAATGTCAATGCTGTTACAATGTCTCACCCCCCCCCCCACAATCTCTCTCTCTCCTCTCTCTCTCTCTCTCTCTCTCTCTCTCTCTCTCTCTCTCTCTTTTTTTTTTTTTTCATTTTTCATTTCTGTTTCTCTCTGTCTCTCTATCTCTCATAATTTCTTTATCCATTTCTTTTTCACTTCATCTCTCACAACACATACACGCACACTCACCTTCCAACTCACACCCATAGCTACACAAACACACACACACACACACACACACACACACACACACACTCACACACATACATTTTTTAAAAAGTTGTATAGATTTTGCCTGTGTGAATTTAATCATCTTACTGCAACGCTACATTTCCCAAACCGAGTGCATGGAATTTGTATTATCCATCATATCGTCTTTAAACCCTGTATCATGTTGAGTATTTAGTTAATCTCGATATATTTATTTTATATCGATAACCGTGGCTGATTACTACGTATATTACCGTGCTTTCTGGGAAACACATATTTAGAAATTTGGCCAGAAAACTCGTCCTTCAAATATCGATCGATTTAAATGACCCTTGTCTTAGCAACAACTTTCAAACCTGGGACTTCTCGAAGTTCTCAAAGTCTCAGGTTTGAACGTTTTTGCAAAGACGAGGGTCATTTAAATTGATCGATATTTGAAGGACGAGTTTTCTGACCAAATTTCTAAATATGTATATTTTCAGAGCACGGTTGTATAATTTGGAAAAACGTAACATGTCTGAGACTGAAGTATGCATGCCGTTCATATCACACACGATTACAACTATCCGAATAGTTCGATTTATCCCATGATCGTAATGAGAGGCAGAAGTCACGAGTCACACATTCCTATCCTCCGGTTCAAATCTCTTTGGAAGTGTGTAACCACTTATTGACGACCAGCATATCTGCTGTGTAGAGTGGTTTTCCAAAACTCCCTAACTCTGTTTTTTCCCGTTTTGGGACATTGGTGATTATTTTCCCTAAAATGTCTCATCCGGTCTGTTGTTTTCTCATATTTAAACTTCAAATTCACACAAATCAAGGGAAAGCCTTGTGCCATTTGATGACTGAAATAAAGTTTACATTTCAATTAATCTCATGGATGGAAAATCTAAAAAAGAAGAAAAATCGACTTAACGATTTTGGAAAATCGGTATTCATTTAGACAGAAAATACGATACCATCACTTTGAAACCAGAAGATGAGTAGCACAATGTATGTATATAGTCCTCTGGAGGACTGGTTTCATACTTCCAATGAGATAGGAACCAGTATTTTGACATCACACAATAGACACTTAGATAATCACGCCTCTCGGACAGTTGTCATAATGTAAACAATGAATGGCAGTGATTGGTAAACATGGCGTACTACACGGGTTTTACTAATCTATGGTATGTGTCTAAGTAAAATACACACTGTTCTACCGCTTGATCAATAGAGCCAACACAGAAAACAGTTTTTCTTTTTTTTCGACAGAGACAACGCTGTTTACGGCCAGCCAGGTACTCATTTCTCACATCTGGTTGAGCTTTGTTTTGTGTTATTGGGCTGGGTCGCGACTGTACACGAATGCGGCAACAAAATATACCGCCTGGATAGAACGTTCTAATAATATGAGAGGAAACAATTAGAAGTTGTTGCTCTCTCGACTGTACCAGATTTTTTTATTACGCAGTGGCTATTTTTACAGTCCCGCAAAGATGGTTTTCGGGGCTATTTTTACAGTCCCGCAAAGATGGTTTTCGGGGCTATTTTTACAGTCCCGCAAAGATGGTTGTCGGAGTTATTTTTACAGTCCCGTAAAGCCGGTTCTCATGGCTATTTTTACGGCTTGATGCAGTTCTGTTCACAGTTATCGGCATAGTTATAGTTGTATGTAAACGTGTCTTTTTTCAGTATCCACAAAACTTCACATATTTCTCCTGATATTTAGATGTACAGATCTAGAGGCGGTGAATGAATGCAATTTTGTCATCTTTTTCAGAATACAAAGTGACAGCTGATTTTGCCCACAAGCTACACGAGTGGGAGTTACGCAAGGGTCTGTCCCATGCCGTGTCCAATTCGGTCTATTTGGAAGCTCATAAGATCAAATGTCAACTTAAAGAAGGTATGAATAAAAATAATAAGTAGTAGGCTACTTGTTATAGATAGTATGCGCTTGGCTAAGCAGCTCATAACATTGCCATCCGGAAGTATAACTGACCAACACACAAAACTTTTATAATCTGGTTAATACAGATTAGTGAGAATTACTCATAAACGCGGATGGCAAAAAACTATAGCAAAGACCTGAGTGACGTCAACTTCATTCTATCTATAGAGCATTGCCCAATTTGAACAGACACGAAGCGCTTTACATTGGCATCAATCTGAATAAACAAATAGCTAAGCAGCAGATACATCATCAGTGCGGCTATGTGGTCTTGTGGTATGAGGAGAAGTTGTGGGTGTACGGGTGTAAGTGTGTAAAGGTATTAGTGTGAATGCTAGTTTATATAGTCTGAGTGATTGGAAAGTCCTGGGTTTGAGTCTCGTTCTGCGCATAGTTGATTCCTTGGAGAGGGTCTTTACTCACAATTGTTCACTGTACTCAGGTGTAAAATGAGTACCAGGCCCTTAACAACGTTGTCTCTGTCCTAAAACAAAATTGTACTATCGCCTAACAGGCGCCATGTTCCGTCCTAAATGTTCAATGTTGCTGTTGTCCCAGTACCCCCTTTAAAGCGCTTTGACCACGTTTAGTGGATTTTGCTCTATATAAAAGTTCAGTTTTTTTAAGGCTCATTACATTTAGAGAATGTGAGTTTTTATTTGTTTTAAGAATTTGATGAGATGAGGATGACCTATGGGATAATGGTAGGGAATTCCAACATCGAGGGGCTGCAAATTGAAACGACTGCATGTAAGGATCTGTATTCAAGCCAAATCTTTTGATCATGTTGCTATTGATGTTGGGTTTTAAAAATTTATTTTGTGTTGTTTTTGTTGTTATTATTGTTTCCAGCTTTTTGTGGAGGTAATAAGATGGAATCACTGATGAGGCAACGTTGTCTCAAACACGTTTGTCGCAACTGCTGTTCTACCATATCATATTACTTTCCGACAGATTGACTTTAGATCCTTAAACTAAATCACTGACTTTGAACAGGCTAGAAAAAAAAAAGAAAAAAAAAAGATAAAAATAAGCAAAAATTT
>NC_088364.1:62606687-62614187 GCF_034508935.2 Berghia stephanieae
GAGAGAGAGAGATAGAGAGAGAGAGAGAGACAGAGAGAGGCATAATCTAATAGATATTGCGCTACATGTAATCCAAAGTTTGTTTCTAAGTCTTTCTCAAAAACAAAAATAAAAAACTCTTTCCATTCCAGGCTAGAGAGAGCCAATGCCCAATTGCTGCAGGAACTACGTAAGAAAGAGCTGGAATATCAGGCCGTTCAGGAGGAAGTCCAGAGTCTGAACAATAAACTGTCCACGGTCAAGGAGGAACACACAGCGGAAATGGGTGAGTGTTTGTGTTTGTTTGTGTATGTGTGTGTGTTTGTGTTTGTGTACGTATGTGGGCGTTTATGTTTGTGTGTGTATTGTGATTCTGTGTGTGTGTTTGTGTATATGATACTCTGTGCGTATGCGCCTCGAGTTGTCGGGGACGCTTTCTCTCACAGTTTTATAACAGCGATAAGGAACCGCTTTAAAATATCGAGGAGAGAGAGAGAGAGAGAGAGAGAGAGAGAGAGAGAATGAGAGAGATGTAGACAGAGAGAAATAGAGAGAAAGAAAGAGAGAGAGAGAGAGATAGAGAGATAGAGAGAAAAAAAGATAAATAGATAAATGGATGTAGAGAAAGAGAAAGAGAAAGATAGATAAATGGATAGAGAGATATAGATAGATAGATAGATAGAAGAAGATGAGAGAGAGGAGAGAGAGAGAGAGAGAGAGAGAGAGAGAGAGAGATGGCGCCACCTTAATCATACAAAACCATTTATCCGTTTATTCTTTCAAAATCTCAAATCTGAGGATATGGCGAAGCAAGTGACAAATTAACTCCCTTCATAACATCATTCATAGTCCCCATCCCCCCTTCCCCACCCCCAATCCCCCCTGCCCTCTCCTCTCTGTCCTTTTTCATTTTAAATCAATTTTATTTTATATTTGCCCTGCCTGTAATTTCCATAATTATATTTTTTGATTTTATATTTGATTTTTTATTCATTGTGACCACGAGTGCATTTTGAAGTTTCCACCTTGCGCTTGTATGAGTGTTTTTATGAGTGTGTGTGTTGGGGGGGGGGGGTGTCACACTCTCAGAAATATTTCATTGGCCTCAATAAAAGTTAATTCTAATCTTGCTACTTGAAGTGACTCAAATTTCACAATGGAAGGAAGCATAAAGCGGTTTTATGTCGGAATGGAAGCATAAAGCGGTTTTATGTCGGAATGAATCCTCTGCTGGAAATGAAATTTATGACCACAAATAAATTAATATGAAACGGAGTTATTTCGATTCATAGATTGGAGAAAAACTCAAATTTTTATATTGCAAAGACCGAAACTTGTATTTTGTAACAAGAACTTATATTTTGTAACAAAAACGTGTATGTTGTAATAAAAACCTGTATTTTGTAACAAGAATTTGGAACATACTCATAACATAACGTAACATTTTAATGATAAATTCACTCTTACTGAACATATTCCTTCCTGACATAATACCATATGGAGACGTCTGGACACAATGGATATTTTGTTTGTTTGTTTGTGTGAGTGTATGCTCGTTGTGTGTGTGTGTGTGTGTGTGTGTAAGTGTGTGTGTGTCATCTCCAAATCAGCATAACACCGGTTACAGAAGGTATGTGTCAAATGCTATATTTCTTCTGACACGCAACCTCTCCATCAACGCTACAACAATCTGATGACAGTGGAGGGCAGTCATTACTATTATCTTTACATTATGCAAATTACCTGACGATTGCTCTGATTTGTTGTTTTTTTAATTTTAAAAATCCAAGCGCGATATCGATTTTGAAGATAAAAAGGGAAAATTATGAAAAATTCAATTCAAAACACTAGAAGTGGCCAACGGGTAGGCTACCCATTTTCAGGTCTTTCTTCCGATGACATATCGTCTAAAATCTAGAAATGAGTTCAGAACAATGAGTGAAGCAGGCTCTCAATTTGATCATAACAAGAAATGAAGCGAGTAGAAAAGTGCCAGAAGCGTCTCGTGGCTAAACCCTAACAGTATGGTCGTGGGTTAACCGGTTCGACTCCCCAAAGCCGCAAAGTTTTTATTTTCTATTTTCTTCTGGCACTTGTCTAAAAAAAAGTAATTGAGCTTTTACTTAGTGCAATGTCCACTAAACGTGCTCAAAGCGCTTTACAAGGTGTCCCTGACCAAGAGCAACATGTAACATGTAGAACGGGACGTGACGCCTGTTAGGCGATATTGCAATTTTTGTCGGTCCACGCTGTTAACGGCCAGGTACTCATTTTACACCTGAGTACGGTGAGAGAATGTGAGTAAAGAGCCTTTTCCAAGGACTCAACTATGCGATGCGCCGAGCGAGGCTCGAACCCAGGACCTTCCAGCTTACTCACTTCATTTCTAGCTAATGCTAAACGTGGTATTTGCATTTCTTTAAAAAGTTATTATATGTTGTTATCAGTTGTTATTCGTTGTTATCAGTTGTTATTTGTTGTTGTTAATTGTTGTTATCAGTTGATATTTGTTGTGAACTCGACAAAGATAAATACCCTGATTACACCACTAGACCTTTGAAATTTCTTTGTTTTGTCTCCTCAGCTCGATTCCATCAACAGTTAAAGGAGGGAGTTGTCACTGAGCCCGTCAAGCTGGAGATGGGAGAACTGGAGAGAACAATTGGAGACGTGGAGGAAAAGATACAAATGATGGAGAGTTTTGGAGAATCCATCGCCAAGTCTATGGAGAGTGCAGCTGTAAGTATGGATTGCACAAAGTTTTACACACATATACACATACGTGTCAGTGCATCACATAATCAGTCGGAAGGTGAAAATTTTGGATTTGCATTATTTTGTATTTTCTGAAAGAATATGCTCCGTTAACGGCCAGATACTCATTTTACACCTGAGCACGGTGAGAAAATATGCGTAAAGAGCCTTTTCCAAGGAAACAACGATGCCCCCAGCAAGGCTCAACCCATGACCCTCCGATTCGAAAACGATTGTCATACATACCGCTAGACCACATTGCCGGACATATTCGGTACATCTGCCTAATTAGTCAGCTTAATAACTTCAATACCCTTGTATTTTCTATTCAGGTTGGCAAATGGCAGAGTATAGAAGGAGAAGATAGTGTCCACATGCAATTGGTAGAACTGGTGGCCCAGATGAGGAATATGCTGATACAGGCGACACAATCAGGTGATTGGGTTTTTTTCTTGTGTTATTGTTTTTAAGGGTTTTACGGCGCTTGCAACACATTAACCATCTCCTTACTACTTACAGCAAAATCGTCACATTTGTTACGATAATATACACAATACATTTGATTTATTTTGTACATTACAAACTTTGAAGGATGATCTTTGTTTAATTACTAAGAGCATAAAGTTGTTTTGTAGAGAGCTGTTTGAGTTTAAAAATCAATTTTTCTGCTGTTTAATCCTCCCTTTTTGGGAAAATACTGAACATCATCGTTAAGGAAAGAGTTAAGTTCATACCAGGGCCAATAAAAAAGAAGAAAATGGGACAGAAAAAGTTCTAGAATTACGATTTAAGCACCCATGAAAAAGTAAGACAAAGGGGAAGTGGTTCAAATAGGAAACATCTAGATTCCAAGAGTACACTATCAAAGTACTTAGTTTGAGATCACCTAAAAGTCTCATCAAGACATAAGTACAGGAGGAATACACTCAAATGTTTACAAATCATGTGCATAACAGAGAGATGCTTTACAAGGAAAAAATGTCATCTCCCAAAACTAACTCTACACTTGACTGTTTCCCTCTCAGGCAGGGTATCTGGCCGGGGACAGGACATAACCAAGTAATCTCATTCCAAAACAAAGACAGAAAGCAAGTTGGAAAACAGATATAGGTGGATAGAAGACACAGTAAAACACTCCCTGCCCATAAACGATTATGTCCTGGAAGAAATAGAAGCTCGGGCAGGCCCAAAAGAACCTCTTCTTGTGATCGTGAAGCGCAGAAAACTGTGAAATTGAATATAACCTTCGATTTAATATACAAAAAAAACAGATAAAATTGGACGTTTCTGGTTTCCTTATATCAACAAAACAGGATGAATGAAACTCTCTCTCTCTATCTCTATCCATCCCTCCCTCTTTTTCTTTCTCTCTCTCTCTCTCCTTCTCTTTCCATATCTTTGTCTGTCTCTATAACATTGTTATGAATTCCTCCAGAGCAAGCCAGTCAGAAGACTTCAGCCCTGGCCAATTTTGAGGTTTTGTACAGTCAAGCTATGAAGTTGCAAGTCCAGGTAACGTCCAGGTCTCATTGAGTACCGACAACCTCCATATTTTGTCACGTTTGGGGAAACCAGCCCAATGAAACTTCAATTTTAAGACTGACCTTAAAATGAATAAAAATTATAAATAAAATTCCCTTCATTCATTCCTTAGCGTAAATTTTCTTTACGGTCTGGTAAAGGAAGACTGGAATAACCCCGGGTGTCAGCCGGAGTACAGCGCCTCAAAATGAGTTAGGGTGGGGGGATTTGTTCAAGGCCATACTACAAGTCGGGGCCAACTCTGTACCCTCTGTTTACGTCCATGCCGTTGTACCACACTGACTTAACAAAGTAAAAAAAATATGTTTAGACATGAACTTCACTCGCAAATAGAAATTATAAATATTCTTAGAACGTGAAAAGTAAAATCCAAATTTTGAAATATTTAGAAAAATCGGATGCCAAAACAACTTTCATTAACAAAGCAGAATGTTTACCTTTATACACACTGTTTGGACATCAACACATCATGTGATCGATTTATCGATTGGACAAAACCTGAACATAGAACTCTTCACTTAGGTTGCTACACGTGCAAATAGGTTCACTTCACCTTATCACCAGAGAGAATGAAAATTTTATAGGAGTGACTTTGACGATTTGAATAAAATATATTTATATTAATAAACGTTACAGTAAATGGTATAATCAGCCGGATGGTGAAAAGGTTTGAACTGAGATATTGCCAAGTTTAAATAGAAGGTTATTTTTTATCAAAAATGAGTTCTTGTCACAAATGATAAAATCATTCCCTTTTGTACATCTTCGGGAAATATCAAAGCTTAATTTCACTTCTAAATATTATTTACTGCTAGTCAAGTTGAAAAACTATGAAATTTGAGAAAAGCTGCTGGATACCTTTCCCATAAATCTGACCATAATTTCATGAAAATCATTATATTTACTTCAAATAAAGATTAAAATGCTCTGGGAAGGATATTCTTTCAGAAAATGCAAAAATATGCAATTCCAATATTTTCATCTTTTGACTGCTTATGTCATGAATTTTTCGCTCAATACCTTTAATTGCATCGGATGCCTCTAACAGACTTCTCTGTATTGTCTTCGTATTTTCCCGAGCCATAAAGCCATTTATCCAAGCCATACAGCCATTTATCTAACCTATTAAGCCATTTCCCTTAAAAGACAGAATTAATCAGTTAACTTCTGTAATCTGGAAAAATTTTCACCTTCCGACTAATTATTCCATGCACTGACACATTAATCCTCAGATGAACAACCTCCGCCTGAGTCACCTAGAACGTAACCGAGAGATCATGGTCATCAAACGACAGCTGCTTCTCCAGGAAGTCAACAATTTGGTCCTCCAAGCAGACATCACCAGACGTGAGGCAGAGCTGTACCAATTCCACCAGGCCAAACAGTTCTCATCTCTAAGACGCTGGAACACGTTTAGTGGATATCGCTCAGATAGGCAGCGACCTCAAGCACAGGTAGTAGATGCTTTGTAACCCATCGCTTCCGAAAGGTGTTATGTCCTAATGAACCTGGTGATGAAAAAGTGGTTTTCATAATCTTGAATTGAA
Organism: Berghia stephanieae; assembly: GCF_034508935.2. Lineage (NCBI taxonomy): Eukaryota > Metazoa > Mollusca > Gastropoda > Nudibranchia > Aeolidiidae > Berghia > Berghia stephanieae. Next base: position 62,612,510 of record NC_088364.1, read on the forward strand.
CGGGAAAATGAAATTGTGGTTGTCGTTGTTTTTAAATTATATTTTAAAGAAATTATAATGAACAAAATGAATTTATTATCAGGTTTGAAAAGGAACAAAACAACAAACACGGAACACTTTGGGCTCAAAGCCCTTCTTAAGCAAAAATCAATTCACGTTTGCAATGAACCCATAAAGTGCGGCTATGTGGTCGTGTGTCATGACACTCTCTTTCGGATCGGCGCATAGTTGAATCCTTGGAAAAGGCTCTTTAGTGACATTCTCTCGCCGTACTCAGGTGTAAAATAACTACCTGGCCGTTAGCACCGTTGTCTCTGTCCGAAAAAAAAATTGTAAAATCGCCACCAGGCGTCATGTTCCGCCCTACATGTTAAGTGATGCTGTTGGCCAGGGACTCCTTGTAAAACGCTTTGGATGGTGTGCTATATAAGAGCTCAATTAAAAAAAAATAATTAGTGCCGTATGTTATGCGGGGTTGAAATACGTGTAAATCTAATACCGGAAATGAAAATTAAAGCCACACACGTGAAATTTGGGGTCAACCCTGTCCTTACCACCCATAGGAAAATCGTCACATTCATTACGATGTAACCGACAATTTTCTCATTCTGATTTATCTTGTACATTACAAAATATTAAAAAATGCTTTGATTACAGCTATAAATACTAAACATTGTGTTGTAGAGCTCACTTGTTACTTTTTTGTTTGAGTAAGAAAAGTCTATTTTTTGTGCTCTGTGGGTGTGAATTTTAGGGGGAAATTCTAAAAATAGCTGGACAGGAGAGAGTTTATTTCTCATCGTCATGATGAAGATAAATGTCACCCACCTTTCTAAGCGGTATAATGTTGGAATGATCTAGGTGTTGGAGATGGAATCGATAACCACAAATATGATAAAATGAATTAATAAGATAAAATAACATTCCCTTTATTTAACCCCTAAGGAGAAATTTGTCGTTAGATCTATTCCAAGGGAAGACTGGAATAACCCAAGCGAAAGAGTGAAAATGGAAAGGCTTCGTATGGGAACAAAACAGACAATGGACGTTTCGGGTACAAACCCTTCGTCAGCACAACAATACACAAATAAACGTGGAAAACAAATAAAATATAATGGAAAATAACTTGTGTCGTCTGTACTCAATGGTGGTTGCAGTATGAATGAAATGTTAGCGTGGCGTGGGTAGAGGATAGTGTGCCCCAGGGGGGTGATCTAATTGATAAGCAGAGGTCAGCGTCAGGGAACAGAACTTTCCAGATTATAATGGAAGATAAAAGACATATTGGTAGTAGTAGTAGTAGTAGTAGTAGTAGTAGTAGTAGTAGTAGTAGTAGTAGTAGTAGTAGTAGTAGTTGTAGTAGTAGTAGTTGTAGTAGTAGTAGTAGTAGTAGTAGTAGTAGTAGTAGTAGTAGTAGTAGTAGAACGCTGTAGTGGAACAGTAGGGGGGGGGGGGTTTGGAGGGGGCGAGGTGAAAGGGTCACGGCGGAGGTGGGGGGGGGGGGTTTGTTGGATGAGCGAAGGTCGAATCTTCGCGAAGGAACGATGCGATAGTAAAGTGGAATACACCAATAAATAGATAGATGGATAGGCAGATAGATAGGTAGATGGTCAGAAAAGAGGGGAGAGAAGGGAGAGAGAGAGAGAGAGAGAGAGAGAGAGAGAGAGAGAGAGAGAGA
>NC_088364.1:62616687-62624187 GCF_034508935.2 Berghia stephanieae
CGCATCCTGACGGACTGCGTGCCATCAGGCATTTCGTCGACCGCCATCCATTACCAGGGATTTCCAGCAACAGCATTGTGAGGCTCACCGAACTTGTGCTCACACTCAACACTTTTGAGTTCAATGATGTATTTTTCCATCAGATCTCAGGTGTTGCGATGGGCACCAAGATGGGTCCCTCATATGCTAACCTCTTCATGGGCTACCTTGAGGAAACCTTCTTCCATCAGTACAGTGGACCTGCCCCCGAGCTGTTCAAAAGGTACATTGACGACTGTTTCGGCATTACGTCATTGACCCACAGCCAGTTGAAAGGGTTCATCCTAGCGATGGACTCCTTCCACCCGTCCATAGAGTACACTTATGAGATTTCAACCTCTGAGGTGAACTTTTTGGACATCAAGGCTGTATTGACCAGCACGGGAGTACGGACCACTGTACACTACAAGGAAACGGACAGTCACAGATACCTGCTCTATCGGTCATCCCATCCGGTGAAGTGCAAAGACTCCATCCCATTCAGTCAGATACTCCGCTTACGGAGACTCTGTCTGGAAGATGATGAATTTGCGCTTCAACGGGATCGCATGCTCGATTTTTTTAGGGCACGGGAATATCCCGAAAGGGTTTTGCTTAAGGCTGTCCGGAAAGCCAGCCTCGTGTCGAGAGAAGCAGCAATGAGGCCTCGCAATGCCAGGAAGCAGGAGACACAGCGTCCCATTTTAGTCCTCACGCATCACCCCCATGCCGATCAAGTGAGGAACATCCTATTGCAGAACTATGGGATCCTCCAGGCGGGCGAAGACACCCACAGAGTTTTCTCAGAACCCCCGTTGGTAGCATATCGACGGGATCGTAACCTGAGGGATCTCCTTGTCAGAAGCCGCCTGGAACCCATACCTAGGGATGGACCTAAAGCCAGATCGTGTATGCGACCCCGATGCAAGACTTGTGGGCACCTGTGGGAGTATGACAGAGTCAGCTTTCCAGACAAGATTTGGGACATCAGGCGGCCGTTTACTTGCACTGACCGTAATCTAGTCTATGCGATTACGTGCTCCCTGTGTGGGATTGCTTACGTTGGTGAGACCGGAAAGAGGCTGGGTGACAGATTCGTGCAGCACTTGCGTGACATATCGAACTGTGCAGACACAGCAGTGGCCAGACACTTCAATCTGCCAGACCACTGCGATGTACAGTGTGTGCGTGTGTGTGTGCTCAGTTTTTGCCATTCGGACACTTCCGCCCGTCGACGTAGGGAAACTCACCTGATCAAGTTGTTGGGAACGCTGACTCCACGCGGACTCAACACCAGGATTGACCACCACTAGATGTCAACGTCACCCATATTCATCACCACTGCTGCTCTCACTTCTGCCACTACAGCTACTGCTGCTGCTACTACTACTACTTCTACTACTTCTACTACTACTACTACTACTACTACTTCTACTACTACTACTACTACTACTACTACTACTACTACTACTACTATTACTACTACTGCTACTACTACTACTACTACTACTGCTACTACTACTACTACTACTACTACTACTACTACCACTACTACTACTACTACTACTACTACTACCACTACTACTACTACGACTACTACTACTACTGTTCATACTACTAAAAGTACAACTCTACCTACTTACCTATCTATCTATCTATCTATCTATCTATCTATCTATCTATCTATCTATCTATCTATCTAGCTAGCTAGCTAGCAATCTATCTACTGATTATCCACCGATTCATAGTCATCTACCTTCCTAGCTCTCTCTCATTGTGTCCAATCATCCACTTTTTCATCCATTCATATAGACCCAGCTATCACTCGGCTGTTTACTCGCCCTCTCTCACCTCCCCTCCACCCTTTCTCTCTCTCTCTCTCTCTCTCTCTCTCTCTCTCTCTCTCTCTCTCTCTCTCTTTCTTTCTTTCTTTCTTTCTTTGTCCCCCCCTCCCTCTTTCTCCCTCCCCCCCTCTCTCTCTCTCTCTCTGATTCCCCCTCTCTACCGGTCCGCCCCAAACCAACCCCCCCCCTTTTTTTTTTTTAATTTTTATTTTTAATTTTTTTTTCTTTTATTAATTTCTCTCTCTCTCTCTCTCTCTCTTCTCTCTCTCTCTCTCTCTCTCTCTCTCTCTCTCTCTCTCTCTCTCTCCCTTCTCTCCCTCTTTTCTGACCATCTACCTATCTATCTGCCTATCCATCTATCTATTTATTGGTGTATTCCACTTTACTATCGCATCGTTCCTTCGCGAAGATTCGACCTTCGCTCATCCAACAACCCCCCCCCCCCACCTCCGCCGTGACCCTTTCACCTCGCCCCCTCCAAACCCCCCCCCCCCCTACTGTTCCACTACAGCGTTCTACTACTACTACTACTACTACTACTACTACTACTAGATATGAAGTGAATAGAAAAGTGCCAGAAGACAATAGAGAATAAAAATTTTTCGCGGCGGTGGTGGGGTTCGAACCTGCGACCTTATTGGTACGACAACTCCGCCTGGCAGGTGAGAGCGTGGCTCTACCGTGTGAGCTATCCACGAACACAAAAATATTCGTTTCAAACCCAAAGTCATTACTAGATCCCTCTCTCACCCACTTCTTGAGACCGCCAATTCGTTCGTACACCACCATCGCGAATAATTTTGACCAGCAGTTAAGCTTAATAGCCAATATTCTCAACACAAACATATAACATAGAAACGATTGAGACATTGAGTATGCTCCGGTGTATGGGGTGAATTTTTAATTCAGAAAAGTGAGTGGAGCAGGCACTTATGTTGGTAACAACAAGATATGAAGTGAATAGAAAAGTGCCAGAAGACAATAGAGAATAAAAATTTTTCGCGGCGGTGGTGGGGTTCGAACCTGCGACCTTATTGGTACGACAACTCCGCCTGGCAGGTGAGAGCGTGGCTCTACCGTGTGAGCTATCCACGAACACAAAAATATTCGTTTCAAACCCAAAGTCATTACTAGATCCCTCTCTCACCCACTTCTTGAGACCGCCAATTCGTTCGTACACCACCATCGCGAATAATTTTGACCAGCAGTTAAGCTTAATAGCCAATATTCTCATCACAAACATATAACATAGAAACGATTGAGACATTGAGTATCAACAAGATATGAAGTGAGTAGAAAAGTGCCAGAAGACAATAGAGAATAAAATTTTTTTTCGCGGCGGTGGTGGGGTTTGAACCTGCGACCTTATTGGTACGACAACTCCGCCTGGCAGGTGAGAGCGTGGCTCTACCGTGTGAGCTATCCACGAACACAAAAATATTCGTTTCAAACCCAAAGTCATTTCTAGATCCCTCTCTCACCCACTTCTTGAGATCGCCGATTCGTTCACCACCATCGCGAAATAATTTTGACCAGCAGTTAAGCTTAATAGCCAATATTCTCATCACAAACATATAACATAGAAACGATTGAGACATTGAGTATGCTCCGGTGTATGGGGTGAATTTTTAATTCAGAAAAGTGAGTGGAGCAGGCACTTATGTTGGTAACAACAAGATATGAAGTGAGTAGAAAAGTGCCAGAAGACAATAGAGAATAAAATTTTTTTTTTTTCGCGGCGGTGGTGGGGTTTGAACCTGCGACCTTATTGGTACGACAACTCCGCCTGGCAGGTGAGAGCGTGGCTCTACCGTGTGAGCTATCCACGAACACAAAAATATTCGTTTCAAACCCAAAGTCATTTCTAGATCCCTCTCTCACCCACTTCTTGAGATCGCCGATTCGTTCACCACCATCGCGAAATAATTTTGACCAGCAGTTAAGCTTAATAGCCAATATTCTCATCACAAACATAAACATAGAAACGATTGAGACATTGAGTATGCTCCGGTGTATGGGGTGAATTTTTAATTCAGAAAAGTGAGTGGAGCAGGCACTTATGTTGGTAACAACAAGATATGAAGTGAGTAGAAAAGTGCCAGAAGACAATAGAGAATAAAAATTTTTCGCGGCGGTGGTGGGGTTCGAACCTGCGACCTTATTGGTACGACAACTCCGCCTGGCAGGTGAGAGCGTGGCTCTACCGTGTGAGCTATCCACGAACACAAAAATATTCGTTTCAAACCCAAAGTCATTACTAGATCCCTCTCTCACCCACTTCTTGAGACCGCCAATTCGTTCGTACACCACCATCGCGAATAATTTTGACCAGCAGTTAAGCTTAATAGCCAATATTCTCAACACAAACATATAACATAGAAACGATTGAGACATTGAGTATGCTCCGGTGTATGGGGTGAATTTTTAATTCAGAAAAGTGAGAGGAGCAGGCACTTATGTTGGTAACAACAAGATATGAAGTGAATAGAAAAGTGCCAGAAGACAATAGAGAATAAAAATTTTTTTTATTCTCTATTGTCTTCTGGCACTTTTCTATTCACTTCATATCTTGTTGTTACCAACATAAGTGCTGCTCCACTCACTTTTCTGATTAAAATTCACCCATACACCGGAGCATACTCAATGTCTCAATCGTTCTATGTTTATGTTTGTGTTGAGAATATTGGCTTTAGCTTAACTGCTGGTCAAAATTATTCGCGATGGTGGTGTACGAACGAATTGGCGGTCTCAAGAAGTGGGTGAGAGAGGGATCTAGTAATGACTTTGGTTTGAAACGATATTTTGTGTTCGTGGATAGCTCACACGGTAGAGCCACGCTTCACCTTCAGGCGGAGTTGGTACAACTAAGGTCGAAGTGATCGAACCCAATGCCACGACCGCGGAAAAATTTTTTTATCTCTATTGTCTTCTGGCACTTTTCTATTCACTTCATATCTTGTTGTTACCAACATAAGTGCCTGCTCCACTCACTTTTCTGAATTAAAAATTCACCCCATACACCGGAGCATACTCAATGTCTCAATCGTTTCTATGTTATATGTTTGTGTTGAGAATATTGGCTATTAAGCTTAACTGCTGGTCAAAATTATTCGCGATGGTGGTGTACGAACGAATTGGCGGTCTCAAGAAGTGGGTGAGAGAGGGATCTAGTAATGACTTTGGGTTTGAAACGAATATTTTTGTGTTCGTGGATAGCTCACACGGTAGAGCCACGCTCTCACCTGCCAGGCGGAGTTGTCGTACCAATAAGGTCGCAGGTTCGAACCCCACCACCGCCGCGAAAAATTTTTATTCTCTATTGTCTTCTGGCACTTTTCTATTCACTTCATATCTTGTTGTTACCAACATAAGTGCCTGCTCCACTCACTTTTCTGAATTAAAAATTCACCCCATACACCGGAGCATACTCAATGTCTCAATCGTTTCTATGTTATATGTTTGTGTTGAGAATATTGGCTATTAAGCTTAACTGCTGGTCAAAATTATTCGCGATGGTGGTGTACGAACGAATTGGCGGTCTCAAGAAGTGGGTGAGAGAGGGATCTAGTAATGACTTTGGGTTTGAAACGAATATTTTTGTGTTCGTGGATAGCTCACACGGTAGAGCCACGCTCTCACTGCCAGGCGGAGTTGTCGTACCATAAGGTCGCAGGTTCGAACCCCACCACCGCCGCGAAAAATTTTTATTCTCTATTGTCTTCTGGCACTTTTCTATTCACTTCATATCTTGTTGTTACCAACATAAGTGCCTGCTCCACTCACTTTTCTGAATTAAAAATACTACTACTACTACTACAACTACTACTACTACAACTACTACTACTACTACTACTACTACTACTACTACTACTAATATGTCTTTTATCTTCCATTATAGTCTGGAAAGTTCTGTTCCCTGACGCTGACCTCTGCTTATCAATTAGATCACCCCCCTGGGGCACACTATCCTCTACCCACGCCACGCTAACATTTCATTCATACTGCAACCACCATTGAGTACAGACGACACAAGTTATTTTCCATTATATTTTATTTGTTTTCCACGTTTATTTGTGTATTGTTGTGCTGACGAAGGGTTTGTACCCGAAACGTCCATTGTCTGTTTTGTTCCCATACGAAGCCTTTCCATTTTCACTCTTTCGTTAGTATTTTACGATCACCGGCTTCAGGCAGCCCTTACCGTTTTCTACTTTTCTGAATAACCCAGGCGTAGTGCAGCGCCGCAAATTGAGCTAGGGCGAGGTAACTTGCTCAATGACTTGGTTATCGAACTAGATACCATTCGGGTACGAAGCAAAGACCCTACCGCTGAGCCACGCCGCGCCCTTAAAACGCGTGACAAATTTATTTTCCTTACAGTGAAAAGCAAATACAATTCCTTGCATTGTAAACAGATTTCAGGTCTCATTTCTCTTTTTATTTATTTCTTAATTTAGCTTTCGAAATCTGATTCATACAGACGTAACACCCTTTAAAACTGCGGGTTACATATGAAGGCTGGTTTTCCAAAACTCGTTAAGTTGATTTTTCTACTTTTTGAAATTTTCCATCCATGAAATAAATTGAAACGTAATTTATTTTAAGCATCAATTGACACACGAATTTCCCTAGATTTGGGTGAATTTGAAGTTTAAATATGATAAAATAATAGACCGAATGAGAAATTGTAGGGGAGATAATCCTCAATATCTCAAAATGAGGAAATGATCGGAGTTAGGGAGATTTAAAAAACCACTCTTCATATAAACCCGAATTATTTTTAAAATTCTTAATTGAAATAAAAAGAAGTGGAGATGAGATTATATACACATACTAGACTTGTGTTCTCTTTCCGTTCTTTTACGTTAACAGATAGAATTACAGAGTGCCTTAGCCAAACCAAAGCCTGATGGGAGCATGACCAAGTCTTTGTCAGACAGGGACAGTAAAATGATTCGATTTCAAGGTGAGTCCATATTGCCAGGAATTTTAAAACTATTATAATTTTTTTTAAAAACAATTGATTTTTGCGCATAATTGAGTCCTTGGAAAAGGCTCTTTACTCACATTCTTTCAACGTTCTCTCAACGGTGTGAAATGAGTACCTGGCCGTTAACAGCGCTGTCTCTGTCCGAAAACAAATGTGATATCGGCTGACAGGCGTTCTGTCTTGTCGTACATGTTAAGTGTTGCTTTGAACAAATTTAGTAGATATGGCGCGATATTAAAGCTCAATTTTTAATTTTTTTTTCTTATTTCACTTTATCAAAAGTAGCATACAAAAACATCTCAGTTTGAAAAGAGAACAAGATACCAAACACGGAACGTCTTGGAAATCCACGATCCTATATCTAACCGAAAGGTTTTTCCAAATATCTACCCTCTATCTCATATTTTTATTGTGTTTTTAGTGGCATAAAAAGGGTTTTGATACCGAAACGTTACGTGTTTTGTGTTTTGCTCTATTCTGAAGCTTTTATACTCTTTTTGTTTATTACTTTTTCAGTCCACAGCTTAGTTTTAATCATTACTTTGCCATATTATTTGCCCTCTTATTTCTATTCATCTTATTTCTCCGACTTGCACATTTCATGAAAGGTCATTTCTGATAAAGATCTCGTGATAGAAGTTCGTTGTT
>NC_088364.1:62626687-62644187 GCF_034508935.2 Berghia stephanieae
ACCCTCATTTTGGTAAAGACTTTTAAACCTGGGATTTAAATAAAAGAATTGAAATCTCCTGGTTGAGAGTTTTTACCAAGATGAGGGTCATTTTAATCGGTCGATATCTGAAGGACGAATTTCCTGGCCAAAATTTTAAATACGCATTTTTTTTCAGAGTATGACAATGTTGCCCAATAGCAAATTGAAATCTCCAAATTCAGATCCGAATTCAAGCCCTAATCATGTATCTAATGGTTTGATTTCTAACAATAGAATTAAATAAGATATAAATAAGATATATAAGATATATAAGACAGATAAGATATATAGAACATACATATATAAACTTAAGTTGCATATACTTATTTTGGTTTTAGTTCTTCCATGTTTACATTGTGATCTCAATACAGTAATACCTCGTTTTATCCCCACGTTTTTTGGACAGGGGCTTTTGGGATATATCAACGTGCACTTATTTGCAGGTCTTAACCCAAATTATTATTGTTGTAATGGAAATATTATCGATCTAACAAAAAAATTATCTTCTAATTACAACAATGGTAATCAATTAACTGCGTTCAGTTATCAGATCTGCACATATTTGCACGTCGGACTGTATACATAATTGGTGTTATTTGATCCATTCCTTTCAACAGCATTGTGATATGAGAAGTTAACAGAATACCAGGATATAAGGAGGGTTATACTGTATTAGTTTATTGTTGAGGAATGTAAAATTTTACATAGATTGATAACAACAAATGAAGTGAATAGGAAAGTGTCAAAAGATAACAGAGAATAAAACTTCGCGGCGGCGATGGGGTCTTTTCCAAGGACTCAACTATACGCCGAGCGAGGCTCGAATCCAGGACCTTCCCATCCGAAAGCAAGTGTCATACCAATAGACCACATAGCCGCACAAGAAAAACGTTTTCTGACCCAAACAGAAAAAGTGTGTATATATTCAGTGTATAACAGATTTTTTAAATAATTTTTTTCCAATATAATATCCAAATCATTTTCATGTTATGTACAAATAATTGTTTTATTTCTATTCTCGTGCATCAGAACAAGACGTCCCTGTATCAACAATATCAGCGTCAGCCCCGTGCTCACCATTGGCTAAAACAACAACAGACGAGGAACTTTTATTTCTTCAAGCGGAAGAATCAACACAGTCACCACCAGAGGCTGGCAGTCATAGGCATGCTCCCATAGAAAATCGACAGTCAATTCTAGACGAAAAGTTCCAACCTTCATCGGAGACAAAGCTTGAAAAACTACTAGAAATATCTACGGAAATTGGTGACACGAATATCAAAATAAGCTCAACTGATGCTAAAGAAAAACAGCCTTCAAGAAGTGATAAATTAGATTCAGACACAAAGGACTTGGAGTCCTCTGTGCAAATGTTACCTCGGGATCAAACAAAACAATCAATACCCAAAGACCAATCTCTACATGAGCAGATGACATTCGATGCAATCGATTCCACCTCTTCTGGAGAACGAATCGGAAGCAAAGATGTCAAATTTGCTTTAGAACAAATTTCAGCACTAGCCGAATTCAAAACTCAGTTTGACTCGGTGCCACTACAACAGGAGATCGAGGCACTGAGGAAGGAAAAGGCCAAAGTGGAAAAGGGGTCGACCGCTTTGATGAGCAGATCGGAATCCAGCCCTGCTGCCCCGTCCAAAGGACAAGGGAGCCCGACTGTCAACGGCAGTGCTATTAAATCTGAGACCCAAACCCAAACCATTCCAAAGCAGTCTGTAAGTCTGGACTCTGCGACAAAGCCCAGGCTACAGAAAACTGCTGCTCAAATTATCGATGATGACATTTGTTTTACCGCCCAATCTGTGATGGAATGTTCTGCAGGACATTCACCCACCACTTCAACGACCACCCTATCGCTCTCAACGTCAATCGCCTCTACTTCAACTCACAAAGATGGTACGGGAGAAGAAGAGCTAATACCTGCAACCACAGGAGGTGTGCCATCCCTCTCTCCCATCAACTTAAGCACGTTACCTCCAATCGCCGACCAATCTCGTGCTGGTCCAAGATCGCCCCGAAGCCCCGTCAGTAAACATAAGCTACTGAGGAGACAGAAAGAAAAGGAAGAAAGAGAGACAAAGCCTAAAGATTACAGCGCTATTTCTCCTGTAGGAAGTCCAGTAGCTTCTCGTGGCAAACCACCTCTTCCCCGCCAAGACAGAGCCTTTAGATATTCCCCATCCTCCTCGCCATCAATGAGCGACAGAGGTTCTAGATCTAGAAGTCACGAAGAAGTAGAAAGCATCATCACTCGTGGCCAATCTGCAAGCAAACCACTACAGGATGCCATTAACAAATTTGAAAAGCGAGCAACGATCTGCGAGACTGAAGATCGTCCAGTTGAACTTAGAAAAACCCCTAGCCCAACACTTCACCTCCCACGAGTTGGTTTAGTTTCCAGAGTTAGGAAATTAAAACCAGCTGCAGAGCTCCTCGAAGAAAGTCAGCGTTACAGGAGTGGACAATCAATTTACGCCACGCGTATTATGCCAAAGTATCTCCCTAAAGATGAATCCAAACCAGACGGACAACAAATTCCAAAGCATGATAAAGAAAACATGTCTGGATCTTACGTCCATGCAATGGTTCAGCGACTTTCCAGAGAATCAACACCTGTACGAAGTGGTGCATCTTCGAGAACGACATCAACCTCATCATTAAATCGTACTGACGCACCTAGAACCCAATCCGAGCTTGTTTCTCACCTAGTGCGCAAACTATCGTCTTCAAGTGGTCCAGAATCAACATCAAGTCCTGTTCCACTTACCGACGTCACAAATGAAGGCCATGTCAAAGAATTAACTAGTGCATACGACAGTAAATCATCGCTATCCGAATCAGATAAAGTAAAACAAAGAGACCCTCTGACACTATCATCGTCAGCACATCAACATCAGCCAGAAAGAAGGTCTTGTGAAGTAGCAATGGTTCTGCAATCTTCAAAATCACTGACTGGCCCAGAGTCGTATGCTATAGTATCAGCAGTTTCCACTGGATCAGTGGCTTTGCCTCATGAAACATCGTCAAAAACAGTGACTAGCGCCATTCCGACTAACCACAAATCCCTTCCATCATTATCTCCAACCTGCAGCCACCCAGTATCACCTTCATCCTTTGAATCATCAACATCTAGTCATGGCAAAGGCGCCAGCCATAGAAAAGACGTTTCTTTCGATATAGAGCCCGAATTTTCATCCATGACGTCATACTCATCTGTATTTCGAAATCCCAGTGAAGAAGAAGAAAGTGAATCTTCAGATGTAACAAAACGGTCTAAAGAAAAACGGAAAAAGGGAGATTCGAGAAGACTTTTGGCATCGCTGTCACCTGTACGACGAACGGCGGGGAAGGGGAAAATGGAAACTGTCGGGGTTTTATGTAAGCAATCTATATCATTCGACTTAGGCGTATCCATGTACGGAAAGGATGAGCCACTACCACCAGCGGCACCGGCATCTTCTAAAACGAAAAGAGCTCAAAAGTCCAAAACTAGAAAGCCTAGAAGTTGGGATCCAAGCGAGAGCGTAGCTGCCCATGCGGCATCAGGGGCAGGGCCCTCTGCAGGGGTGTCATCCACACCGGCAACGTCTTTATCTACGTCAGCCATCGAATGCAGCGGCGGTAGTGGAGTTGGTGACGTCATGAGTTCTAGTATAGAAGTAGAGGAAGGGGGTGAACTACCACCAGCATCACCCACAACAACAGAGAAGAAAAAATTCAAACGATTTTTAGATTCAACATGGCTACAGAAATCTAAAAGATTCTTCAAAGTTTCGAAGTAAGTAGAGCTGAAGCAAATATGTGTGGCCGCGTTCTCAATACGGTATTATGCAGGGTGATTCAAATCCTAAAAACTGAATTAAAAAATCAAATAAATAAAACTTGAGCCAACTTTCAAAGTTTTATCGGAGACAACGGATATATCTAAATATAGCCTCTTAGCTCTATCGCCTTTCCAACTACAGAACATTATTTTATTTGTTACCATTCAATGGACATTTCTCATTTTCTGATTTGTTTCGTAAAGAACAAACTGAAGAAAAATCTTTGTTATATCTTATCTATAAAAAGAATTAATGTAATTTATATCCTCTTAGAATTCTAAAATAACAACAACAAAAAAACGTTATTATATTTGATCATTTTAACTTTAAATCAATTTTTCTACAGTGGATCTATTCCGGCATAATACCGCTTTGACACCATCGGCCATATTTATTTTGTTTCGGTTGAAAAGAATGTGTGTGTGAGTGTGTGTGTGTGTGTGAAAGAGAGAGAGAGAGAGAGAGAGAGAGAGAGAGAGAGAGAGACAGAGAGAGAGAGAGAGACAGAGAGTGGGGGAGCAGTTAAAATGAGAATGGGGGAGTGGGGGGTGGATGACTGTCAATAATCATTATCCATAGACATCGTTTGTCCACACATATCAGCCGAATTTGCCAGATATCCAGTTTGTGAGTTCTGATCACAATGTGTTGATACCAAAACACCCAGAGGTGCTATGCAATGTATCTACAGCTTGCTTGTGTCAAAAATTTGTGAAATGATAGATGTCCGATAACATGAGCTGACAAGCATATGCTAAAGATAGCTATGGCCTTATCACATGTTTAAAGAAACATTTACTTATTACAATTTACCATAAAAAATATGATGCAATAAAAATTTTAATGGATAAATTTTGAAATATGATATTATGGTAGATGGAGCAGAAGAGGCCCATAGACCTCTCTTCAAGAAAATTGAAATTACAAGACATTTCAAAGGTTCTGTTCCACACAATAATCTCGTCGATCGATCTTTGTCCTTTTGAGTATTAAGCGAATACTCTACCAACTAAGCTATCGGGACCCGTAATACCACATGTGACTCATTAATCTCTCTCTCAACCCGAACTATTTAGCGCTGTGCTATCCTCGCTCCCGAGAGATTTTTTTTGGTTTTCAAAATTGAATTTAAAAAATATACTCAGTTACCCGATCTAAAAGTAATAAAAATGGCATGTTTAGACAAGAAGGTACCATTTTACGTTAATTCAACAACAGTAGCTTTAATAATATGACCATAATTTGATTCAGAAAAATCAGGGGCGGTTGGTCACATTGTATTTAAGGCGGCACAAATCCGAAATACAGAATCAAATTTTATTGGTCTAGTTAATTTAACTTAAATTGACCTACTTTGTATGTGTGTGTGTGTGTGTGTGTGTATGTGTGTGTGTGTGTGTGTGTGTGTGGAGGGGGGTATTGCAATTGTTTGCATATGTGCGTGTATTTGTGTGTGCGTGTATGTATGTGTGTGTTAGAATATTAACGAGACGTACTCACAAAAGAGCATCAATTATTTTGGACAAAACTTGTCTGTTAACTTTCATCTGTTCATTATAACGACTCACAGACGCAGCATGTCCTGTTTCCAACTGATTTCTTATATCTACAACGTTGAAAAGTTTATATTTAACAGCATCTGTGACATGTCTATTTGATTCAGAATGTTTATTCAGTGCCTGAGAGATGTGCGCAATATCACTGAATCCTCCTGTTGTCCGTTATAGCATACATCACCAAAAATCAAGCAATAAAAACAATGAAGCGTTTTACGGCTTTCACTGGCAGTAAGTCATTCAACATTTTTAAAATAATCATTATTAAATCGGCGCTGTCTCCGCGGTGTGTTAGAAACTAAGTTAAAATTCACTGGTTTGTGTGGACCTAAATCTTTCACCGCTATTTTCTCTTGAGGGGATAAGTGTCGGAATCGATTTTCAATTAAAAAATCAACATGATTCATGATTGGTTACAAATTACAGAAATAACTTTTTAAAATAAAATGATTCAAGATAAAAACAGGTAGGTTTCATAAACAATGACAACAGCGATAATACATTTTCTCTGAATACTAACGGTATGACACACAACTTTAGAATAATTGAATTTAAAAATCCACATTTAATTCCAAACGCAAAGCACTTGTTAACTTCACACACAATCAGCGACATCTTTATAATTATACTATTACTATTATTAGACAATGCACACAATCCAAGTTGAGTAGGGATCGTTGGGAGTGTGCGGGGATGAAGGATTCCGTGGGGTCAGGGATTTTTATTTATAGTACCATGGGGCTCTTCTCGGTGCATACTTTGTTTACTGTTCTTTTTGATATTTAATATATATTTAAGCAAAATCAACAATGATAAAATATATATTTATTGCCATTCTCTTCATCCGTATATCTAAGTGAAGCAAAGCCTCTTCTTTCAGTGATAAAACTGATATGGTTTTAATTTATCCCAAGTAGGACCTCAGGGCGTGCATCGCTAGATTGGCCGTCTTGGCCTAATTATTTTAGCAGTGAAAGACAATAGTTAGTTGGGGAGGGAGGGTGGAGGGAGATTGGGGAGTGGTAACTAACTTTCTTCAAGGTACACCAGAGTATAGGATAAGGACAGGACGGCCAAACGAATACTGGCTCATATAAACAAAAAAAAACTTCCCCACCACACCACACCCTCCGCTCATTGTCACCCCGCGCAGGCAACGGGGGAAAGATGAAACGTGCCGATTTGACGCTACCTTCGCGGAGCGACGCACGAGTCATCAAATATTAAATTCAAAACAAAAAGCAGTATGTGCTAAATTTTTTATTTTATCAAAATTTTAAAATTGAAGTTTTTTGTTTGGTTGACGGAAAATATAGGGCGGCACAAAACAACTTCGCTCTATTGACCAACCGCCAGTGAGAAAAATGTATTTAATGATGGGGTAAAAGTAACTAGGGGCCATCGAGAAAAACAGTGTTAAGGTTGAGTGAGTTAATGTATTTTAATGAAATTAGTCTACATCATATGATATGGATACATTTACCTCTTCATGAATTATGCATATATATATATATATATATATATATATATATATATATATATATATATATATAGATATATATATATATATATATATATATATATATATATATATATATATATATATAGAGGGAGAGAGAGAGAGAGAGAGAGAGAGAGAGAGAGATACCGTGCGTTGTTCTAGAGCTGTTTACTTATTTCGACGAATTTTTGTTTCTCCTTTTCCTTCAGATGAGCAGCTTGTGGCTGGGATTAGGCGGGAGATTACGTCATCGATGGTAAGCCACTGGTGAAATTGGTAATAAATAAAGTAATGAATACAACAGCTTAAAAAAGGGTGAAAAAAAACCCAAACAAACACGAACGTTTTGGGCTCAAAACCCTTCTTCAACCAACAACAAAACTATTAAACTATAAATAAAAAAAAATAAAAAACAAATATGTATATATATATATATATATATATATATATATATATATATATATATATATATATATATATGTATATGTATCTGCCGCCAACCTGGTTATTATGAAATGTATATGTTTATTGTGATGGCTGTTGGCTGAACAAGGGTTTTGAGCCCGAATCGTTCCGTGTCTGGTATTTTGTTCATTGTTTGTATTTGTGTTTAAAGTCATTACATTCATTTTTATTTAATACTTTTGTCAGTCCACAGATTCTAACAGCTTTGTCATACATTGAATTGAAATGTGTATCGTGTTTGATAATGACAAAGTGTTTGACAGCCCACAGCGTCCAACAGCTTTGTCATACATTGAATTGAAATGTGTATCGTGTTTGTTAATGACAAAGTGTTTGACAGCCCACAGCTTCCAACAGCTTTGTCATACATTGAATGGGAATGGGTATCGTGTTTGATAATGACACAATGTTTGATATCCAACAGCTTCTAACAGCGAAGTCTCAGTTAAATCGGTCTATATTTGAAGGACGAACTTCCCTGTCATATTAAATAAGGGTTTTTCCAGAGTACGGCAGTTTACTCATTAAAGACTTGTCTACAAAGCAGTGGCGGTTTTATTTCAGAGTTTTCAGACAGGTTCCCAGTCAAGCCTTACGATCCCTGTCCAACCGTGGATTTTATTCAGAGTTCTCTTCTCCCAGAGTTTATACAATCCCTTGTTTTCAAGCTACACCCACCAGAACATTAATCAACATAAAGTAAATGGGTAGAACGCTTAACATCTGGCGTATTATGTAAATGTCAAGTGGAAGGTGACTACCGATTATTGGATGTAGAGTCGTGAATAAATCAACGGAGACTCTGAAATATTCTTTCGGAAAAGAATGTTTTCTCACTACATGGTTGACATTAAGAGAAATGTTTATGTCAATTTGTAAAATGTGTTTTTCTTTCAAGAAATGCTGCAAAATCTTGTCACACTATTGTCTGATTTCTGATTTATTGTCTCTTATTCTCTCCTTTTAAATATATATTCATGATTTATGGATTATAGTTTCTCTGCAGGTATAATCCATTTTAGCATCATCATCATCATCATCATCATCATCATCATCATCATCATCATCATCATCATCATCATCATCATCATCATAATCATCATCATCATCATGACAATCATCATCATCATCATCATCATCATCATCATCATCATCATCATCATCATCATCATCATCATCATCATCATAATAATAATAATAATGATAATAATAATAATAATAATGATAATAATAATAATAATAATAATAATAATAATAAATAATAATAATAATAATAATAATAATAATAATAATAATAATAATAATATAATAATAATAATAATAATAATAATAATAATAATAATAATAATAATAATAATAATAATAATAATAATAAAATAATAATAATAATAATAATAATAATAATAATAATAATAATAATAATAATAATAATAATAATAATAATAATCCTCATCATCATCATCATCATCATCTTCTTCTTCTTCTTCTTCTTCTTCTTCTTCTTCTTCTTCTTCTTCTTCTTCTTCTTCTTCTTCTTCTCCTTCTTCTTCTTCTTCTTCTTCTCTTCTTCTTCTTCTTCTTCTTCTTCTTCTTCTTCTTCTTCTTCTTCTTCTTCTTCTTCTTCTTCTTCTTCTTCTTCTTCTTCTTCTTCTTCTTCTTCTTCTTCTTCTTCTTCTTCTCCTCTCAACCTTCCATTCACTATAACCAACAACTACTCCTTTTCTTCTCTTCCTTCTTCATTCCTCTTCCGCCACCCTTTTCCTCTCAGCTTCCTCTTCATCCTTTTCCAATAGTCAAATAAAATTTTCATAGCAGCATAGTTTTCTAACTAGTAAATTACATAGATAGATGGATAAAGCAAGCAAGTTGGAGAGAAAAATATTGTGAGATAGATAGGTAAAGAGAGAGAGAGAGAGAGAGAGAGAGAGAGAGAGAGAGAGAGGGAGAGATAAATAGAAAGAAAGAAAGAAAAACGGAGAGAGATAGAGCGAGCGAGAGAGCTCAAGAGAGGCAGATGAGAGTAAATGAGAGAGACTGGGAGAATAAGATAGAGACCGAGAGAAAGAGAGACGGGTATTCTGACTGTTTACATTTTTTCTTAAGGTATAGTAAACAAATGTTGCAGCATACAACACAGCTGATAAAAACATGTTCTTGGAAAATAAAATTTACGTATTTTAGAAGATTCTCGTCCACAATGTATCACTGACTAAATTCCATTTCATTCTTCCCAGCTCTCTTTGCCTCAAGGTTAGCGAGACTTCCCCAGTCTCGATGGAATTCCAGCGAATCCTCCAATGTCAGCTGGTGAAATTCCATGAGAGAAGAAGGAGGCACTGTAGGCGATGACGTCTGGAATCGAAGGGCTAAGACTGTGTTTATTTCGGACATTGTCCCTGGTGAAAAAGGTGTGACCGAACACATACACACTAAACGCCTTACTAGAAGATATTGGTCTTGATTAGTATGTGTCAAAAGTTACACATGATAAAGCATGGTTTGACCCCCATATCGACCATGTACTAGAGGTTTTTCTGACACACTGCCGGGTATAGGGTGTTATATGAATATTCAAAAGATTAAGGAATATACCTTCAGTTTGCTCTTATGGCCATACTGTGGTTTTAGAAATAGCATCGTTCTATAAATAAAAATGGATCTAGATCATCTTATCCTAATATCATTAAGTAAATTATCATAGTAACATATTATCAAAGTTACAGGCCTTCGTTGTCATTATATTTATCTGATAATTTGAGATCCTATTTGTTAAAATTATAGTCCGTAGATACTTCGTTATGATTCAAGAGAATATAATCAACAATACAGGTAACAAAAATTCATTTTGAATGATCTTATATGATTAGCTGATAAAATAAATTACTTGGCGTAAGACTTTAAGCATGATATGCACACCAACCACCTGGCAAATCACGCGTGTTTATCCAAATATCTTCACGTGCCCCCCCCCCCCCCCTACCCGGCACCAGGATTGACGTAAGGGACGATGTCCACTCAGATTGCCCAGCCACCTACTCCATACATTATTGTGATGTTTGTCTTACTAAGGATTTATAATAATGATATTATATAGAGTCAAAGGCACATCAACTACGTAATTGTATTCACGATATCTACACTTGAGACTCTGCAGCAAGCAGTGACAGAATCAGCCATATTGTACTACACACAACGGGCATCTTGAAATACAAAAAACACTTTAAAAGTTTTGGTCAGAAACTTGTGCTTTAAATATGAATCAATTAAAATGACCCTTATCTTGTTAAAAACTCTTTAACCCTCTCCTTACCAACTACAGGAAATTCGTAACATTTGATAGGATAAAATGAACAATTTTATTAATCAGAAAACTTGTGTACATCACAATATTTTTTTTGAAAATCGTTGTTTCGTTAAGATTGTTATCCTATACAAAAATTATGTATAAGTAGAAACTTATATCTCTTCGGTTTCAATGAAAAAAATCTAGTTTTCTTGAAAATAGTCCGTAAGGAGAGAGCTTTGATAGTTTTTGACAAAATGATGGTTATTCTAATCCATCGATTTTGGAAGATGAGTTTTTGGCGAAAAGTTTTATGATGCTCTTTTGTCAGAGTGCAGCAGTACGCTGGTTAAGTTGTAATTAACCAAAAAATTCCTTCGCCAGATTAGAAGTCATAGGAATGAAAAGACTTTCACTGAAAGTACAACTTTTCAATTTTGACCAAGAACCTTTTGCTTCAAAGATCAATGAATTAATATGAGTCTCAACTTATGAAAAACTCCATAAACCCGAGACCTGTTTGTTGTGGTTAATTTCGATATCCTTCTAGTAGTCATACAGATTTCTTTGAACTGGTAATATAAAATTATTTTGCGTGAAAGTGTCGAATTCCTTACAGTGGTAATATAAACTATTCAAAGAGGTAACACATACTTTTAAAGGAGTAATATAATCTCTTTTAAAATGGTAATTTAGACTTATTTCAAGTGATAATAAAACTCACGTGGTAATTTGCAAATCATTATAATTCATTCGCCTTGAAGAAAAAAAAAACAAAAACAAAAAATATAAACCAACAAAACTTGGCCAACAATTAAAGGATGAAGTATTTTGTCAATTTATCTGGCATATTATCTGAATTTCCTATGATGCATTTTAAAGGTTGCCACGCGCATTCTGTCCTGCAATGAAGACACAACAAACAAACAACTGCTGCAAACAGAATATGACACTGTATTTTAAGAGCTTCTTCACCAAGTTGGAAGAATTGATAGAAACATTGGGTAAGACTCAGTCTTATATCCGATATTTGATTCAAATTCAACATAATTTTTCTGGCACTTTTCTGATATTTAAAATTGATAAATCAAATAATGCATACTATATTGAAGAGTGGTTTTCCAAAACTCCCGACTCCGGTTTCCTCTATTTTGAGATATTGAGGATTATTTCCCCTTACAATTTCTCATTAGGTCTATTATTTTATAATATTTAAACTTCAAATTCACACGAAGGAAATGCTTATGCCAATTAATGCTTAAAATAAAATTTACGTTTCAATGTATTCCACGAATGGAAAATCTCAAAAAGTAGAAAAATCGACTTAACGAGTTTTGGAAAACCAGCCTTCAGTTGATATGATTTGTCTTTCAAAACCTAAGTTTACAGTCCGTCTATCAACTGGGATAAAAGTATCTTATAAAACGATAATAATTTACAACCTTGCCCAAATTATACCATGGTATGGAACACAAAAACTAGGGGAAAATAAATGTTAAATTTGCATATTCAAATAAGTGACGAAATAATGGCAATATCAGCCTTCATTTCACAGATTAGATTACATTAAATGTCTCATATTTATCATGATTGCTGGTCTCTGTGTTTTGGATCAAACTAGAGATCACATGACCCACACACATCATATGACTTAAAAAATTCGACTGGCATCGATACCCATACTTGTTCCACTGTTTATGGCTGTGACTACTTTATTGATTCTAAAAATAGAAACGGTGAAAAACGTGATGATAATATTATTATTGTGACGTTGAAATACGAAGTTCTTTGATAGAATTGTGTCAAAATTTATCATGTCATTTATGCTCTTGATCGTTAGGAAAATAAATTATTTTGTTTCAATTATATGTTTGTATCGTTATTTATAAACATTGATGCAATTTATGTTTCATTTCGTCTCGAAACTGCCCCGTACTAGTAACATTGTGTTATTGCAATGCAACAAGTCCTGAATTTAGAAAAAGGAAAAAGGTGAAAACAAAATTAATTTTGGTGTGATTTTTAAATCGACATGAACAAAACCTGGCAAATAAGTGACTCATGACCGAAAACGGTATTATGTCGTTGTGAGTTAGATTCTAAAAATAGAATATGTAGCTAAGAACATCAGACATGGGGTGAGTTTTCATGTTGTATTGAAAAAAATAACGAGAAGTATTGAAATGTAAGCTTCACTTTATTAAACAGACAGATACTATGGACGTTTTCGGGTTTCCCCTGTATCAACAAGGCACGATGAATAAAACACTAAGGATATTCTCCTTTAAGGACATTCGTCATTAGGTGATAAAGTGAAAACCAGAAACGTCCACAGCATCTGTCTTCAATAAATTGAAACGTACAGTTCAAAACTAATCGTTATTTTTTCCTTCGTGCAGCAACAGTTTCATCATGTTGTATTGATGAGATTAAATACAGGAGTGATGAAAAATTACACTTTTTTTTAAAATCAATATTCAGCTTTATGTTGATATTTTAGCATTACTTCCATCCCGATATCACACCGTTTTGATACGAGGGATCACATTAAGTTAAAATTTTATCATCAAGAAAAGAAAACCAATGCAAACTGTTAGAGCGTTAAAAAAAACTGGAGAATTAAAATTTTTCGTTTCGATTTTTCGATGAAGCAGCTGGTAGGCAGGGTGCTTGTTGTCATGTATTGTCTGATTTTTTTTGGTTCCTCGGTGTTCCTAATTCTTCCATTGCATGGAATTGCATTGTCTTTGTCTGATCACGTTCTCGTCTTTGTCTTAAATCATTATATTGCTAAGGGAGGGGTGATGGTCAAATGGATCTCACATCCCTCCGTCTTATAACAACTGTGACGTAAATTGAAAGAACACGTCATAATAAAATTTGACCAGAAAACTCGTCTTTCATATAATATATATATATATATATATATATATATATATATATATATATATATATATATATATATATATTAGAATGAACCTCATCTTGTCAGAATAATCTCTTGAGGGGTTTTTTCCCTAAGATATGGGTCATTTTAATCAATCGATATTTGAAGGACAATTTTCTGGTCAAAATTTTAAATATTGCTATAATTTTACATGTTTCCACAGGATTATATAAAATCTTTCAGGTTATTTTTGAACCAGAAATATTACACATCTGCTGAAAATATTCCTATGAAAATCAAATCTTGTTTTTTAATATTTGGAGCTGAACAAAAATGTGTCATACTCAGGTGACATTGGCCCGACCAGTGTCAGATAAGCACATAGGTAATGACATAAACAAACAACTATTTCTATAATTTGTATTATTTTTCCCCCACAAACGGGATTCTTGAGTATCACATTTTAACAGATTTTTCACCATCTGTTTTATGTCTATAGTTGTCACATTATTTAGTATTCTATTCAGGTGAAAAGTGTCCCTTTCATTTATTATTAGTTTATGTTAAATTTATTGTGACGCCTGCGGACGCCAAAACAAAGAGAAAACATAATTTTAAAATGTCTCTCTCCCTCTCTCTCCTTATCTCTCTCTCTCTCTCTCTCTCTCTCTCTCTCTCTCTCCTTCTCTTCCGTGTCTCTTTTTTTTTGAATACCTCAAGAAATAGCATAATATTTTAAGTTACAACCTATATTAATATTACGTCACATTGTCAATAAGACTAAAGATGTAATTTTGAGTATTTTCATAGATTAAGAACATCTTGAGTCTTCGAAATTATTATGAGGAGACGTCCAGTGTCACGCATGCCATTTTCATTACTGAGTTATTTATTTCAAAGACCTATAAATTGTAGAGACAAAACCATGTACTCAAAAGTAGGTCAAACGCGTTAAAACTGCCTTGCAGTTCCAGAGGCATCTGTGCCGTAGTTTGATAAATGAAACAACACATTTTTACTATTTTGACCACAAACTTTCTTTCTCATAAAATATAGTTCGATTAATATGACCCTCCTTTTGGCAAAAAACACACACTCATGCCTGGGACTGCAAAATAAAAAAAGACTGTGAAAGTCCAAGGTTATGAGTTTTTGCTAATATGTGGGTCATTTTAATTAACCGATCTTTGAAGGAAGAGCTTTTGTCCAAATTTTTAAATGTGTTTTTTCCGGAGTACGACATATCTGTGATGTTTGAAATCAATGGCGACTATGATGATTATTATCACATACATTTTTGTTTATGTGTCAAATGTGATTAAAGGATTACCATTTCATGATAATCTGGTTATGGATTATGAATTGAGATAATCCAAGATGAGGGATGAATGATTATTCGTCCATCACACCCTCCAAGTAATGACCTCGACGTCCAACATCCACAGCAATAAAAATATAAATATCAACAACGAAAATGACTTGGTTTTTATTGGAATAGTTGTGCAGTTGTATAGCTTTTAGTTTGCTTATATGTCTCTGTGTGTGTTTTTGTTTGATTGAGTGTGTATGTGTGTGGGGGGGTGTGTTTGTCATATTCTTATTTATTTAATGGTTCTTACGATATTTTAGAGCCAAACCGTGCCCTGTTTCGAGATCCGCTATTAGTGATGCAACATTTAGTCCTTGGAAAAGACTGTATACTCTCATTTTACAGCAATCACGTGTATAATCTGGCCTGGGGCAGCGTTTTTCTGGTAGAAAATAAATAATAGTTTTTTCTGGTAATAAAGCGCTTTGAGCACGTTTAACGGATATTGTGGTATATAAATAAATTCTCAAGTTTTTTCAAATGCAAGTCTATATTTCTTTTGGTTTGGGGCCACTTGGAATGCGGTTATTCTGTATGACATAGATATTGCGCTTTATAAAAGCTCGAAGTGATTAAATTAGCCAAAGGGCAATGAGGTGGTCAAATGGTTAAAACATTGCATTATTACCCGGAAGGTTCGACACCCGCTTTCTTGGGGTGTTGTAAACTTCAAATGATGCTGAAGGTGGTTAGTGAACAGAATGGTGACATCATCTCTCTGGCCCATGCATTGTATTTTGTGTATGACATTCTACTTTGTAAATAGTTATTGAATGGTCAACACACAAAAATATATGAAACCATAAACAGTTTATGGTCTGGTGGATAGAAAGTAATCACAACGTATACTTTCGTTGTTGTTGTTTCTTGTTGTTGTTGTTGTTGTTGTTGTTGTTGTTGTTGTTGTTGTTGTTGTTGTTGTTGTTGTTGGGGATGTTTTTTTTTTCTTTTTATGGGACTTATGACGATTTTGAAACTATTGAGTCATATAAAGGCCAGTAAAAAGGAATATGAAAGTGGAAAAGTTACATATCTAAATCTAAGAGCGTAAAACATATTACAGCACGATAAGTCATCTCGAATGAATTAAGTGTTTCTATTGGCTTGGGACCCCTTGTAAAGCGTGTTGAGAACATTAAGTAGATTTTGTGCTATCTCAAAGGGCCAATAGACTGACTCATCATAAACATTCAGATAAATAGTTTATTATTGGATCAGATTGGAGTAATCTTGAACGCCAACAATGAGGTGATAAAATGAAAGAGACTTTTGTGATCTTGTACTCATAATGAAAATGATTTTAATAACAATAACATTAGCAGTCACATATATATATAACATATTAATTAACATTATATAATAATGATAATAAAATTGGAGGCAAAGCATACAATTTATCATACGCGGTTCTTCAAAGAAGTATGCAAGCGGAGTCCAATAATGCTATATTGCCTTTTTTTTGTTCGTACGTTTGGCCACACATACTTCTATTGGTTTTTAAGTACGAAGAGACATATGAAAGAAGAGGACCCAATCTTGCAACACGGTGCTATTTTAAGTGAATCCAATAGCAATTTATGTGACATATATTGATTATATCTATTCGATAAATTTGTATCTAAGAATAGTTTGGGTAATGCTTTTTAAAATTAAAGAAATTAAGGAGCAGGCACTAGTAAAAGATAAAGATCTGAACAAGCGTGTGTGAAAGGTGCCAGACAAAGCAAGAAAGAACTTTAGAAGAAAATTACCATCCCAAAAAGTCAGTCTACCTCGTCTGGAGATCGAACCTCAGACCTTCTGATTAGCGGTCAGACGTGCTACCATTACACGTGTAATAGCAGCACGTCTGACCGCTAATCAGAAGGTCTGAGGTTCGATCCCCAGTCGTGGTAGACTGATTTTTTGGGATGGTAATTTTCTTGTATTTTTCTTTCTTACTTTGTCTGGCACCTTTCATACACGCTTGTTCAGATCTTTATCTAGTGCTTTTTAAAAGTGTATCTTTGTACCAAACACCTATAGTTGCCACAAAGCGGAAGTGGGTGCATTAAAAATATCTCCAATCATTGATCGTGCTTAAAAATCTCTAGATATTTTTAAAAAATGTATTTCCACTTTTTGCCAGATTGTATGAAGAGATGTAAAGCTTGTGATAAAACAACATAAATAGAGATAGATCTATTGATAAGTAAAACAGCGAAGTGATTTTGAGCAAATATTCTATAATAATAAATAAATCTGGCAGAAAAAAATAGACATAAAATGAAGAGAGAGAGAGAGAGAGAGAGAGAGAGAGAGAGAGAGAGAGAGAGAGAGATGAAGAGAGAGAGAGAGAGAGAGAGAGAGAGAGAGAGAGAGAGAGATATTTGAGAGTGTGATCGGTACCAGGATATGATTTGTACAATCATCAAGTGAGTTAAAATCAATTTGATTACAATTAATAAAATGGCTCACTCTAAAAATAAAAGTTAAAAAAAAATATTTCGTGAAAAAACTGTCCACCGAATATCCACCGTGCGGCTATGTGGTCTTGAGATATGACACTCACTTTCGAATCGAAAGGTCCTGGGTTC
>NC_088364.1:62649187-62674187 GCF_034508935.2 Berghia stephanieae
TTTTTTTTGGCCGAAACGACTCGTTTCTGTGTTTTTTAATGGACATTACAATGGATTACGCCGACCGAAGAAGTGTAAAAAACACAGAAACGAGTCGTCTCGGCCAAAAAAATGTGAGTGAAAATTTGCATTATATATTAGCTCTAACCACCATTATCGAGCACTTTCGTACCTAGAAGTACCCACCAACACTCATAAATATATATATATATATACATATATATATTATATATATATTATATATATATATATATATATATATATATATATGTGTGTGTGTGTGTGTGTGTGTGTGTGTGTGTTTTGTGAGGGGAGAAGGGAGATAATCCACTTAATTTACCCATAAATCATGAAAAAACAAACGTTTTCTGATCGAAATTAAATAAACTATTTTTCATAGTAAACTGTCACTATAATTTGATCTCACCTTGACCTCCGTGTGACCCCGCTTCTCCAGATGGTATCCTCCTATCTTATCCAGAATGGCTTTGCATTCAGCGCTGCAATGGATCTTTAAGGCTGGAATTCGAAGAAATACAAATAAAAAATAAATAAAATTCCCTTTATTCATCTCATAGGGGAAATTTGTCTCTATGATCTATTCCAAGGGAATACTGGAATAACCCAGGCGTCAGCCGCAATCCAACGCCGCAAATTGAGCTAGAGCGAGGTGACTTGCTCAAGGCCACACAGCACAGCGGTGGGTGATCGAGCTAGGTACCTTTCGGGTACAAAGCAGAGACCCTACCGCTGAGCCACGCTACCCCCTAAAGCCATGCTACCCCCTGTTATTATCAAAATAACAATAATATTAATAAGTACAGGCCTCGGGGAGGCAAACGGAAACAACATAACATCTCAATGGTAACAACTCGTCGTCCACCCCGCCCCCACACAAACCCCCGTCCACCACCAACACTTGTAACTGTACCAACCACAAACAGTTTCACAAACGACAACAATAACATTGTTATTGGTCTTCTGAATGCACAGTCCTGCCGTAACAAAACCGAAGAATTAAACGATTTATTAACGGAGAAGAACTTCGATATTCTATTTATAGTAGAGACATGGCTCTCACAGTCTGGAGACGACCCAGTTGAAAAAGCTATGACACCCCCTGGGTACCAATTTAGATCGTATCCAAGGAAAGATCAGCGAGGGGGTGGCATTGGCGTATTTTATAAAACAAAATTATGTAAACATGTGGAAATCATCGAAATGCGCTGCAAAACAATGGAGGCCATTGATCTTAGATTATCCCTCCAGAATACAAGATACAACTTCAACTGCATCTACCGACCGCCAGCAAACAAGAAAAACAAAATAAAATTACCTGATGTTAGGAAGGAAATCAACGAGATGCTAACTTTGCAACACACGCGTCCTGGCCATTCAATTATACTCGGCGACTTTAATTTTCACTTCGACAACGTCACAGACACCGCCAAATTGCACGAGTCATTATCAGAGAACAACATGTGCCAGATCGTAACAACGCCAACCCCCTCTGCTGGTCATATTTTAGATTAGGTAATTGTAGAAAATTCAGAGTTCCAAAAAACCAACGCCACCGTCGATTATCTCCCCTTTTCGGACCACTCCCTCATTTCTTTCAATCTTGACGTTTCAAAACCATGCCAAGAAACCACCACCACATCAACCAGAAACATTAAAGGCATTAATTTGGACAATTTCAGAGGCGATTTAGAAACAAAACTTACTAAAAATTCAATTATTTCTCCAGACCAGTGGAATAGTTGTCTCATTGAAACGCTTGACAAACATGCGCCATTCCAAACAAGGACCGTCACCAACCGCAAGTATGCTCCGTGGTATACGTCGGACGTTAAAGAAGCTAAAACGAAGTGACGGAGAGCAGAAAGACTGCTGAAAACATCAGGCCTCATGATTCATCGTGAAATATTCAAGAGCGCATTTCGTGCCTGGAAGACAACAATAAAAAAGGCAAAGACCACGTATTTTCTTTCAAAATTTGAAACTTCTAAATCTTGTAAACAATTATTTAACATCTGCAATGATCTACTTGGACGTGAAATATGCACTTCATTACCATCTACAACCAATCAAAGAGACTTGCCAGACACATTTGTCAACTTTTTTAAAGACAAAATCCATAACATTCGTTCAGAACTAGATCGGCATGAACCATTTATAGATACAAATACATTCTGTGGTACCCCTTTAGACAAGTTCCAACCAGTTTCACCTAGTTTCATAAACGAGTTGATAAAAAAAGCCCCCATTAAATCCTGCGACCTTGATCCCCTACCAGCACAGCTTTTGGCCAGCTCCATCGATACATTATTACCATCCATTACATCAATCATAAATACATCCATACTGACTGGCGAAGTTCCATCGTGCTTTAAAAGTGCCCTCGTCAAACCATTTCTGAAGAAACCATCACTAGACCACAATATATTAAACAATTATCGTCCTGTATCAAATTTACCTTTTTTGTCAAAACTTTTGGAGAAGGTAGTTCTTACACAATTAACATCTCATCTTAAGAACAACAGTTTGGAACAACCCTTTCAGTCAGCCTACAAACATCAACACAGTACTGAAACGGCGCTTCTTAAAATCTTTAATGACTTGTTATGTAATGCTGATGCTAACAATATCAATGTATTATGCCTTTTAGATCTTTCAGCTGCCTTTGACACCATTGACCATGACATTTTGTTAAGAAGACTAGAAAATACGTTCGGCATAAAAGGAATTGCCCTTAAATGGTTTACATCATATTTACAGGATCGATGACAGACTGTCGTGGTGAATGGTGTTCAGTCAGAACAAGTTTTACTAAATTTTGGAGTGCCACAAGGCTCTGTTTTTGGCCCTGTCCTTTTTACTGAATATATGCAGCCCCTTTCTAGTGTGATATCCAGATTCAATCTGAGTTATCATTTTTATGCAGATGATACGCAAATATATGATTCAGCACCCCTTAGTAATTTACAGTTCTTAATACAACGAATTACGAGCTGTTTTAATGAGATTAAATCTTGGATGTACCACAATAAGTTAAAATTAAATGATAGTAAAACTGAGATTTTAATGTGTGGAAGACCGAGTATCCTTAAACAGGCAAATAAATCACTAATTACTCTCGGAAATAGCACAATAGAATTTTCAAATAAAGCAAAAAACCTTGGCGTCATCATTGATAAAGATCTTTTCATGACAAGCCACGTGAATAACACCATACAATCTATGTACATAGAAATGAAAAAAAGAAGCAAAATTCGTAATTTAATACCGAAGCATATAACAGAACTTTTAATTAATTCCTTGGTTTTATCTAAATTGGACTATTGTAACTCCCTTTGGGCGAATTTAACTAAAGACAAAATTAGCAAACTTCAGGTTGCTCAAAATAACGCAGCCAGGCTCATTGTACGCAATAACAAAAAATACCCGTCAGCAACTCTTCTTCTCCGTGAGTTACATTGGCTTCCTGTTGAAAAAAGAGTTGCCTATAAGATTTGTACTGTTGTCTACAAATCCCTGAGCACGAACAGTCCCTCCTATATTAAAGACCTTCTAAACATATATGTCCCCAATAGAAACTTGAGGTCAAGCAATGACCAATCAATCCTTGTCAAACCTAAGCCATTGCGTAAAATAGGTGAACAGTCTTTTCAATTTTCGGCCCCCCATTTTTGGAACTCTCTCCCGTCACACGTGAGATGCTCGGATTCGTTGACAACGTTCAAATCTCGCTTAAAGTTTTATCTTTTTACGTCATAATGTTGCAATATTATTTTCATATTTTGTTGTTGTTAAATTGAATTCGTATCACGTTTCCTTCACACTTGTCTCACTGTAATATGTTTTGTATTATATCACTGTAAAGCGCTTAGAGCCTGTGACAACGGGGTAAAGCTCTATATAAATGCCATTTATTATTATTATTAAAATGCAATGAAAGTCAATAGGGAATGAGATTAGTGGAAGAGTTGCGTCCCTTGATTGGAAGTCACCTGTGGAGAAGTTATTGTAAACAAACCAACTACAAACCAAGCGCTCCAAATACAAAATTTATTATTCATATTTCTGTACAAAAATGCATAACATTTATTATGATGTGGGTTTTTGTACAGAAATATGAATTATATATTTTTTATTTGGAGCGCTTGGCTTGTAGTTGGTTTATTTACAATAATCTTCCGCTAATCTCATTCCCTATAAGACAAAGGGACATAATTATACCAAGCGGGTGTACATTCATCCTCTGAGCCAAAGATAACACTGGAACGAATACAGATCCGAAAATGTCTGTATGAGCTAGATCTTTTAAAATAGAGATTTTATATAGAGCAATTTCCACTAAATGTGCTCAAAGCGCTTTACAAAGGGTCCCTGACAACACGTAACATGTAGAAGAAGACAAAACTACAATTTTTCCGACAGAGACATCGCTTTTGGCTTTTGACGGCCAGGTACTCATTTTACATCTTAGTCCGTTGAGAGAATGTGAGTAAAGAGTCTTTTCCAAGGACTAAAATTATGCGCTGAGCGAGGCTCGAACCCAGGTCCTTTAAGATCCGAAAGCGGATATCATACCACAATATATTATTATTATTATCATTATTATTATTATTATTATTATTATTATTATTATTATTATTATTATTATTATTATTATTATTATTATTATTATTATCATATTATTATTATTATTATTATTATTATTATTATTATTATTATTATTATTATTATTATTATTATTATTATTATCATTATTATTATTATTATTATTATTATTATTATTATTATTATTATTATTATTATTATTGTCATTATTACTACTATTATTATTACTATTACTACTACTACTACTACTACTACTACTACTACTACTACTACTACTACTACTACTACTACTACTACTACTACTACTACTACTACTACTACTACTACACTACCTCATCATCACTACCATTTTTGTTGTTTAGATAAATTGGAATGGCAATGTGTAAAGTGGTGGAGGGGTAGGGGTGAAGCTGGGATGAGAGGTGGAAAGTGGGGGGGGGGGGGAGAGGCGGAAGGGTATCTGACAGTGAATTAATTACCCTCTCCGGTAGATTCCATCCTATTCGCCGTGTTGACGGTGTCTCCAAACAGACAATACCGCGGCATCTTCAGACCAACCACCCCAGCACAGCAAGGACCTGTGTGGAACATAACACATTAATCTCATTGATATCATTTCTGGTTTGTTTGCTTTTTAAATAATTTTAACAAACATAATTGACTGAAGAAGGGCTAGGAGCCCGAAACTTTCTTTTGGTGTTCTATTTTTTCGTAGCAGTTCAATTATTCACTTGTGTTTATGATATGAGATCCTTGACTGACGAAGGGCTTTGAGCCCGAAACTTATTTTGTGTGTGTTCTATTTCGTAGTATTTATATTCTTAATTTGTGTTCATAACATGATATCCTAGCATAAGTCAAAAATCATAAATTACCGGAATGAATACCGGTCCAATAACAAAATCATTGATTGAAGAAGGGCTTTGAACCGAAACATTTTTGTGTGTTCTACTTTTCGTGGCAATTAATTTATTCATTTGTTTTGATGACATGATATCCTGGCAAAAGGCAAAAATCATAAATTACCGGAATGAATACCGGTCCAAAAACAAAATCATTGGCTGAAGAAGGGCTATGAGCCCGAAACTGTTTTTTGTGTATTATATTTCGTGGTATTTATATTCTTAATTTGTGTTCAATGCATGACATCTTAACATTAAGGCAAAAAATCATGAATTACCGGAATGAATCCGATCCAATAACAAAATTATTGATGAAGAAGGGCTTTGAACCGAAATGTTTTTTTGTGTGTTCTATTTATTGTGGCTTTTATATTATTTATGTGTGTTCATGACATGAAATCCTAACATAAGGCACAAAATAATGAATTACCGGGATGAATACTGATCCAATAACAAAATCATTCACTGAAGAAGGGCTGTGAGCCCGAAGTTTTTTGGGGTTTTTTTGTTTTTGTGTGTTCCATTTTTTCGTGGCATTTGTATTATTCATTTGTGTATATGACATGAAATATCCTAGCATGAGGCAAAAATCATGAATTACCAGAAACGTTTTTTTTTGTGTGTGTTCTATTTTCGTGGCATTTATATTATTCATTTGTGTATATGACATGAAATATCCTAGCATAAGGCAAAAATCATGAATTACCAGAAACGTTTTTTTTTTGTGTGTGTTCTATTTTCGTGGCATTATATTATTCATTTGTGTATATGACATGAAATATCCTAGCATAAGGCAAAAATCATGAATTACCAGAAACGTTTTTTTGTGTGTGTTCTATTTTCGTGGCATTTATATTATTCATTTGTGTATATGACATGAAATATCCTAGCATAAGGCAAAAATCATGAATTACCAGAAACGTTTTTTTGTGTGTGTTCTATTTTCGTGGCATTTGTATTATTCATTTGTGTATATGACATGAAATATCCTAGCATAAGGCAAAAATCATGAATTACCAGAAACGTTTTTTTGTGTGTGTTCTATTTTCGTGGCATTTGTATTATTCATTTGTGTATATGACATGAAATATCCTAGCATAAGGCAAAAATCATGAATTACCAGAAACGTTTTTTATTTGTGTGTGTTCTATTTTCGTGGCATGTATATTATTCATTTGTGTATATGACATGAAATATCCTAGCATAAGGCAAAAATCATGAATTACCAGAAACGTTTTTTTTGTGTGTGTTCTATTTTCGTGGCATTTGTATTATTCATTTGTGTATATGACATGAAATAACCTAGCGTAAGGCAAAAATCATGAATTACCGGAATGAATCCCGATCCTGATTTTAAGCATATAATCCGTTTGACCTCTGACCGTGAATCGTTTTTCTTTCAGTTTCTGTAGAAACAACAAAGACATCGAGGCGATCTCGCCGGCATGCAGGTCGCCGATCGTGTTGGGCAGGCCGCTGACCACCATATAGGCGTCGCCGATAGTCTCTACTTTGTACACGTAGAATTTGTGTATGACGGAGTCAAATAGAGTGTACAAGTCATTGAGGAGGTTGACGACCTGCAATGGTTGGAATGGGATAGAAATAAATAGATCAATAAATGTAATAGTTAAATAGATAAATAAATAAATAAAAGAATGAATGAATAAATTCATGAATAACGAAATGAATAAATACAATAATAAATAAATGAATGAATGAATTAATTAATTAATATATACAAAATAAATTAATTAAATAAAAAATTAATAAATAAATTAAAAAATAAATTTAAAAATGAATGAACAACTACATGAATAAATAAATAGATATATAAATAAATAAATAAGTAAATGAGTAAATAAATAAACCAATCAATCAATCAAAATATTAAATAAATAGATAAATAAATATATAGATAACTAAATAATTAAATGAATAAATATAACAATAAATATTTATTTATCTATTCGACCTAATACTTGATATGAGAATATGTTCTTTTCCTTTTACTGTGACTCTCAACACAATAAATATTTATCGGTCAAATGAAGAATCAAAGATCTGAACCCTTACCTCCATAGGGGCACTCTCGGCGCTAAGCTCAGTGAAACCAACGATATCTGAGAAGTAAATGGTGACACACTCAAACTGTTCAGGTTGTACGGGCTGACCCCGCATCAATCTGTCAGCAACTGACCTGCAAGGAGACGTAGAATTGGTGATGTGTATAGTTGGATTACTATAAGAAAACTTTTAGGTCATAACAAAGTTAAACTTTAAATACAGATTTTGCAGAACACTGGAAAAGCTCATATTTAAAAATTTGGCCAGAAAACTGATCCTTCAAATATCGATCGATTTAAATGACCCTCATCTTGGCAAAAACTCTCAAACCTGGTACTTCGGCGAAGTCCCAGGTTTGAGAGTTGTTGACAAGATGTGTGTCATTTAAATCGATCGATATTTGAAGGACTAGTTTTCTGGCCAAATTTTTAGTAGATGGCTTTTCCAGAGTTTATGCACTTATCTAAGGATAGTGGAGGCTACCATTATTCTTTAACCAAGTTCTATATGAGAAACACACATTCAAAATTCTTATATTTTATCTCTTTAATTTAAAAATAAATCTTATATGAATGAGATTTAACCTACGCGTACTTCTTTGCATGTCTGATAACCCAATCCTGATAATAATAACAACCCAATTATGGGCCCATTGTTGTAATGCAAATCGCAAAAAAAGGACGCAAAATATTGTCCGTTACAACAACGCTTTTAACGGTCAGTACTCATTTGGTACTTGCTGAGTACGGTGAGAGAATGTGAGTAAAGAGCATTTCCCAAGGACTAAACTATGCGCCGCTCAGAACTCGAACCAAGGACTTTCCGATCCAAAGCTTGAAGTTTGAACTACCACGTCTACCATTACGAGTTTACCTGATTCCTTACAAATGCAGACATGCTGACAACTACGAAAATTCCGTAGAGCTACGAATTTTCGACTACATTCTGTGAGCTTTATCAGATATTTAATTCAACAAATCCTCTTGAAAACAAATCTCTGGTACCAGAGCTAGCCTATAAAGGAATTAAGAGCATACGTTTCACTTATCTTGGATAAGTTGATGAATCTTAAAGACATGTAAAATTTCTAATGTGTAATAACACTACGAATTAGTCATATTTCAAGTAGGTAGGTCTGCAAACGCCTGCCTTGGTAACCTTGATTCCTTACAACTGCCTACCTTGGTAATCCAGATTGCTTACAAATGCCTACCTTGGTAACCCTGATTCCTTACAAATGCCCACATTGGTAACCCTGATTCCTTAAAATTGCCTACCTTGGTAACCCTGATTCCTTACAAAGGCCTACCTTGGTAACCCTGATTCCTTACAAATGCCTACCTTGGTAACCCTGATTCCTTACAAATACCTACCTTGGTAACCCTGATTCCTTACAAATGCCTACCTTGGTAACCCTGATTCCTTACAAATGCCCACCTTGGTAACCCTGATTCCATACAAATGACTACCTTGGTAACCCTGATTCCTTACAAATGACTACCTTGGTAACCCTGATTCCTTACAAAGGCCTACCTTGGTAACCCTGATTCCTTACAAATACCTACATTGATAACCCCGATTCCCTACAAATGCCTACCTTGGTAACCCCGATTCCTTACAAATGCCTACCTTGGTAACATCCGGAGCAGAAGATTCTCTGTCATTTTCTTCTCTTTCCGAAGTTGCTCCGTCCTTTCCTTGACAATCGTCTCTAGATTATCGGCGTAAAGCTCCATTCTGATGGAAAAGGTATTATAAATACTATAGATTATCGGCGTAGAGCTCTATTCTGATGGAAAAGATATTATAAAATACTATAGATTATCGGCGTAAAGCTCCATTCTGATAGAAAAGATATTATAAAATACTATAGATTATCGGCGTAAAGCTCCATTCTGATGGAAAAGATATTATAAAATACTATAGATTATCGGCGTAAAGCTCCATTCTGATGGAAAAGATATTATAAAATACTATAGATTATCGGCGTAAAGCTCAATTCTGATGGAAAAGATATTATAAAATACTATAGATTATCGGCGTAAAGCTCCATTCTGATAGAAAAGATATTATAAAATACTACAGATTATCGGCGTAAAGCTCCATTCTGATGGAAAAGATATTATAAAATACTATAGATTATCGGCGTAAAGCTCCATTCTGATGGCAAATATATTATAAATACTATAGATTATCGGCGTAAAGCTCCATTCTGATGGAAAAGATATTATAAAATACTATAGATTATCGGCGTAAAGCTCCATTCTGATGGAAAAGATATTATAAAATACTATAGATTATCGGCGTAAAGCTCCATTCTGATGGAAAAGATATTATAAAATACTATAGATTATCGGCGTAAAGCTCCATTCTGATGGAAAAGGTATTATAAAATACTATAAATTATCGGCGTATAGCTCCATTCTGATGGCAAATATATTATAAAATTAGATTATCGACGTAAATCTTCGTTCTGATGGCAAAAATAATATTATAAAATACTAACAAAATGGTGAAATGGGAAGATTTTGGATTGGAACAGTACAGACATTGGACGTTCCGGTTACAAACCCCTCGTCAGCACAACAATAAAAAAGGAATGTTCTCTCTCTCTCTCTCTCTCTCCCTCTCTCTCTCTCTCTCTCTCTCTCTCTCTCTCTCTCTATCTATCTATCTATCTATCTATCTATTCTCTCTCTCTCTCTACCTCTCTTTCTCTCTCTCCCTCTATCTCTCTCTCTCTATCTATATATCTATCTCTCTCTCTCTCTCTCTCTCTCTCTCTCTCTCTCTCAGTCTTTGTATATACACACACATATACACACACAATGTAATTATATATATATATATATATATATATATATATATATATATATATATGTGTGTGTGTGTGTGTGTGTGTGTCTGTATATATATATATATATATATATATATATATATATATATATATTATATATTATATTTATATATGTATATGTTTTGTGTGTGTGTGTGTGTGTGTGTGTGTGTGTGTGTAGGTGCGTGTGTCCTCTAATACAAATAGTGACGAGTATAACAAAACGCCACTCACAATGACACATGTTGCTTGGGTTTGAACCGTATCCCTATAGTGTACTTGAAATCTGGCCTGGACCCAGGGTCATCTGCCCAGCACGACTGGATCAAGTTGATTATACTAGGGTCACATCTCAGGCAAGACGTATCGGGACGGAACGCCTCGCCGATAGAAGGGCTCAACAACTTGTCGATTATTTCTGATGGCAAAGGATAGAGTTTTTATAGTAATGACCGAGTCGCACCAAAACATCAACAACAACAACAACAACAACAACAACAACAACAAGAAACAATTTAAAATTACAAAAAAGTAAACAAAAATAAAACACTTTTTTAAACAAAAAAAGCAAGAAAAAAATCCGAAAAAAAATACCCAATAAAAACCATTAAAAATTATTTTTTTAAAATAAAGAAAAACAATCAGTACACAGGCTGCTACTTTCACAAATGACAAAAACATTTGATTTTTGGAATTTAAACTTAACAAAATAAGGCAAAACAAACATGAATTTAAAACACTCCACTCACTTTTATGAATTACTATTGACTCAATATAGATAGTATGAAGTTGCGTCACTCAGGTCTTTGTTATTGTTTTATGCCATCCGCGTTTATGAGTAATTCTCACATAACCGTATATAGATAGTTCGAAGATGACGTCACTTAGGTCTTTGTTATTGTTTTTTGCCATCCGCGTTTATGAATAATGCTCACTGGACTGTATTAACCCGACAATAAACGTTCATGGATACACACAGTGTTGTGTGTTGGTCCGTTATACTTCTGGATGGCAAAGTTATGAGCTTCTTAGCCAAGCGCGTACTATCTATACCGCACTTTCAGCGTTAGGTTACACATGGTTTTGTGTGTTGGACCGTTATCTTGCCGAATGGCAATGTTGTAAGCATCTAAGTAAGCGAATACTATCTATAGATAGTATGCGCTTGGCTAAGAAGTTTACAACATTGTCTTCCGGAAGTATAACGGACCAACATGCAAAACTATGTGGAACCTTGAACGCTTATAGTCTGGATAATACAGTTTAGTGAGAATAAACATGGATGGCAAATAAAAAACAATAACAAAGACCAGAGTGACGTCGTCTTCGTTCTATTTATAGTTTGATTGATAGAACTTAGTAAGAACTACTCATAAAAATGGCTGGCTATAAACAATAACAATGCGCTGAGTGACGTCAATTTCGTTCTGTCTATTACTAACCTCTAGCCGTGAGATCGATGTCCCCCCAAGGCCCCCTCTGGCCGTACAACTCATACAGAATGATGGCGAATGAATACACGTCTCCTTTCTGTTGGGCCTGGACGTCTATGGGGCATCTGTCGGCGTCGTGATTGTTGCTGGTAGAGATTTGTTGCTGCAGGGAGCTGAACGTACGACTTGGCCTGAGATTATGACTGGTGGTGCTGCTGTTGTTTTGGCTGATGTAACTGTTGGAACTTGTAAACCGTCTCTGTAGGAACTCTGGAGCTGTCCATCGGAGCTCTTTAGAGGAAGTGATCGGATTAAGGAAGGTGATAATAATCGTGATAAGTATAAGAATGTATAGTATGGTGATGAAGAAAATAATTTATTGATTAATAAAATGTTTTTGTTACAAGTAAGAATGAATACAATATTAGTAATGATAATGATACTAATAGTGAAAATAATAACAATGTAGAAGAAGAAGAAGAAGAAGAAGAAGAAGAAGAAGAAGAAGAAGAAGAAGAAGAAGAAGAAGAAGAAGAAGAAGAAGAAGAAGAAGAAGAAGAAGAAAAAGATAGTGATAATAGCAATTATAATAAAGCAACGATAATAAAAACGATAAAAACAATGATAAAACAACGATAATAAGAATGATCATAAAAATGATAACAAAGATAATAACAGTGATAAAAAGCGATAATAACAATGATAAAAGAACTATAATAACAATGATAACGATCCTAGCACTCACTTGCAAATGCCCGTTCATCCTCCCCCACGGCTGGAGGTGGAGGGCCGATTGCAGTGAATCCAAAATCTGTGATCTTTAACGTCCAGCGTCTGTCCACGAGACAGTTGCTGGACTTGAGATTGCCATGGTAACCAAGGTCACTTTCGTGGATAAACTTCATTCCCTGAAACATTCAATTTATTGTTTTTAAAACACATCTGAACAGGCCAACGTCGATATAATTACAGATCTGATAACCCAATTTAAACGGTCTCCTCCATCACCATCATTATCATCATCATCATTATCATCAGTATCATCACCGTCATATTTTGATCATTATCACATATGTATATATTGACATGTGCTAATTTAGTTAACTGTAAAAAAAAACGCCTTACATTTCCACACAAACTCAGTACAGATTCATATCAAACGTAACAACGGCATTCCTTTACCTACTAGACATTTCAACATGACAATTTTGAGAGAGAACAAAGAAGAAAAAGAAGAAGAAGAAGAAGAAGAAGAAGAAGAAGAAGAAGAAGAAGAAGAAGAAGAAGAAGAAGAAGAAGAAGAAGAAGAGAAGATTATTGAAGGATGGGATGAGGGGGGGGGGGGAAGGAAGTGAAAACACAAGTCTTACAGTTATCAAATCCTGAACCAGTGACGTAATGAACATCTCCTCCTGTGGTAATTCTTGTTCTGACAGAATGTCCTGCAATCAGTACATATAGAATAAAGGTGAACCCGAATCAAACTCAGGGTGGGTTGGGTGAAAAATTCAATCCGATATTTTTTGTTAGTAATTTAAGTCTAGCGGCAGATGCGAGTATTTTCCTTAACTCTCTCTCTATACCAACTGTAGGAAAACCATTACAAACAACAATATAGAAAGAACGAAGTTGACGTTACTCAGGTCTATGTTATTATTTTTTTTAGCCACCCATTTCCTATGAGTAGTTAGATTAATTAGACTATAAACGTTCAAGGTTACCCATAGTTTTGTATGTGTTTCGATATTTCCGGCTGGCGAATGGCTGTGCTCAAAGCATAAATTCTTATTCAGATTCATGTTACAAATCACACCATTTGCTGAAGGATTTTGGTTATATTTACAAGATCTTCTTATTGCTCTATGTTTTGTGACTTGTTTTGTTTATGCAGAGATAGAATGAAGTTGACGTCACTCGGGTCTTTATTATATTATTTTTATTTTGTCATCCATGTTTATGAGTAATTCTCGCTAAACTGGATTAACCAGACTACAAACGTTCAACGTTACAAATAGTTTTGTGTGTTGGTCCGTATTACATCCGGATGGCAATGTTGTGAGTTTCTTATCCAAGCGCATGCTATCTATAGCATGTACTTGTTGCTCTTTTAAATTTGAGTTTAAAATTCAATTGGGGATCCTGATTGCTCAGTTGGTAGAGCACTCGCTTAACAATCAAAGGGACTATGATCGATCCCGGGTGCAGTCGAGACTTTTTCCTGATTTCCTGTCTACCAGGATTGAATGGGTAGTTGGGTCTGTTAAAACTGGAGAAAAGTACTTTTCGATACACTAGCTTGCTATCCAAAGGATAAAAGGCAATTGCTATTGTCCGTTTCACGCTATAGAAACCGGGATAAGCTCCGGCTCCATGGGCCTATGGCTATGAATGACAACTTTTAAAATTCAATCTGTGTGTTTTGGGTCGTTTTGACAGTTCAGTAGAAATCTTGAAAATTGGCGGTAAAGAGAGAGAGAGAGAGAGAGAGAGAGAGAGAGAGAGAGAGAGAGAGAGAGAGAGAGAGAGAGGGGGGGGGGGTAGAGAGAGAGTGAGTTAAACGCATTTCGTCAACACAAGCCCTTTTCTGCTTACCTCCAAACTCTTCCTGCTATA
Organism: Berghia stephanieae; assembly: GCF_034508935.2. Classification (NCBI taxonomy): domain Eukaryota; kingdom Metazoa; phylum Mollusca; class Gastropoda; order Nudibranchia; family Aeolidiidae; genus Berghia; species Berghia stephanieae. The sequence goes on from NC_088364.1 coordinate 62,663,662, forward strand.
GTACTGGGTGACAATTCTGACTTTCGGCGTATCGATGCACGCTCCAACGAACCTTGCAATGTTGTCATGAGTCAGCTCTTTCCTCCTCTGGAATTCTTCCTTCAAGGTTCTGGTGAGTTCCAGGTGCTTTCGAGTCAGCTGTCCAATGAGATTTATGGGGAGAACTTAATGGTCAAATCGCACTGTTGCCTTCGTCATTTGTATCATCAACATCAAATTATCATTATCATCATCGGGATTATCCTCCTCCTCTTCATCCCCTTCCTCCTCTTCCTCCACCTCATTCTCCTCCTCCTCTTCCTACTCCTTCTCTTCCTCCTCCTCCTCTTCTCCTCTTCCTAATCCTCTTACTCCTCCCGTCCTCCTCCTCCTTCCCATCCTCCTCCTCCTCCTCCTCCTCCTCCTCATCATCATCATCATCATCATCATCATCATGATCATCATGATCATCATCATCATCAACAACAACATTACAAACATCATGGCAGTTGTAGTCATGGCGGCTATGTGGTCTTCTCATATGACACTCGCTTTCGGATCGTAAGGTCCTGGGTTCGAGCATCGCTCGGCGTATAATTGAGTCTTTGGAAAAGCCTCTTTACTCACATTCTCTCATCGTACTTAAGTGTAAGATGAGTACCTGGCCGTTATCAGAGTTGTCCCTGTCGGAAAAATCGTGGTATAGCCTAACAGGTGTCAAGTCTCGTTCTACATGTTACGTGTTGCTGTTGGTCAGGGACTCTTTGTAAAGCGTTCTGAGTACGTTTAGTGGATATTGCTCTATATAAAAAGCTTTTAAAAAGCAATTCTACTCAGTAGCCAATATGAAATATACATTTACATAGAATTTCCAATCAGTTGTGAATCAAAGGAAACTACCAAAAATAATTAAATAGATAATCCTATATACCAATAAATCATAAATCAATCATAAATTAAATATATAAATGGGGATACAAGGCAAAAATAAGATTCATCCCCATTATATGAACCAACCCATAATTTTTTTGGAAGCTTTTTATATCGCGCAATATCCACTAAACGTGCTCAATGCGCTTTACAAGGTGTCCCCGCCACACCAACACTTAACATTTAGGACGGGGCATGACGCCTCTTAGGCGATATTACATTTATTTTTCGGATAGAGACAGCAACACGAATAATGTAGAATGAGACATGATGCCTGTCACTGTTAACGGCCAATTACTCATTTTAAACCTGCGTCCGGTGAGAATATGTGAGTAAAGAGCCTTTTTCAAAGGATTAACCTATGGACCTTCCGTTCCAAAAGTGAACCATACCACAAGACCAAATCGCCACAAAAGGTGCTCAAACCAAAGGTTGTCAAAGATGTTACTTTACAAGGGGTTCCCAGCCAACACCAACATTATTACAAATTATTATTACAGCAACAAATTAAACTTGAGATTTTGTATAGCGCAATATCCACTGAATGTGCTCAAAGCGCTTTACAATGGGTCCCTGGCCAACAGCAACACATAACATTTAGGAAGGGACATGACGCCTGTTAGGCGATATTACATTTTTCCCCGAACAGAGACAACGCTGTTAACGGACAAGTACTCATTTTACACCAAAGAATGATGAGAGAATGTGAGTAAAGAGTCTTTTCCAAGGATTCAGCTATGCGCTGAGCGAGGCTCGAACTCAGGACCTTCCAATCCGAAAGCGAAGCGAGTGTCATACCACTAGAGGACACTTAGCCCCAACATCTAACATAATATTATGAACGAGACATGACCCCAGGAAATGGTAACTCCAACCTGTTTGACGAAGACGGTACATCCCTTGTAGTTCCCAATGGGAGATTCCTCTGTCGCGTTGCCCTTGGATTCTGACGTGTCCGTCTGGTCAGAGAGCAGCAAGGAAGACAGGGTCGTGTTCATGATGGACTCCTTTTTCTGTGGAAAGGGGAGACAATCTTCAGCCTAATGTTCCAAAGCGTAATTTGAGGTCGCATGAGTCAAAATCGTTAGTTGTACCGAAAACAATTCTTAAGAGTTTTGGTGATAGATCATTTTCTTAATTTGGACCCACAATATATTTGATGAAGAAGAAGAAGAAGTAGTAGTAGTATTAGTAGTAGTAGTAGTAGTAGTAGTAGTAGTAGTAGTAGTAGTAGTAGTAGTAGTAGTAGTAGTAGTAGTAGTAGTAGTAGTAGTAGTAGTAGTAGTAGTTGTAGTAGTAGTTGCTGTTATTGTAGTGTTTTTTATCTTTTTTATTATTATTATTATTATTATTATTATTATTATTATTATTATTATTATTATTATTATTATTATTATTATTATTATTATCATTATCATCATCATCATCATCATCATCATCATCATCATCATCATCATCATCATCATCATCATCATCATCATCATTATTATTATGATTATTATTATTATTATTATTATTATTATTATTATTATTATTATTATTATTATTATTATTATTATTATTATTATTATTATTATTATCATTATCATCATCATCATCATCATTATTATTATTATTATTATTATTATTATTATTATTATTATTATTATTATTATTATTATTATTATTATATTATTATTATTATTATTATTATCATTATAATTAGTATTATTATTATTATTATTATTATTATTATTATTATTATTATTATTATTATTATTATTATTATTATTATTATTATTATTATTATTATCATTATTATTTCATGATGTGTTGTCTTTACATAATAATAGGAACTTGAAATCCAGAGGACATGGGAAGGGAAGTAATCTAGTAGTTACATTAAAAATATGCAGATTAATGAGTTGTCTCCCTTAATCTACTGTCGCTGATAATTAATATACCACCTCCTCTCCCTCTCCTTCATCCTCCCGCTCCTGTATTCCCCGTTATTTTCTCAATCAAAGTAAATCAAGTGACAAATCGGGGAACAGACGCTGGTGTCACATAAATAAAGATATGATAAAGTGTGTACATAACAGTGCCAGACAATGCAAGATAGAAAAATACAAGAATAAATCGTCTCGACAAATCAGTCATCCTCGATTGATGATTAGGCTGGTCGAAAACGTGACTATAGTATGCGCTTGGCTAAGACGTTCACAACATTGCCATCAGTTAGTATAACGGACCAACACACAAAACCATGTGTAATCGTGAACGTTTATAGTCTGGTTCGTATAGTCTTTACTTCGTACCCGGAAGGTACCGAATTCGATCACCGGCCCCTGCGCTGAGTGGCCTTGAACAAGTCACCTCGCCCTAGCTCAAGTTCCGGCGCTAACGTCTGAGTTACTCCAGTCTTCCCTTGGAAAGACACTAGAGAACAATTGCCTCTATAGGATGAATAATGGAATTTTTTTTAAAAATTACCCTTGGCCTTGGGTAGACATATCATTGATCTGGGCCGGGTCCATGAAATGAATTTCATCAATGTCGATCTTCCACAACAATCTGTCCAACTTCCGGTCATACGTGAAACGTCTGGAAAGAAATAAATCCGATCGTGTTTTTGACCATTCATTGGGCGGATGGATATGTGGTCACGAAATTATTTCAAAATATCAGTTACAGTGAAATATACATAATCAGTCGGATGGTGAAGGTTTGAACTGAGATATTGCCAAGTTTAGTCAGAAGGTCAATTTTCATCCAAAATGAGTTCTGGTCATAAAGGATTAAATCAACACTTTTTGTACATCTTCAGAAAATATCAAAGCTTAATTTCACTTCTAAATATGTATGACAGCTAGTCAAGTTGAAAAAGTATGAAATATGAGAAAAGTTCCTGGATACCTTTCCCATACATCTGACCATAACTTCATGAAACATCACCCGATTTACTTCAAATAAAGATCAAAATCCTCTAGTGAGCAGATGCTTTCAGAAAATGCCAAGAATATGCAAACCACTGATTATGTCACGCGTTGACATGGCTCAGAAATATTGGATCCGCGCGGAACCTTATCGATGAAGTTTTAATTCAGAAAAATGAGTGGAGCAGGCACATATGTTGATAATAACAAGAAATGAAGTGAGTAGAAAATGTGCCAGAAGACAACAGAGAATAAAAACTTCGCGGAGGCGATGGGGGCTCGAACCTGCGACCTTACTGTTACGACAACACCGCCTGGCCGGGGAAATTGTGACTATACCGGATGAGCTATCCACGACAGGCTCATAGTTGAGTCTAAGAATAAGGTTCTTTGCTCACATTCTATCACTGTATTCAGGTGTAAAATGAGTATCTGGCGGTAAACAACGTTATCTGTCGAATATATAAACGTAAAAACGCCCTACATGTTAAGTGTCTCCGTGAGCACGGTTAGTGGATATTTCACGATACATACATAAATGATTCACATTTTTTTCTGTTTGTTAAAGTGTCTTACCTGTAATGAAACCAAAATAGTAGAACTACCGCAGCACACAACACCACGAGCACTGAGCACACCGACAAGGCAATGTACTCACTGGAGTAGGAATCTGAGAAGATAAAAAAATATTCGTGAATTAGACACATATTATATTACTACCACAAAAACAACAACAACAACAATAACAATTATGACAACTAATAGTACCACAACTACTACTACAAATACTACTTCTACTACTACTACTACTACTACTTCTACTACAACAACAACAACAACAACAACAACAACAACATACTACTACTACTACTACTACTACTACTACTACTACTACTACTACTACTACTACTACTACTACTACTACTACTACTACTACTACTATTACTACGACGACGACGACGACGACGACGACTATTAATAATAATGATAATAATAATAATCCTACTGCCACTACTACTATTGATACTACAACTATTAGTACTACTACCACTTCTACTACTACTACTACTACTACTAATAATACTACTACTACTACTACTACTACTACTACTACTACTACTACTACTATTACTACTACTACTACTACTACTACTACTACTACTACTACTACTACTACTACTACTGCTATTACTACTACAACTACTACTACTACTACTACTACTACTACTACTACTACTACTACTACTACTACTGCTGCTGCTACTACTACTACTACTAATACTACTACTACTACTACTACTACTACTACTACTACTACTACTACTACTACGACTACTACTACTACTACTACTACTACTACTACTACTACTACTACTACTACTACTACTGCTGCTGCTGCTGCTGCTGCTACTACTAATAATAATAATATTACTTTTACTACTCCTACTACTACCCCTACTACTACTACTACTACTACTACTACTACTACTACTACTACTACTACTACTACTACTACTACTACTACTACTGCTGCTGCTGCTGCTACTACCACTACTACTACTACTACTACTACTACTACTACTACTACTACTACTACTACTACTGCTGCTGCTGCTGCTGCTGCTGCTGCTACTACTACTAATAATAATAATTTTACTATTACTACTACTACTACTACTACTACTACTACTACTACTATACTACTACTACTACTACTACTACTACTACTACTACAACTACAACTACTACTACTACTACTGCTACTACCACTACTACTACTACTACTACTACTACTACTACCACTACTACTATTACGACTAATGTATTGTTATTATGATTAAGAGTCGTTGTAGCAGTAGTAGTAGTAGTAGTAGTAGTAGTAGTAGTAGTAGTAGTAGTAGTAGTAGTAGTTGTTGTTGTTGTTGTTGTTGTTGTTGTTATTGTTGTGAAGAAGAAGAAGAAGAAGAAGAAGAAGAAGAAGAAGAAGAAGAAGAAGAAGAAGAAGAAGAAGAAGAAGAGAGACACAGATAGATAGATAGATAGATAAATAGAGATCTTTGTGTTTGGATCATTTTAACATTTCAGTAGAAATCTTGGAAATTGTCGGTAGAGAGAGAGAGAGAGAGAGAGAGAGAGAGAGAGAGAGAGAGAGAGAGAGAGAGGGGGGGGGGGGAGGCGAGATAGAGAGCAGACTTACTCTTGGATGGGTCCTCACATTTCTCACCACGAAATCCACATTCGGGTTCACTGACCGGCGCCTGACTTTTGACCCATATCGGGTATTTATGGGAGTACATCTGGTTACATGGAAATAATACATAAACACCAAAGTTAACGCAGGAATTAAATATGTATATCTTTTTATCTCAAAAAGTTACTTACGAATAAACTTAAAAGTAAATTATTTATAAAATAAAAATGTTAATCTTTTGCCACGATGGAAACTCTACATTCATTCTGTACAGACTATGGGTGTACAAAAGTCCACACACAGCGCGTACAATAATAAATTAATTATTTGGCGAAGAATAAAGAGAAGAGGAAAGAGAAGAAGGAAGAGAGGGGGAAGAGTAGTAGTAGTAGTAGTAGTAGTAGTGAAGAAGAAGAAGAAGAAGAAGAAGAAGAAGAAGAAGAAGAAGAAGAAGAAGAAGAAGAAGAAGAAGAAGAAGAAGAAGAAGAAGAAGAAGAAGAAGAAACAACAACAACAACAATAACACCAACAACTATGAAAAAACAACAACAGGAAGGAGAAGAAGAAGAAGAAGAAGAAGAAGAAGAAGAAGAAGAAGAAGAAGAAGAAGAAGAAGAAGAAGAAGAAAGAAGAAGAAGAAGAAGAAGAAGAAGAATTGAGGACACGAGAGCTACAGCGATGAGGGAGTCTCTGGAGGTTATCACATCAAAAGGAAAAGATGTCAATGGTTAGGGTATATAATGTGTCGCAAACCTGGTTGCACATTGACATGGAGGACTCTTCCATGGACATCCGAAGGAAAAAGGAAGCGAGGCCGCTACAAATGAAGTCTAGACATGCAGCGTGGTGAGGACTTAAATCGTTGAGAAATGCCCTTGTTTGTTTTTTTTAAGGGTTTTACGGCGATTGCAACACATTTAGGTTATATCGCCAGTAACAAGGAAGAAAATTGGATAGTAAAAACATTCTAGATGTACAATTAAAAGGACTTGAGGAAAAGGTAAGACAATGGGGGCATTTTTCAAATAGGGAACAGATGTAGATTCAAAGAGCACACTATCAGTGTACTAAGATTGAGATCACCAAAAGTCTCACCCAGACGCAAGCACAAGTTCCCACTAAGAATTGTCCTTCGACGTGGGCCCAATGATAGCAGATGGCAGGACCAGGTGGAGATCTCTTGCACCGCAATGCTAAATATGTCAAAGAAAAATACTAACTGGCTAGACAAATTCTTTCCAAGCAGTACTTCTTCTCCTAAATGGCGCATAAACAAAAGTAATGAAACTTAATTTTATTACTACTCTGCGTGGGTAGAAAAAAAAATAAAGCTATACAAGACTGTGGAACATGGGACCTGACAACCAGCGAAGAAGATAAACTACGATAAGTATAGACCTCGAGCACTCGATGACAACACATACGAACTGAGATGAGAAAAGGATTTAGAAAACCTGAGATTCATCGCACAGACCACCATCAGTGGAAAGAACTCACTCAACAAATCAGAGAAGCTGCCAACTCGTCCTAGTGTAGCCATCGTAAACTTATAGCCTGACACTGACCAAAAAATGACGTCAAAAGACAAGTCTTTGGCCACAAAAGAAAACAAATCGTGAGTTGTATTCAACAGTTCAACTAATGGAATTACTTGTTTCCCTGAGCCCTACTAACAACAACTCGCCACAAGCGTCACAAACTTTAAAAAGGACGTCAAACGACCAGTCTTAGAGGGTTCTTGTGTCAGGCTATAAGTTACCGATGACTATGTTCCCAGTCCGTAGATTAGGAGGTGATCGCCAATAGATCAAGTCAGTCAAGTCTGCGTTGGTAGTGTCTTGATTTTTTCTTAAACTTCACCTCGTCTTGCCATTTTAAGGTTTTAAATCTTTATAGTTTGTGAAATTAGCGTTAATTTGTGTCAATAAAATAGGTGAAACTAACTGCTTTGGGGGGGGGGGGGGGGGGGGGGGGGGAAATGCTAATAACGCTTAGCCAAATTTTTGCAAGCCAAACTCCTTTTGATTTAAACGCCAAGCTTTTGGAATTTGCCATTAAAAACGCCAAATGGTCAAACCTGTAAACCAACTTACCAAATTTCCCTTGTGGGTGTTAAAAGAACCGACGACAAAAAGAGCATTCCCGTGGCTTATTGAGTCATCGCTGACGTCATCGTTGCGAAGGATGTGCCCTCTGACCTCATAACTATCTTCCGTCTCTCCGTTGGCGTGTATTGTTATTTTGTACCCTTGTTTGCCTGTGGACCATAACGTGGGAAGGGGGAGGGTGAGGGGGGGGGGGGGGGGGCAAGTAGATGGTAGATAGACGATTAATATATTATAATACTGTTATTATTCCAGCCCTCTCAATGGAAAACCCTATTATTTCTAAGCATATACGTAATCGTTGTATAATACTTTGAACGCGTTGAATACAAATTCATTCAAAGATTGCAGAATATTTGCATACCGTTTTTGCTGTGAATTACAGGGCAAAAGATTGGCGATTAAAAATAATCGTTTGGTGCGCATGAATACGAACCCAACGCTTTTGTACCGATCCGTGAGGGAGTCCGCTCTTTTGTTATCAGCATCTGCTTTTCTTCCCATCCATTTCAACAAAAGAGCGACGGTTTGACACAAGGGATTTTATTATTGCAAATACTTTTGTGTTACGAGTTACTCTTTGCAACCTTTAGGGGCAATTTCCTACGATTTACTGTGTCATATGCAGCCGTCAGGTTCAGCCTTTGTAATTTGTTTGTTCTCATAGCCATCTTCGATGTTTTGTGCCAAGTTCAGGGTATACTGGAATAACCCAGGCGTCAGCAAAGTGAGCAAGGGCGAGTTGGCTTGCTCAAGGCCACACAACGAGACAGGTAGTCGAACTCGATAACTTTTGGGTACGAAGCAAAGACCGTACCGTTGACTCACGTTGCCCTTACATCACAAGATCAACAAAAGCCTAAATTAAATACACGACACAAAAACCAAATAGACGGCTCAGAAATATGTATTTGCCTTTTTATTGATGTTATGGTTGGCTGAAGAAGGGTTTTCAGCCCGAAACGTTCCGTATACTTTTCTTTTTTTTTATTGGAAGCTGTTGTATTAATTTTTTGTTTATAACTTGACTAAAATCGATTTTGTGCTCGTCAGTTTTGCGCGCTAAAAGACATTCAGTGACCATCTCATTGTTCTATAAATCTATGAGTGTTTCTAATCTATATCTCATGTTGATTATTACCCAGCCAGACACCGTCACACTATCGAACCCTGAAAAAAACACGTATTTAAAATTTTGGCCAGAAAATCCGTCCTGCCTTCAAATATTGATCGATCAAAATGACTCTCATCATGGCAAAAAAATTCCAAATCTGATTGTTAAAGCACGGCTCAGGTTTGAAAGTTTTTGACAAGTTGAGGGCCATTTTAATCAATCGATAATAAGAGGACGTGTTTTCTGGCTAAAATTGAAAATACGCGATTTTTCGGAAAACAACAGCGTACTCAACTTGAGTCAAGAAAAAAACAATAAGGATTTTCTGACACTGTCGAAGGACGGGCGTTGACAAGTTTATAGAAACCTTGGCCTGTAGACTAATTAGTACCCGTCACGCGTAGACGCTCATTGAAAGACCTAATCACGCCTTCTACAAGGAAGAACAATGACGGAGTAATACACACCATACCAATTTAGTTCCCGGAAGCCGTAACGGAAATGACAGGTTCTATGAATACGAAGCCTTAAGACATTAAAAAATGTGTTGATGCTTCTATGCATTTAGGTAAACTACTCACAACATCCGACATCCGGAAATGACATTCCAGCAGACAAAACCATGTGTAACCTCGAACGTTTATAACCTGAGTGAGAACTAATAATTAAAATGGCTGTCTATAAACAACACCAAAGAGCTGGGTGACGTCAATTTCGTTTAGATCTTTTGAAATAAATATAATAATTAGAGCCTGAGAGAAATAAAACTTGAAAAGTAATGAGAAGGAATATTTCCATTTCGATAAACACCCAGAGCTCAATAGGGTTCAACAGTCGTGACGTCATTCCCTCGTAATGACGCGTAGTAACTAGTTCTAAACTATCGGAACAATGGAGGACGCCATTATCTCCATCACCGCCCTTATGAAACACTTCTCCGACGAGCGTACAAGTGTCTCCAGAGGATAAAAACATTATAAATTTGATCATGTTTTGACTTTTATACATTCTGATCACATGAAATGTGAAAAAGTTCTAGCCAGCACGGAGAATAAAAAGTACCGAATTACTTTGTTTAGAACCAAGCTGCTGGTTGCTGGGCGGACGTGACATCGGACTATTGAATCCTATTGTGGCCTTCAATGGAAACCCAGCTGCTGGTTGCTGGGCAGACGTGTCATCGGACTATTGAATCCTATTGTGGCCTTCAATGGAAACCCAGCTGCTGGTTGCTGGGCAGACGTGTCATCGGACTATCGAATCCTATTGTGGCCTTCAATGGAAACCCAGAT
>NC_088364.1:62679187-62681687 GCF_034508935.2 Berghia stephanieae
GACGTGTAATTTTAGATTTATTATAAACCAGAAAATTTAATGGTTTTCTGACACATTTGCACTTAATCTAAAGGTTGTTGTTTTTAAATTTAACCTGATTACTTCTATAAAAATACTAAATAACACATACATTATAATATAGTTTAATTACTGAATAACCATTCTCATCAAATTAAAGCTTTGTAAGTATGAACCACACGTCTGTACAAACTATGTCAGAAAGAGTGGAAGTAAAAATAAGTTATCATCATAAATGACATTTTTATTATCTTTGTTATTATTCTTATCATTATTATATTATTATTATTATGATGATGATTATTATTATTATTATTATTATTATTATTATTATTATTATTATTATTATTATTATTATTATTATTATTATTATTATTATTATCACTATTATTATTATTGTTATTATTATTATCATTATTATGCTTATTATTATGATTTTGATTATTATTATTATTATTATTATTTATTATTATTATTATTATTATTATTATTTATAGTAGTAGTAGTAGTAGTAGTAGTAGTAGTAGTAGTAGTAGTAGTAGTAGTAGTAGTATAGTAGTAGTAGTAGTACTAGTAGTAGTAGTAGTAGTAGTAGAAGTAGTCGTAGTAGTAGTAGTAGTAGTAGTAGTAGTAGTAGTAGTAGTAGTAGTAGTAGTAGTAGTAATGTAGTAATAGTAGAGTAGTAGTTGTAGTAGTAGTAGTAGTAGTAGTAGTAGTAGTAGTAGTAGTAGTAGTAGTAGTAGTAGTAGTAGTAGTAGTAATATAGTAGTATCATTATTATTATTATTATTATTATTATTATTATTATTATTATTATTATTATTATTATTATTATTATTATTATTATTTTTATTATCATTATTATTATTAATATCATTATTATTATTATCATTATTATTATTAATATTATTATCATTATTATTATCAGTATAATTATCATCATCATTACTATTATTATTACTGTTATTATAATCATCATCATCATCATCATGAATACCGTTTTAATAAGGTGCGTCCCAATTAGTGTGTACTCACCGATTTGACAATGGCTGGAGGTCGGGGATAATTGAATGGCGGCAACATGCTCCGCTTAAAGACATTCCTCTCAAATTCCTTCAGGTCGTTGTTCTTCTTCCTGGCTCCGATCAGCAGAACGTTTCGGAACGCCCTCAATTTCTGGATTTTCTTTTCACTTGACATCTCGCCGAGACTAGCTTTCTCGTCTGAAGCTGTTGGATTGGGATATGGGGTTGGGTGTGGGGTGTTGGGTTGGGTGTTGGGGTTTGGGGTGTGGAGTTGGGGCGATGGGGTGTGGGGTTGGATGTGGGGGGGGGGGGTTGTGGGGTTGGATGTTGGGGGGTGTGGGGGTTGTGGTGTGGTGATGTGGGGGTGCGATGTGATGATGTGGAGACAGCGTGTGGGAATGTGGAGTCGGGTGTGGGGGAATGGGGGTGTGGGGTTGTGGTGTGGTGATGTGGGGACAGGGTGTGGGGTTGGGTGTCGGGGTGTGCGGTCAAGTGTGGGGAACGGGTGTGTGGAGTGTGCGGATGTGAGGTTGGGTGTTGGGGTGTGGAGATAAGGTGTGGGGTTGGGGTTTGAAGTTGGGATTTGGTTTGTGGGGGTGAGGGGGTATGACGGTGTTGGGATAGGTGTGGGGTTCGAGGTGTGGGGTGTTGGGGTGTGGGGATACGGTGTGGGGTTGGGGTTTGATTGTGGAGTTGGAATAGAATGGACATGATGAAAAAATAACCGATATGATTGTCTAAGAAATATAAGTAGTCGTCGTTGAGAGACATTGACCCACCAGGGAGTTTAAAGGTTTCTAAAGAGTTAAAAAAGTAATTTCTGTCAGATATAATAAGCCCAGTTATCAAATCTATGATTAGGGAGGAAGTCGAGGGTAGGGGGGGGGGTGATACAAATATTCTTGACTTCAGCCTAGATCGATACATTCCCATTTGTATCAGAAGTCAGCAGCCAATGTCCCGTCATCTGCGCTCTCGGGACCTCGGAATGTCTTAGGAACCTGAGCATGGATATCACGTAATATCCACATAAGGTGCTCAAAGCGCTTTACATGGGCTCCTAAGTAACAGTTAGGCTTATCATGTATATCGAGACACTACGCATATGATAACAAAACATGAATGGAGTTGCCAAAAGTCAGAAAACACTCGACGTCCGTCTTTCTGTCAAGTGGATCTTGCCGTACCAATTGGGAACACTGGTGGTATGCCAAAATACTGGCCCTATTCTCACTGGAAGTGTTAAACCAGTTCTTCTGAGGATTGGGTACACGCGTGGTGCAACTGATCTTCTGGTTTCAGAGGGGTGGCATCTATATTCTAGCCTAAGAAAGCTGTTCGTCAATAAAGATCAACCACCCTCGCTCTTTTACGACCAGTAATACTATGAATCTGCCTATACAACCTGCACTGATAAAGTTATGGCACCTTATGACTCAATAGGTAAACTAATGGTT
>NC_088364.1:62686687-62696687 GCF_034508935.2 Berghia stephanieae
TAGGTTGGACAGTAACAAAACATGTGATATGTCAGACAGTAACAAAACATGTGAAAGTCAGACAGTAACAAATCATAGGTTGTATTTGGTGGGGGCGAAACATGAATATAGAATCCCCCCCCCCCAAACATTAGGACATACGTAATGTTCATGAGTCCAGCGGTCTTGATGAGTTGTTCTCCCGTGTACAGCCAGTGGGTAAAAGTGCCGGACACTAACCAGAATGATGACCAGTGGAAATGAGTGAGGACAGCTGTGATGAACTTGGACACGTAAGCAATGGAGGGGTCTGTGTTAATCATTCGATGCTGATTGGTCTCGTTGTGGTTGTCAAGGCAACCCTTTGTTTTGGGAAGTGGGAGAGAGAGAGAGAGAGGGGGGGGGGGGAGGGAGAAAATAAATAGAAAAATGTAAAATCGGTTGGTTGTTAGTATAATAATAATAATAATAATAATAATAATAATAATAATAATAATAATAATAATAATAATAATAATAATATAATAATAATAATAATAATAATAATATAATTATATCTTTATTGTCCTCAAAAAAGTGGCAATTTGTCATTTGGTTACACATTTACAACAATACAATATTGACATAGACACATTCACACAGATGGACACTAGTAACATAGTAGTCATCGAAAAAATGGGAGCAAGTAGCAAACGTTCACGTCGTGCTCCTGTAATCCTTCGCTGAAGGAGATTGATTGCTACACTACGCGACCAGAGAGAATAAATTGGGCGGTAAAAGGATAGCCCCTCGGCCCAGACAATGGAAAACTTCAATGTTGTAAGTTTCAACACAGAAGGAATCTCCCATACCAAATGCAAGATACTGGCAGAGCTAAAAGCAGATATAATTTGCTTACAGGAAACCCACAAAGACTCAAAACCACCTTGCATACCTGGCATGCAACTAGTAATACACCACGAACACCCAAAATATGGAAGTGCCATGTACACTCGAGAAAAATCTACCATACTGAAAAGCGATGACCACTCAGAAAATGACATTGAGATTCTCAGAGTAGAAACAACACTGATTACCATCATATCTGTGTACAAACCTCCATTAACCCCATTCAAGTGGCCCCAAATGAATCTATCTGATAGAAAACCAACCCTGATCATTGGAGATTTTAACAGCCATAACACTATATGGGGGTATGAGCAAAATAACCTTGACGGAGATTCTGTTGAGGAATGGGCGGCCGGCAATGACCTCACAATCCTCCATAATCCCAAAGACAAGAAAACCTTTATGAGTGCCCGGTGGAAGAAAGGTTACAATCCGGACCTGGCATTCATATCCTCTCAACACTTCTCAAACTTTGAAAGGACTGTAGGTGAGCCTATACCGAAATCTCAACACAGGCCTATTACTATCAGCATCAAACCAGCTGTTAAAGCCCTCGAATCAAATGCGATACCACGATTCAATTTTAGAAAAGCAAATTGGGAAAACTTTACTAAAGATTTAAACAATGAGATCACCAATATAAAAAGTGACCCACAGAGATACGACGACTTTAGAACACTCATATGGAAAGTTGCAAAGAAAAACATCCCCAGAGGATGCCGAAAAAGTTATATTCCATGTCTCCAAGATGAAAGCAAGCAACTATATGAAAGATACATTGAATCATACAAGGTGGATCCTTTCAGTGAAGAAACCCTAGAACTGGGTGAAGAACTCACATCAATGATAGCCGATGAAAGATCAGAAAGATGGAAGGAATTAATAACCTCCACCAATATGACCCTAAACAGCAAAAAGGCCTGGACTACAATTTTAAAACTGAATAATGACAAAAATACCCAGACAAGAGTGGCTGCAGTAACACCTGACCAAGTAGCACATCAGCTTCTACTGAATGGGAAACCAGCCAAGAAAGCACGAGGCCAACTAAAAGCCCTGAAACGTGAAATGGACAAAGCCCTCAAGGATAGTGAAGATCATCTTGACTCTTTTACCCTGGAGGAGCTACTAGAGGCCTTGTCCCATCTGAAGGCAGGAAAAGCATCTGGACTGGATGGAATCACAACTGAGATGATTCAACACTTTGGACCGAGAACCCTATCCTGGCTATTGGACCTCTTCAATGAATGCGCAAGGACAAACAGGCTGCCAAGTGCATGGAGGAAAGCAAGAGTAGTCGCCCTACTGAAACCGGGGAAAGATCCAAAATCCAAGAAAAGCTATCGCCCGATCTCCCTCCTGTGCATCACATACAAGCTATTTGAGCGAATTGTTATGTCCCGCATGTCACCCAGTCTAGACGAACAACTGTCTCCAGACCAGGCTGGATTCCGACCAGGACGGTCAACATGTGGTCAACTTCTTAACCTTACACAATTCATAGAAGATGGGTTTGAGACAAAACAGGTCACTGGCACAGTCTTCGTCGACCTCACTGCAGCCTATGACACAGTGAATCACAAGATCCTACTCCTCAAAGTGGCTAAAATGATAAAGAATAAGAAAATTGTAAATATCATCCAGTCACTTCTCGAAAACAGGCGCTTCTTTGTTGAAATGGATGGCCGGAAGAGCAGGTGGCGCACCCAGAAGAATGGTCTTCCTCAAGGATCAGTGCTGGCTCCAACACTTTTCAACATATATACAAATGATCAGCCTGAGTTCCCAAAAATCCGCCGATTCATATATGCTGATGACCTATGCCTCGCAACACAGGATGTGTCCTTCCAACCAATCGAGAGCAGACTGACAAATGCCCAGACACCCTTACAAAGTACTACACTAAAAACTCGCTGAACGCCAACCCAGGGAAAACACAAGTGTGTGCATTTCACCTCAACAACCGCCAAGCCCACAAAAAACTTAACATCAAGTGGAATGGCCAGACATTAGAGTACAACTACCACCCAGTGTACCTCGGAGTGACGCTTGATCGGACTCTGTCCTTCAGAGAACACGTGAGGAAGACCAAGGCAAAAGTGTCCACGCGAAATGCCCTCCTTGGAAAGCTGGCAAACATGAACTGGGGAACTGACCCTAAAACTCTAAGGACCACAGCATTGGCCCTCAGCTTCTCAACTGCGGAGTACTGCTCAGCTGTATGGGCCCGATCATGCCATGCCTCCAAGCTAGACCCCGAGCTCAACAACGCCTGCCAGATCGTAACGGGCCAGCTGAGAGCAACACCATTACCACTGGTCTACCGTGCAGCAGGAATAGCCCCACCACACATCCGGAGGGAAACTCATGCCCAAATACAAAAATACAAACAGGAAATGGACCAGAGACACCCCCTTTATGACCACAATTGCCCCAAAAGCAGGCTCAAATCAAGGAAAAGCTTCCTCACAATAGAGAGCCTTCACCCAGACCATTCAGCATTCTTCCGCCTGGACAAATGGGTAGAATGGGACAAGACAGCAAACGATGCCCTCCAGCCCCCAACAGAAAAGCTCCCAGCAGGCACAGACCTCAAGAGAAAAGACTGGGTGGCGTTGAACAGAGCTAGAGCAAAGGTGGGAAACACCGTCACCAATCTCTTTAAATGGAAAATCTCACCGGGCACTGAATGCCCATGCGGTCACCCCAGACAGACATGGACCACATCCTGTCCGAATGCTCGCTGGGACCTCACTGCACCAATGCTGACCTGAGGGAATGCAACCAGACTGCCCGGGACTGGCTGACTCACTGGCGCGACAAGATATGATGATGATCGAAAAAATAATTAAAAAAAAAAAAAAAAAAAAAAAAAATAATATATATATATATATATATATATATATATATATATATATATATATATAAAGTATATATGACGAATTATAGAGCAGTCACTGGCTTAAGATAAAGATAAAAAATAAGTGTGTATGAAACAGTGCCAGACAAAGCATGATATGAAAATACAAGAAAAATATTATCTCTAGCAATCAGCCGGCCTCGAACCCCATACCTCCTGATTATTGGTCAGACGTGTTACCATGACATCCCCTAGGTTGTCTATTAGGTGGTAAGATTTGCCTATTTTCTCCAGAAAGGTATGCGTTTCCAGATAAGTGACAAGGACGTCGGAGGTTCGATCTCCGTCAAGGCAGGCTATGTTTTTGGAAAGGTGTTTTTTCTTCTTCTTGTATTCTTCTCTTTGCTTTGCCCGGCACTTCTTCATGCACACTGTTTCATACAAATTGTTTTATCCACAATGTTTCATACACACTGCCCCATCCACACTGTTTCATCCACACTGTTTCATCCACACTGTTTCATCCCCACTGTTTCATACACAGTTTCATATACATTGTTTCAACCACACTGTTTCATACACAGTTTCATCCACACTGTTTCATCCACACTGTTTCATCCACACTGTTTCATCCACACTGTTTCATCTACACTGTTCCATCCACACTGTTTCATACATACATTTTCACATCTTTATCTTTGTAACACAGTAGTTTACAGCTTTGTGGTCGAGTTGTATTACAATAACGACGTATTGGCTTCTAGTTCGAGACCCATATGACGCACAAAGTTGAGCAATTGGTAAAAGCTAATTATCAACCCTTTGTCACTGCACGCAGTGTACTCAAGTTTTAATGTGTACCTGGCACGTAGCTCTGTCATCTTTGGCGAACTGACGATTTATAAATATTCCATATTTATGGCAATAAATTCTATTTTAGATCCCAGTTCGGTCAAACAAACAAATAAATAAATTAGATGTTTTATAGAGGGCAATAACCACTAAATGTGTTCATAGAGCTTTACAAAGGATCTCTGGCCAACAACAACGCATAACATGTAGGACGGAACATAACACCTGTTAGGCGATATTACAGTTTTGTCGGACAGAAACAACGCTGTTAAAGACCATGTGCTCATTTTACACCTGAGTATGGTGAGAAAATGTGAGTAAAGAGCTTTTTCCAAGGACTCAACTATGCGCCGAGCGAGGCACCAACCCAGGACTGTCCGATCCGAAAGCGAGTGGCATACCACAAGACCAGATAGCCGCATTATTGAATTTTAATTTTGCTCGCTAAGGGCATTTGACAGAGGATCAGGCAAACGTTTGCCTATTAAGGGTGGCACTAGTTGATAGGGGCCAGTATCGAGTACTGGTATCGACCAACGCCCAGTCTTTTTGCCTATGGGAATCAGTGAAAGACAACCCGTTGGAGGATATAATACGTGGCCACGTGATCGGACGAATGCGTGTGATTGGTTGGAGACAAGAGGTCTGACCGGATCGAGATGGCGTCACGCAAGTGCGGAATCACATGATGAGTACTTAGGGAAACTGAAATATTTTGAGAAAAAAACTTATTGACAACTTTTGGCCAGGAAACTCGTCCTTCAAATATATGTCAATTATAATGGCCCTCATCTTATCAATAATTATCAAACCTATTTGTTTCTGGCAGTCCCAGGTTTGTGAGTTCGGGCAGGAAGAGAGTTATTTTAATCCAACGATAGTTGAATGATGAGGGATTTTTTTTTATAGCCAAACAAGAATAGTCCTTTTGTTCTTTGTCAGAGTAGAGAATTTTTGTTGATTGTATTTTGTACTAAGTGGAAGATGGATGTATTTTGTTTTTAACAAAAAGGTTATTGTCCTAAGTAAATACGATGAGGTGGGGTGGAGTGGAAAAAAGTGGTGGGGGGGGGGGGGGGGAGAGAGGAGGAGGTGTACACCTGGACGTCATGCGTTAGGTAGGCAAAGGCTTTTGACACAGAGAATAGATGGAAGAGGTGGTGAAGAAGAAGAAGAAGAAGAAGAAGAAGAAGAAGAAGAAGAAGAAGAAGAAGAAGAAGATTCTTCTTCTTCTTCTTCTTCTTCTTCTTCTTCTTCTTCTTCTTCTTCTTCTTCTTCTTCTTCTTCTTCTTCTTCTTCTTCTTCTTCTTCTTCTTCTTCTTCTTCTTCTTCTTCTTCTTCTTCTTCTTCTTCTTCTTCTTCCTCTTCCTCTTCTTCTTCTTCTTCTTCTTCTTCTTCTTCTCCTTCTTCTTCTTCTTCTTCCTCTTCTCCTTCTTCTTTCTTCTCCTTCTTTTTCTTCGCCACCACCTATTTCCTCTAGTCTCTGTGTCAAAAGCCTTCTACTACCTACCGCATGTCATCCAATTTTTGATTCCTATGAAATAAAACACGTTGAACTTTTCAGCATTTGAATAACTTCGAAACTTAAAGATTTGGTGACGATTCGTTACATATCATTGCATAACTTGTGCTGCTATGTGGTCTTGTGGTATGCTACGTGCTTTCGGATCGGAAGGTCTTGGGTTCGAGCCTCGCTCGTCGAAAAGTTGAGTCATTGGAAAAGGCTCATTACTCACATTCTCTGGTATAAATGAGCACATGTCCGTTAACAGCTTTAACTCTGTCCGAAAACAATTGTAATATCGCCTAACAGGCGTCATGTCTCGTTCTATATGTTAAATGTTGCTGTTGGCGAGGGACCACTTGTTAAGGGCTTTGAGAACGTTAGGTGGATATTGCGCTAAATAAAAGCTCGAATTTTAAAAACTACTTACGTATGTCATATATGGAATATTAAAAGCAGTGGCCATGAGGCCAGCCGATTTACAATGTCCCTCGGGTCCAATGAAGGCCGACACATTCCCAGCACAATACAGATCTGCGAGGACTCGGACCGCTTTGTTTTCCTGGTTCCCCGAGTCCAAGATGGTCTTCGTGAAAGTCACTGAGATATTCTTTCTCTCCGCCTCTTTCTCCAGGACTTCTATAGCGTAGTAAAATGCCCCTCCAATGAGTTTGTCACCCCCGTTGTTCGATATGCTGGACACGAAAGCCAAGTTGAACGTTCTAGGGGTCATGTTGGCGGGAGATATTTCCAAGTCGCCTAGGCCTGCATGACAGATGGACGACGAATTCTGAGATCTTTCTGTAGGACGAGGAGCCTGAGCAACAGCTGACGTGTGAATGGAGCTTAATAGAAATACGACCAAAGCGTAACCGCCGCAAAATTTCCAACAACGAAGCCGGAACATTGTCTGTAGCATTTTTTTGTGCCTTTCTTTCTTCAGTAATGGAGTTTACATGTATCCTTCTAGGATGGATGGGAAGAGAGGAGATGAATGTGTGACACGAGAATGACCATGTGTGTCATTTGTATTCGTGGAGGAAGATGTTAGGGTCCTGGGATATGTAGAAAACATGTTGGGGGTCTGTGGTTATCTGGAGAAATAAGAAACGTGACAAATTAAAGTATAATAACAAAATATGAATTGAAGAGTGGTTTTCGAACACTCCCTAATTCCGTGTTTTTCCCTTTTTGAGATATTGAGGATTATTTCCCCTAAAATTTATCATTCGGTCTATTATTTTATTATCATATCATTCGAACTTCAAATTCACACAAATCTAGGTAAAGCCGTGTGCCATTTGATGCTTAAAATATAATTTACAATTTAATTAATCTCATGGATGGAAAATCTCAAAAGTAGTTAAAAATCGACTTAATGAGTTTTGGATATTAAAAATGCATCATCTCAAGTTGGATGGGGCTTATGGCAAGACGAGAGTCAATTTTATTGATTGATATTAGGAGGACGATTTCTCTGGTCAAACTCTTTTAAAACGTGTTTGTTATTTATTTATTTATTTATTTATTCATTTTTGTTATTTTTCAGATTATACCAGATGTTTTACTTGCGAATAACATCATCGTAATTTATGCCAATGAAGACCATACATACACACACACAAACACATACACAAACACACACATACATACTGTCCTTAAAGTTTACAATTGGTTGTTATCATTTGAATCGATTTTTATAAGAACCCCTCCCCCCCCCCCCCCACCCAACCCTTCTTCCTTCCAAACCCTATCAGATAAATCTCACACGTGTATGCCATGTTTTCATGTTCCTTTATTCAAGATTATATTGTAAAGGACATAGAACCCTTCACATGAAATATGCGGTATATAAGCGCAATTTATTATTATACAATTTTACCAATCTGAAAAAGTGTGAATGAAAAAATTGCCGAACAAAGCGGAAAGAATGAATAATAAAAGCGAGTGCCATTGTCCATTTCATGCTATAGAAACCGGGATAAACTGTGACTCTATGGAGGACTAGTGGGATATTAGACTTTGTACGTTGGGCTGGTCAGACAAACCAGGAGAGAGAAAGAGAGAGAGAGAGAGAGAGAGAGAGAGAGAGAGAGAGAGAGAGAGAGAAGAGAATTTGGGAGGTATGAGAGATTTTTTTAAATATTTTCTTTTTGCATTTAATTTTGTTACGCTCTTTGTTGGTTTACTTCTATCTATGTCATTGTATTTCCTTTTTTATTATCTAATTTGCTTAACTATTTTAAGAAATTCATTAGTCTCTGGGAATACCCAATGTAAATGAAAGAACCAAGGTCCAACCAACGCCCTGAGCACAATAATATAAGAACAGGCATGGAAGCTAATTGGTCACATCTTACGTCAAGAAGAGAACATCCCAACCCAAACTGCAATGAAATAATATTTCCTACATGACAAGAAATATGTAGGGAGACCACCAACATCAATAACAGCTACCCTGAACCAGGATCTCTCTAAATATCAGAAATTTCTGAATTCAGATGAGGCTGTATTAATCCCTGAAGAACTAAGTAAAACTGCAGTGCCGTCTGTACTAAAGTCACAACAAGATCTTGACAGCCCAAAAAACTCTGGCCCAGGACCGTGACTATTGAAAAGATTTAGCAACACGGATGGAGATAGAGCAGCTATACTCATCGAAATATATAGAACTCTGTGGTTGAGTCACAAAATTCCCAGCAAGCATCTTGTAGACTGTGAGGCTAAATACTACAATGTAAATTTCCAGAAGTGGATAAATAAAGTTCACCATATCTTGTCTTATTATCTTTTCTTAAAACTCATTTGCCACTCGCGCTTTCAAAACGATAATGTGGTCTTGTGGTATGACACTAGCTTTCGGATCGGAAGGTCCTGGGTGCGAGCCTCGCTCGGCACATAATTAAGTCCTTGGAAAAGACTCTTAACTCCCATTTTCTCACCGTACTCAGGTGTAAAATGAGTACATGGCCGTTAACAGCGTTGTCTCTGTCCGAAATATGTAATATCGTCGAACAGGCGCCATGTCTCGTTCTACATGTTTCGTGTTGCTGTTGGTCAGGGACCTTTTGTAAAGCGCTTTGAGCACATTTAGTGAATACTGCGCCATATAAAAGGTCACGTTATGAATCGATGAGTGATTTCACTTTTATGCTGAATTATGACATTTGATTCACTCCTGCATAGCACCGTGTCGAGGCGATGGGTAACACTTCGAACGTCATGTCCATCCCAGCCAAAGGTGTAAGGTCTAGTCGATGGCATAATAAGTCATGTAAGCCATTGAATACGTGACCTCAGAATGCACTCAAAACAACACGTGAGTGTATTCCTCTTCCATAGTCTTCCATCCATTCCCCTATTCCTATCTCATCGCTTCATTAATCCATTAATTATATCATTAATTTATTTGGCAGTCATTAAGGACACTTGGATAAATTTAGCTCGCACATTATCACATCAGAGAAGATTTCCCTTCTCTGATCACACCAACTATTAAAACTGCCAAAGTCTAGAAGAAGAAAAAAAAGCATAACAAAAACTTTGGCCAGAAAAATCGACCTTCAAATACCGATAGATTAAAATGAACCCTAATTATGTCAAAAACTCCCAAACCTGGGACTTCAATGGAGACTTCACAAAATCCCAGGTCAGAGAATTTTTGACAATGCGAGGGTTATTTTAAGTGATCAATATTTGAAGGGCGAGTTTTCTAGCTAAATTTTTAAATACGTGATTTTTTCCAGATTGCGGCAAGGTTTTCATTTCTTCTTATATTATTATTATTATTATTATTATTATTATTATTATTATTATTATTATTATTATTATTATTATTATTATTATTATTATTATTATTATTATATTATTATTATTATTATCTTATAACTTGTATTAAACTCAACGGGTCATCAGGT
>NC_088364.1:62701687-62736687 GCF_034508935.2 Berghia stephanieae
AACAGCGTTGTCTCTATCCGAAAAAATTGTAATATCGCCTAACAGACGTCATGTGTAACATGTTAAGTGTTTCAAGTCCAGGGACCCTTTGTAAAGCGCTTTGAGCACGTTTAGTGGAAAATGCCCTATATAAAAACTCAATTATAGATTTTACCTGAAAATGGAAACGACATCAATATGGTCCAGACTTGTTAATTCCGGTGGTTTTTTTTCTCTTTTACTTACTTTCTTCACGTTGTCTGCGTTGTGTTTATATCAGTGACCGACCGACCTCTGTGAGGAACTTGTATTTCGTCGGCGGAGTCCACTAGATAAAAATGAAAACAAAACAAAAAACAAAAAAAACTAGAACTTTTTTTTATATTGATCTTTATATACCGCAATATCCACAAAATCTTTTTTTTTTTTTTTTTTTTTTGCTTTTTTTTTTTTTTTTTTTTTTTTAAACCTCAGGAATGGGAGATACCCAATGTTTGTTGTTGCTTTGCCAATTTAGAATTATCTCCGTCTTTTAAATACGACAATAAACAGGTATAGGTATATTGACCTTAAAAAAAAAAAAAAAAAATATTTGATATTGATCATAATATTATATAATATAATAAAATTAATAATTAATATAATAATAATAATAATAAATAATAATAATAATAATAATAATAATAATAATAATAATAAATAATAATAATAATAATAATAATAATAATAATAATAAATAATATAATAATAATAATAATAATAATAATAATAATAATAATAATAAATAATAATAATAATAATAATAATAATAATAATAATAATAATAATAATAATAATAATAATAATAATAATAATAATAATAATAATAATAATAATAATAATAATAATAATAATAATAATAATAATAATAATAATAATAATAATAATAATAATATAATAATAATAATAAATAATAATGATAATATATAAGACCCATTACAACAAATGTTTCACAATGCTCCAATCGCATATTGGGTAAATATAAAAAAGTAATCAATTAGAATAATGCAAAAGATATATGAACCTAGTACACTCAAAGAAGGAGCAAAAGTAAGTAAGTGAGACAAAGAAAACATCGCCGCCTCTGAATTTTGATATTAATCGTACAGTCAAATGCAATGCACTTTGACATATGGGGCACATGGAACGTGGCCCGAAGATGCACATATATACATACATATATACATACATATGCATACATACATATCACATACATGCACCTATGGTGTATGTTTAGTGACCGTACGTGCAATATCCACTAAATATGCTCAAAGCGCTTTACAAGGGGTCCCTGGTCAACATCAACATTTAACATGTAGGACGGGACATGACGCATGTTAGGCGATATTACAATTTTTCGGACAAAGACAACGCTGTTAACGGCCACATACTCATTTTACACCTGAGTACGGTGAGAGAATGTGACTAAAGAGCCTTTTCCAAGGAATCACTCCTCTAACCCAGGACCTTCCGATCCGAAAGCGAGTGTCATACCACTAGACCACATAGCCGCACATAACTTTTATACAGTGCATTATCCACTAAATGGGCTCGAGGCGTTTTACAAAGGGTCCAAGACCAACAGACCACGTAACATGTAGAATGAGACATAACGCCTGCTAGGCGATATTACACATTTTTATTGAGCTTTTTATCTAGCGCAATATCCACTAAAATGCTCAAAGCTCTTTACAAGGGGTCCCGACCAACAGACCACGTAACAAGTAGAATGAGACATAACGCCTGCTAGGCGATATTGCACATTTTCCGACAGAGACAACGTCGTTGGCGGCCAGGTACTCATTTTACACCTGAGTCAGGTGAGAGAATGTGAGTAAAGAGTCTTTTTCACGGACTCAACTATGCGCCAAGCTCGAACCCAGGACCCTCCGATCCGAAAGCGAGTGTCATACCATAAGACCATAATATAGTTGCATAAACACAGTTTGTGTGTCAGGTATAAATCTGCTTAATAGGTTGTAGAAGGAACGAAATTCACGTCGCCCAGGTCTTTGTTATTGCTTTAGCCAGCCATTTTTATGAGAAGGTCTCACTATATTCCATCAATCAGACTACATTCCAGGTTACACATTGTTTTGTGAGTCGATACCGTATAACTGGCTGGCGGATGCTTGAGAGTATATTGGCTAAACGCATAAGATCAATAGAGACCCTGCGATATGAAAACGACAAACTTAACAACATCCATCCATCTATTCATCCATCTATCCATCTATTCAACCATCTATCCATCCATCCAACCATCCATCCATTCATCCATACACAATCCATCCATCAATCC
The DNA here is from genome assembly GCF_034508935.2 of Berghia stephanieae. Classification (NCBI taxonomy): domain Eukaryota; kingdom Metazoa; phylum Mollusca; class Gastropoda; order Nudibranchia; family Aeolidiidae; genus Berghia; species Berghia stephanieae. The sequence continues at coordinate 62,704,008 of NC_088364.1, forward strand.
ATCCAACCATCTACCCATCCCACCATCCATCCATCCAACCATCCAACCATCCAACCATCCATCCATCCATCCACCCATCCCACCATCCATCCATCCAACTATCCATCCATTTATCCATCCATCCACCAATCCATCCATCCACCAATCCATCCATCCATCCATCCATCTATCCATCCACCCATCCCACCATCCATCCATCCAATCATCAATCAGACCACCTACCCATCCACCCATCCCACCATCCATACAACCGTCCATCCATCCATCCATCCATCTATCCACCATCCATCCAATGTATCAATTCTAATTTCCCGATTTCTTGGGCTGAGATAACAAAACATGATATCCAACTTCCTCCACAGCGAGGATGCTGACGTCACGTGACCAAATATAAAAGTCGAACCACATTCAAAGCACGTACGAGCACTTATTCCAAAAGCTACAGAAACAAAAATCTTCTTATTTTTAAACACATTTTTAATGACTTTATTAGTAATTTGACATTAACCGTCTAGGACATGGGGTCTCCGTGTGCTGACTAGATATCGTTTTTTGGTTTTGGGCAGAATCATTTCTGGCCAGCATGGCACAGTAATAGGGTCTTTACTTCGTACACAAAAGGTATTGAGTTCGATCGTAAACGAATGTCGCCATCGTTAACTTATCTATAGTGAGAACTTGGCTAAGAAACTCAGAACATTGCTAACAACTGAACACAGAATCCAAGGTTGTGCAGCATTGTGAGTCATGACAAAAAAAATATGTTTTTTCGCATTTTTCTCCAAAACAACTTTTTGGCACTTAGGGGCTTTTTTGAACTAACCCATTCTTAGTTCATGACGGTGAATAAATCTTTGTTAAGATAAAAGTGCCTGATCTATATGTGCAACATGCGATAATTTCCACCCAGGATCAATAAAGATAATATAAAATATACTTTATTCCTCCAAAATATTGGAAATTCGTTTACAGACGTGGCATGCATGAACATGTATAAACACAAAGTTGAGAATTTATGGCGACAATGTATATCTTATTAATTTCATTTAGGGGAGCAGCGTGGTTCAGCGGTACGGTCTTTGCTTCGTACCTGAAAGGAACCGAGTTCGATCACCCGCCGCTGCGTTGTGTGTCCTTGAGCAAGTAAATTCGCCCTAGGTCAATTTGCGCGCTGCACTGCGACTGACGCCTGTTTTGTTCCAGTCTTCCCTTGCAATGGGCCCTAGAGACAAATTTCCCCTATGGGATGAATAAAGCGAAGTTTTTTAAAATGCATTTATATTAAAAATCTCGTCTTTAAAACAGGGATAGACGTCAGGTCCCTTTACGTGTACACCGTGTGCTCCACCAACTGAGCTATCGGGATCTCCCCCCCCCCCCCCCCCCCCCCGACACCTTCAAGAAGACGATAAACGTTAAGGTTACAAATAGTATGTGTGTAGATATCATTTTATCTGAAGGGCAGAATTGATTGCCAGATAAGGTTTGAATGAAGTTCCGTCAATGCGCGGCGTGGGATGTTTGAGGGAAGGGCGGGGGGGGAAGGGAAGAGATGACTATATGATGTCAAAAATGAAATTAAGAGGGATATTTTTACCAGTACCCCCGGGGAGGATTATCACTTCTGGGATTGTTGGTTTTTATTCTCTTCGTGGGAATAGCGTAGACTATGACTGACCTACTTTCAACTACAAACATAAAAATAAACAAATATTGGATGGATGAATGGGGAAGAGTGGTGAGCGAGTATTGGGAAATTTTTTGATTTGTTTAATCTGAGATTACTTCATCAGAGGTTGCTCGCAGTTTAGAAGAAGAAGAAGAAGAAGAAGAAGAAGAAGAAGAAGAAGAAGAAGAAGAAGAAGAAGAAGAAGAAGAAGAAGAAGAAGAAGAAGAAGCAGTAGTTAAGCGTTCTTGCCAAGATTAAGGTCATATAAATCGATTAATAAATTTTTTGAGGACTAGTTTTCTGGCCAACATTTTAAATCTTGTCTTTCCAGAGTACGGCAGTATAATTGGTTCTGAAAGAGTTCAAAATGAATCTATTATTTTTTTAAGCCGAAAGACAAGACTTTGCATTTTCCTTTACTCACTTTATGCCTTAGAGCTATTATTCAAACTCAATAACGTACCAGTTTAAAGGTAGTGATCCATTTGCAAAGCTAAAACACTTTTAGTCCATAAAATTAGGTGTTCACGTGTACACTAGATAATGTTCTAAAACCGTTAGTTGACAAACACCTTTTATGTGTGGTGTTTTTTTTCTGTACAGCACTTAATGGCATCACGTCATTTTCAAACCGTTATGTCGTAACTTCTCTGAAAAAACATATTTTTGAAATATTGGTAAGAACACTCGTCCGTAAAATATCGATAGATTATAATGGGGTCCTTTCTTGTGGAAAACTCTCAAAACTTGAAAATTGCTTGAAAGGATATAGGGAAGTCCCAGTTTTTAAAATTTTGCTTCAAAGGTGAATGACGGTCGTTTGAATTGATCGATAACTGAAGAACGATTTTCTTGCCAAAATGTTTATAATGGTTTTTGTAAGATTACGACAGCATATGGCAACCTTGACCTTCCGTTTTCTCTCTCTTTCTAATTATTTGTTTTCTCTCCATTGAGGGAAAGATTTTCGCGTCTTTAGTTATTCTTATTCACCTATTGAGCATAGAATTACATGCTTGCTAAAAGCTACGTTTTAACAAGGTCATGGATATTCCCCCTTGCGGACAGTAGTAGAGATTTACTTTGGGTAACCACGCCATAAGTCGGACTTTAAGCTTTGCGTCATACGTCATCAATCGTCATTAAGCTTTGGGTAAAATGTCATCAATCGGTCTTTAAGGTTTTTGTAATACGTAATTAATCAGTCATTCGGCTTTGCGTAATACGTCATCAATTCTGTCAAACTGTGCAATACGTCATCAATTCTGTCAAACTGTGCAATACGTCATCAAAAGTCTTTAGGCACTGTGTCATACGCCATCATTGGTCTTTAGGATTTGCGTAATACGTCATCAATTGTCTTTAGGCTTTGCCTAAAATGTCATCATTCGGTCTTTTTTAAGCTTTGCGTAATACGTCATTTATCGGTCACGTTTTACTTTATGCGTCACCAATCTATCTAAAATGCTTACACACCACGTCATCTGTCTGTCAGTCATATATTTCTATTTAACTTACTTGTATTTTAATAGAACCGAAGAGGAACGTATGTGTTAAATACTTATAATTTATATTCTCTTTTTACACGCACAGCACATAACACTGACAACAAAAATTATCCACCAAACTGATGTTCTCTAAAGAAGCTGATGATGATGATGATGATGATAATGATGCTGATGCTGCTGCTAATGATGATGATGATGATGATGATGATGATGATGATGATGATGATGATGATGATGATGATGATGATAGCGGAAATCGTTGTATTCCTCCTTGAACAGTTCCTCCCTAACCCAAACAGACTGACAAATTAAATAATTATTACAGGTGTACAAACACAGCCACAAAAATACAGATGTCAGGACAGAAGTGAAACGCAGTAATGTGGGATAAACTAAGTTGAATGGAAAGGCTTACATGCAATAGGATTCAATAGTCTGATGTCACGTTCGCCTTGCAGCCAGCAGTTTGGTTCTAAACAAAGAAAATCGGTACTTTGTGTTCTTCATGCTGGCTAGAACATTTTTCACATGTCATGTGATCAGAATGTATAAAATTAATCAAAACATGATTAGAATTATACTGCTTTTCTCCTATTAATACACTTTTATGCTCGTCGGAGAAGTACTTCATAACGGAGATTATGGCGTCCGCCATTGTTCCGATAGTTACTATGCGTCATTACGAGGGAAGTGACGTCACGACGGTTGATCCCTATTTGTGTACTCGAAATATCAACAATTCCGTTCAAATAATATAAATAACCGGTCAGAGTAATACGGATGTTCTGAAGGAATCTGCCGTGCTCTCAATATATATATATATATATATATATATATATATATATATATATATATATATATATATATATATATTATAATAAAAATGATAATAATAATAATAATAATAAAGAGTAGAAGAAAAAGATAATCTATTCATCTTTATATTTTGAATTAAATATTTCAATTGAATTGAGAATCTAATCTGCTCGAATAAAAAAATAAAAAATATATTTTGCTGTCCTTACCAATGACTTCAAAATAAAACATTCAAAAATGTTTTGTTTCATTCAACACGTGCGGAAACCCACAACAAGCTTCCACGCTGCATGTCAACGGTCATCTAAAAATAAAAAACAAAATCAACACATTTTAAATATTTTGGCCACGAATTCTCATTATTCAAAAATCTCGATCGTTAAAAATGGCCTTCACCTTGTGTTGTCAAAAACGCTCAAATCTGATGATGGCTTCCATGAAGTCTTCAAAGGAGGTCTCGGGATTGAGTGCAGGCAGAATTCTTGTATGCTCCCCCCCCCTGCCCTCGCCCCTTTCTTATTTCTGTACCTGTCAACTTCTTTTAATTTTTCTTCTTTTTTTTTTGTTATTGTGTCTCTGAACGAAAAACGTCAACAGGCATGAATATCTTACAGATGTGGAACCAGGACGGACGGGCAGATGATTTTTTCCCCCCTTGTGGACGCATTGATGTAATCAGGAAATAGATTGGACGTGACGCTTTAATGACATCATAGAAATAAAAAGAGAGATAGATGAGAGTTTTAAAAAAAAAGAACTTTAATATGTAACTCATCGCTCGAAACAGTATTAAATCGGGACAGTTTCAGTTAGATGTTTGAATGTTTGAATGTTTGCTGGAAGCGGTGGCAAGGAAATGTCTATGTACAAAAATATATATATAAACAGCTTCCAACGCATAATAATAAATGATAAAATTAGAAAATTTAATTAATAACAAAACAAAACTCCCATGCTTATTATTGACACGTGAATTTTTAGTCTTGTATGTATTTTAAAAGCTAAAACTGTCCCATCAAGAGCATTTTAAATGAATTTCTAAGGGGTCGATGGTTTCTGTGAATGAACAACTGTTGTAAAACAAGAATACTCAATAGATAGTTTGCACTTGGCTAAAAAGCTCAAAACTTTGCCATATCGAAATATAACGATCCAACACACAAAATTAAACGTTTATAGTGTGGTTCATATAGTTTAGTGAGAATTACTCTTAAACGTGGATGGAAAAAAAAAACCCAAAAAAAAAACAATAACAAAGACCGGAATGACGTCAACTTCATTCTGTCTATACTGGAATACCAGTCCCCTACGTAAGAGTTCTTGAACGTATGACTCTAGTCCATCATCAAGGGAGTGAATCACGTCCCAAACGCATCTTCTCGATAGAGTCTCAGGTAAACAAACAATTTTTGAAAAGGTCAAATTCCTGACCTTTTCTAATCCATCTATGTTTGGATTGACCTTCGTCGAGTTCAGTTCATGTCGAGGAGATTGGCGTGTACGACCTACGTTCATCAAACGTTCATCAGAAATTTGAACTTTTCAGAACTAAAAGCTTTTGATGTCAACACCTGCGTTACTAATGACATCCCCTTTGTTTTATAATCAATTGTATTTGATGAAAATAAGGGCTGACATTAAAAAGAACTACGCTGTCGTACGTACTCTGGACAAACACATATTTAAAAATTTGGCCAGAAAACTCGTCCTTCAACTATCAATCGATTTAAATGACTCCCATCTCGCCAAAAATTCCCAAACTCGGGACTTCGGCGAAGATCGCCGAAGTCCCGGTTTGAGAGTTTTTGCAAAATGAGAGTCATTTAAATCGATCAATATTGAAGGATGAGTTTTCTTGCCAAATTTTAAAATATTACGTGTTTTTGTTTTCCAGAATACGACAGTACGGACGGTGCTTGGTAACTAAACAAATGAATACTCATAATCACACATAGACATAAGCAAAAACACCCACAAACCAAAATAAATTAAATTTTAAAAAAAATAAGATAGAAAGATCACAGAAATAAATGTCTCGTATTTTTTTTCACGCATCGATTCAAATCAGTAATTCGATCGGAATAAAATCGAAATTGACAAATAGAATTTAGAGACAACAAAAAAAAAAAACAACATATTATTCGGACAAGTCATGTTATATCTTTCAGTGTGCCACCATATTCTGTAAGATTTTTTTTTTAAAATCAACTCGTACGGTATTTAAAATTTGGCCAGAGAGCTCGCTCTTCGCATATCGATCCATTAAAAAGAACCTAATCTTGGCACTAAAAAAAAACAACAACAAAAAAACAAACAAAAAAAACCCCCAAAAAAACCACAACCCCCATCCCCAAATAAAAAACAAACAAACAGCAATAGCAAAAAACAATTCTCAAACCTGGGACGTCAGAAGCTTTCGACAAGCTGGGGATCATTTTACCAGAACGATAACTGGAGAACAGGGTTTTTGGGCCAAAATGGTATTGTTTTTTTTTCTGTTGTTGTTTTGTTTTGTTTTTGTTTGCTTGTTTGTTTTGTTTTTGTTTGTTTGTTTTCTTTTTTTTGGGGGAGGGTGGGGGGGGGGGAGTAGTCTATTTTTTTGTTCTTAGCGTACGGAGTGAATATGATAAAGAAAAGATGTCAATGTGTTATCACTTACAGGCCTCGTGTCCGATCTACATGTCATGTGTTGCTGTTGGTCAGGGACCCCATGTAAAACGCTTTGAGCACGTTTAGTGGATATTGCGCTATATAAAAGCTCATTTTAAATCCTGACCGTGAGTCGTGAGTATTTACAAACCTTCGTGAATTTAATTAAATTTCACCCAAACACAGACGATGATTCTGTTGAAAGGGAAAAGCAATCCTGCTCTTTGTCTGGGAAGAGAAACACGCATTTAAAGTTTTGGCCAGAAAACTCGTCCTTCAAATATCCATCGATTAAAAGGTCCCTCATCTTGTCTAAAACTATCAAATCTGGGACTTCGAAAAGTCTTCTTTTGTAATCCCAGGGAATAGAGTTTTTTAGCCAAGATGAGGGTCATTTTAATCGACCGATATTTGAAGGACGAGTTTTCTGCCCTAAATTTTAAGTACGTGTTTTTTCACAGTAAGGAAGGAATAGTGAATTATAGAGTGTTTATCAACCTGATGAGTGGTGATGACTTAACGAACTACTGATGGGGGTGGAGTGGAATCCCCTCTGTAAACCTGCCCGACAAGACCACAAACCCTTGTAAAAACGTACAGGATCTAAGTAAGAGAAACATAGTTGCGGTGAATGTTGATGGTATGGGCTTACAAAAATACTCACTTGTTCTAACCGCCACGTAAGAAGAAGACACAATATCATTAATAAATGGAGTGTATGAAACTAGGTGCACATATTTTCAGGTCTGGTAGCCGAACGCAATTAAGGGCTTGATTTAACATTGTTGTAAAGGACGACATTTTGAATTGGTTTGAGAGCATTGCCGTTATTACAATGGACCCAAAGTAATTTAGCTTATCAGACATGAAAATAAGTATACGTCATAATATGTGACGTCATAAAACAATGCCAGACACAGAGAGAAATAAAAGAAAATAATTCATCCCCCAAAAATCAGCCACATTTCAGGATTGAACCTCAAACCGGGATCGATCTCCTTCTACAAGGATGTAATACAATTTTATTTAAGAGAGATATTGACCAGGTACTCATTTCACATCTGAGTATGGTGAGACCTAATTTTGAGCCGTCAGAGAGAGGGGTGGGGTGGATCCAAGCCAGGATCCTACAAATAAAAAGCCGAGTGTCAAACCGCTAGACCACGCTACGGCTAAATCCTATACGTGTGGCTATGTTATGACACCAGCCTTTGCACAAGAAGGTCCAGGGTTCGAGTCTTGCTCTGAGCGCCGAATAGTTGGGTCATTGAAAAAGAAAAACCCTTACTTACATTCTCCCAGCATACTCAGGTGTAAAATGAGTACCTGATCGTTAACAGCTTTGTCTCTGTCGATCATCATCATATCATATCTTGTCGCGCCAGTGAGTCAGCCAGTCCCGGGCAGTCTGGTTGCATTCCCTCAGGTCAGCATTGGTGCAGTGAGGTCCCAGCGAGCATTCGGACAGGATGTGGTCCATGGTCTGTCTGGGGTGACCGCATGGGCATTCAGTGCCCGGTGAGATTTTCCATTTAAAGAGGTTGGTGGCGGTGTTTCCCACCTTTGCTCTCGCTCTGTTCAACGCCACCCAGTCTTTTCTCTTGAGGTCTGTGTCTGCTGGGAGCTTTTCTGTTGGGGGCTGGAGGGCATCGTTTGCTGTCTTGTCCCATTCTACCCATTTGTCCAGGCGGAAGAATGCTGAGTGATCTGGGTGAAGGCTCTCTACTGTGAGGAAGCTATTCCTTGATTTGAGCCTGCTTTTGGGACAATTGTGGTTATGAAGGGGGTGTCTCTGGTCCATTTCCTGTTTGTATTTTTGTATTTGGGCATGAGTTTCCCTCCGGATGTGTGGTGGGGCTATTCCTGCTGCACGGTAGATAACGCTATTTAATCATCATTTCTCGTCCTACATGTTAAGTGTGACTGTTGGCTTGGGACCCCTTTTAAAGCGCGTTAAACACGTTTAGTGGATATTTCTCTTTATAAATGTTCAATTATTTATTGAATGTTAAAGTTTAAAATGTGTATTTCATAAACACCTCGCGTTATGCCATATTGGTTTTGATAGATACTCTTTTATAGGTGAGGTATACACAGGAGTGAAATAACATTATGCACCAAACAGACTGCACGACCTATAACACCTGACTTGTTTTGTTAACCTATCAGATAATGGCATCTTAATGACAAATCCCATTTTCCATGGTGAATATAAATTCGGGGGTGGGGGGGGGGGAGGATGGGATTGTTTTTCTTTAACCACTTAACAAACGTAATGTTGAAAAGCGCGTATTTAAAAATTTGGCCAGAAAACTCTTCCCTCAAATATCAACTGATTTAATTGACCCTCATCTTGTTAAAATTAAACAGACAGTAAAGATTGTTTGGTACCCTTTGTTTAGGACGCTAGTCTGTAGCAAAGTACTTTTGTTCCAAACCTAACCGGGGAATGGAGTCGGACAATAAAGTTCGACTGCATTTGGGATCGATACAGATGCCTTTGCGTGAAGCAGGTAATCTACCAACTGAGCTATTCGACACCTCAATAGGATTCAATAGTCTGATGTCTCGTCCGCCCAGCAACCAGCCGCTTGGTTCTAAACAAAGAAAATCGGTACTCTTATTCATGCTTGCTAGAACGTTTTCATGTCATGTGATCAAAATGTATAAAAGTCAAAACATGATCAGATTTATAATGTTTTGTTTTTCTCCCCGATACACTTGTATGCTCGTCGGAGAAATATTTCATAAGGGCGTCCGCCATCGTTCCGATAGTTTAGAAGCAGTTACTAAGTTACTATGCGTCATAACGAGGGAAGTGACGTCACGACTATTGAAGCCTATTCCTTCAGATGTATTTTCCGTACAACACCAACAATAACGTGTCAAAGATTTCTTTGTCTCGTTTTCCATTTAAACGAATAAACCATTTCCTTATGTCAATAGAAATAGAATATTTTAAAAATAAAACAGTTCACGTGAACTTTAACACAGCAGTGTCGAAATTTGGCTTTTCCTCAAATCACCAAAACAGATCTGTCGTACGCTGGAAAATCACAAATTAAAAAATTTGGCCAGAAATTTCGTCCTTCAAATATCGATCGTTTTAAATGACGCCCATCTTGTCAAAAACTCTCAAACGTGAGACTTAAGGAAGACTTCGCAAAGTCCCAGGTTTGAGAGTATAAATAACCAAGATGAGGGTCATTTAAATCGAACGATATGATTTGAAGGACGAGTTTTCTGGCCAAATTTTTAAATATGAGTTTTTCCAGAGTAGGCCAGAGATAGTGTTTTAAATTTGATTCTATTTATAGTAACACTAGATCACCTGTTTCTTTCCTTGGTAATGGGAGTATAATGAAACCCATGATGATTGGAGGGAGCGGGGAGAGGGGGGGGGGGGGAAGCTTGAAGGTAATGAACAAAAATGAATATAACAGGCTTTGAAAAAAAGAAAAACCTCAAAAACCTCTGATCACGGACGTTTCTGGGTCAAAATCCTTCTTCAGCCAATAACTAAAAAAAAAAAAAAAATTAAAACATTAAAACATCACTGAATAGCTATACAGACCCTGTCTGTCTAAAATTTAAGTGATGTTTTCTTTTCTTTTTTTTCTTTTTTTCTTATTCTTTTTCTTTTTTTTTCTTTTTCTTTTTTTTTTTTTTTTTTGCTTATCTTATTGGCTGAAGAAGGGAACGTTCCATGTCTGGTACTTTTTCCCCCTCTTTTTCAAAGCTGTTAAATTCCTATTTTTTCATTACTTTTTTACAGCCCACAACTTGAGGCAGCTTGGCATCGTTTTGGATAACGCATGGCGTTGTTGAATATATAAATTGGAAATATTTGGAACATATGGTGTGGCAACTTTCAGATACCGGAGCTGTAAACAGCCAGAGTGAACTATTTCCAAAATAAATAGTGGATGAAAATGATTGAAGAGTGGTTTTCAAAAACTCGCTAACTCCGTTTTTTTTGGGGTTTTTTGTTTGTTAATTTTGAGATATTGAGGATTATTTCCCCTAAAAGTCTCATTCGGTCTATTATTTTATCACATTCAAACCTCAAATTCACACAAATCAAGGGAAAGCCTTGTGTCAGTTGACGCTTGAATAAAGTTTACATTTCAATTTATCTCATGGATGGAAAGTCTCAAAAAAGAAGAAAAATCGACTTAACGAGTTTTGGAAAACCAACCTTCAATTATAGTCAGTCATATAAATAAAACAGTGGGGTGGGGTGATATGAGGGGGGGGGGGTGAAAATTTAGGTGGAAAGTGGGAGGGGAATGAAGAGGGTCGGGGGTGCTAAAATATAAATTGCAAATGTTTGGAGCATATGGCTGTCACATATCGGAGCTATGGAGAAGTGAAGTGGATGAAGAAGACAATAGAGAATATAAACTAGAACCATATTGCGTGCTTTACAAGTGGTCCCAAGCCAACAGCAATACTTATCATGTGGGATAAGATATGACGCCTGTTACAGTTGGGCGACATTACAACTTCTTTCCGACTGAGAAAACGCTGTTAACGGCCAGATACTCATTTGAAAGTTGAGTTCAGTTAGAAAACGTGGGAAAAGAGCCTTTCCAAGGACTCAACTATGGGCCGTTCAGAGGAGTACTTGAACCCTGGACCACACGACAGACTTTCGCCGATGGAAGTTGAATTCGATACCGTAAAGATACGACACCATAGTCAAAGCTCGAGTTCAACTCTCATCGCTGCAACGTGTTTTAGTCTCTATAGTTTTCTGGCCGCTCTATATAAACTTCATATTAATAATAATAATAATATTTAAAAAAATAAATAAATAAAAGAAAAAACAAATTAATAATAATAATAATAATAATAATAATAATAATAATAATAATAATAATAATAATAATAATAATAATAATAATAATAATAATAATAATAATAATAATAATAATAATTAATAATAATAATAATAATAATAATAATAATAATAATAATAATAATAATAATAATAATAATAATAATTGACTCTCATAGAGTGCACGGTATCCTCAATAATGAGGCTCTTTGTGCTTTAAATTGCATCAACACAAAACAATATTTAAAGTATCTACATGACAACAACAAAAAATGTTTTCAGGGATTTCTTGAAAACAGACAATGATATTCTTCCCATTCTCAACATAAGTACTTTCTCCACTCATTTTTGGAGCAGAATCTATTAAAAACATCATGTTCAAAAATATCAAAAGTCGTTCAGAAAAAAACGCTGAAAGGACGGGACATTATTAGGGTACCAATTAATTTTTTAAAAATAGCACGTATTTTAGATTTTGGCCAGAAAAATCGTCCTTAAACTATCGATCGATGATTATGACCCTAATTTTGCTAAAGGCTGTCATGGCTGGGACTTTCACAAAGTCATCATCAAGTCCCGGGTTTTGGAGTTTTGGACGGGATGAGGGAAAGTTTTATCGATTGCTATGCGGATATGTTGTCTGGTGGCATGACACTCGGTTTCGGATCGGAAGGTCCTGGGTTCGAGCCTTGCTCGGTGTATAGTTGAGTCCTTAGAAAAGACTCTTTACTCAGATTCTCTCACCATACTCAGGTGTAAAATGAGTACCTGGCCGCCAACAACGTTGTTTCTGTCGGGGAAAAAATTTGTAATATCGCCTCACAGGCGTCATGTCATGTTCTACATTATGTTATGTGTTGCTGTTGGACAAGGACCTTTTGTAAAGCGCTTTAAGCATGTTTAGTTGATATTGCACTATATACCAAAAAAAAAAAAAATCTCAAAAGCTCTAGGAAAAATTTAATCGATCGTTCTTTAAACGACGAGTTTTCTTGTCGAAATTAAAAAATAAACACGTTTGTTTTCATAGTTCGCCAGAATAAAAATTCCTTACTTTCAAAACATCACAGTGGAATTTCATCCTTTATCTGTTTAAACATTTCATCTCCTCGCCAAGTAAAAACAAACAGACAGAAAAGCCAAAACAACAAACAGTACATCTTTTAACCAGTTAACTGCTGTACAATCGAAAGTCACGCATTTAAAAATTTGGTCAGAAAACTCGTCCTTTCAAATTATGTCGATCGATTTAAATGACACTCCTCTTGGCAAAAACTCTCAAACCTTATACTTCTCCTTATACTCTTAAAGAAGGCATCGCGAAGTCCCAGGTTTGAGGGTTTTAACCAAGATGAGGATCATTTATATCGATTGATATTAGAAAGGGGAGTTTTCTGGCCAAAATTTAAATGTGTGTCTTTCTAAACTTAAACCTGAGCTTTTATATAGCGCAATAACCACAAAACGTCACTCTCCTCTATGGTTTTTATTAGACCGCCAGTTGGGTGTTTAATCCTCACTGAAGTCCCTCTAAAAGACAATAGATAGTATGCAGATGACGTCACTCAGGTCTTTGTTATTGTTTTTTTGACTCCGCGTTTATGAGTAATGCTCACTGAACTGTATTAACCCGACTATAAACGTTCATGGATACACACCATTTTGTGTGTTGGTCCGTTATACTTCCGGATGGCAATGTTATGAGCTTCTTAGCCAAGTGCATACTATCTATACGTGTTAAGGGTTTCTTCACATAACTGTGCCTAATGGTACGATTCATTTGGCGGGCAGAACAGTATGTATTTTACCTATAAATTGAGCTTTTATATAGTGCAATATCCACTCAACGTGCTCGAAGCGATTTACAAAAAGCCTGGACAACAGCACCATTTAATATGTAGGACGGGGCATGACGCCTTTTAGGCGATATTAGAATTTTTGTTCGGACAGAGACAACGCTGTTAACGGCTAGGTACTCATTTTACACCTGACTACGATGAGACAATGTGAGTAAAGAACCTTTTCCAAGGACTCACTGTGCGCCAAAGGAGGCTCGAACCCAGCACCTTCCCATCCTAAAGCGAGCGTCATACCATTAGGCCACATAGCCGCACACATACCTATACGCATGACGTCAATCCAATCCAAAATAAACTTTCTTTCGCATGTTTTGATATAAGAAAATGAAAACCTGCAACGTTAAAACACGATTCCCTGTTTTGTTTATGGAGGATGTAAACAAATTAATGTAAACAAATTAATGTAAACATCCCTCGGGATGTTAATGAAAGAATAAATCCTTGATTAACTAATCTACCCTTCTGTCGAAAAAAAATACATATTTAAAAATTTGGCCAGAAAACTCGTCCTTCAGCTTTGTTGGATTTGACTCGAGTCCTCCATGAGTTGGGGCTCAGAAACTGATTAAAATGATTTACCTGAGGACGCTGCATCCAGTAATCAGCTGTTCTGTGCTTTGTTTACAGTTGTTATATTTATCATCTACTGGTTTTGACACTGAGGAAAAAGAAAGCGAATTTTATAATGCTGATATGTATTTACTTCCAATAAGCTATTAATATGACAAAATATGCGGTTGTATTTATTGTTCAACGTGAAAGAAGAAGCAAGAAAGACAATTACAGGATATTAATCCTCCCATGAAATCAGTCTGCTTATACGGAGAAGGAGAAGAAGGAGGGGGAGGAGGATGGGGGAGAGGATGAGGAGGAGCTAGAGGAGTAGAAGGAGGAGGAGGAGGAGGAGGAGGAGGAGATGGAGGAGGAGGAGGTAGAGGAGGAGGAGGGGGAGAGTAAAACCAGATTGACGACTAAATATTTGGAATACATCGAAATATTAAGTCTTCGATCGGTTTTTTTATTAATATATATTTGTTGTTGTTGTTGTTGTTGTTGTTGTTGTTGGCTGAAGAAGGGGTTTGAGTCCAAAACATTCCGTGTTTGGTATTTTGTTCGTTGGGTAAGCTGTTATTTTCAATTTTGTCAATTACTTTTTACAGTGGAATAATAACAGCTGATTGAACAGCTCTGATTGTGGTTCTGTTCCTTTGCGAGGCGACAGGTGAATGTATTCTTTGTTTATAATATATATGATAATGACAGCGACCCCCAATGAGATCAGGGTTACCAATTCTATGATAACATGTCACCATTGGTCAGTTAACAGGACTTGGAAATGACCACTGGGTTAGGAAATGACGTCACCTCTGTCTCCAGTTTCTGTATTCATGGTGCATTGCTTTGTTTTCGTATGATTTTTTTCTCCCTGATTCGACATTATTCTTTTCCATAGTTCTCTCTACTCTGTTCCTCTCTCTCTCTCTCTCTCTCTCTCTCTCTCTCTCTCTCTCTCTCTCTCTCTCTCTCTTTCTCTCCTTTATATCTATCTATCTATCTATCTATCTACCTCTCTCTCTCTATCTATCTATCTATCTAATATTTCCTTTTGCTAACACTTTGTGAGGATAATATTCCAATACCCATTCTATGCTTTTAGCTTAATCTCGATTTTTTAAAATCTACTTTTATTGTAAGGCATAAAATGTCACAGTGTCCCTCCCATTCAATGAAGACAAAAAACCCACACTTTCTAATCTAAGCAAATCTTCCATTGAAATAAACACAGCTGGTGTAAATAATTCATGGACAACCAGCTATTCAGCAGGATATAAATTTAGATTAAAGGAATGCATGTTAGATTAACAAATAGATAGAATGCGATTGCAGGTAGGTTGTGGTTGATTTTTTTGTTTGTTTTTTTTTTTTGTTTTTGGTTTTTTGTTGCTTTGTTTTGTTTTGTTTTGTTTTTTTTTTTTTTGTTTTTTTGTCAAACGGATGTGTTTATCACCCTTGATTTGTTGATTCAAATGAATACGTGACTCAGGAGGTCAGAATGGTGGGAAAGATGTGACCAGATGATAATTGAATGTATATCATTGGAATAAACACAACTGGAACATATCGTAGCCATCGTAAAGTTATAGCCTGACACTGACCAAAAAATGACATCAAAAGGCCAGTCTTTGACCACAAAAGAAAACAAATCGTGAGCTGTATTCAATAGTTCAACCAATGGGACCAATGCTTCCATGAGCACTCTTAACGACAACTCACTAGGCGGTGTAAAAAAACAAATAATGACGTCAAAATGCCAGTCTTTTTCGATTTCAGTGTCAGGCTATAACTTAAGAATGGCTACGAACAGATCCCTGGACAAATAATCGAGCCAGCAGCGTTGGAATATATGGATAGAATGAAGTTGACGTCAATCGAGTTATTGTTTTTTTGTTTGTTTTTTTTTTGCCATCCGCGTTTATGAGTAATTCTCACTAAATTGTATTAACCAGACTATAAAAGTTTAAGGTTACATATAGATAGTATGCAGATGACGTCACTCAGGCCTTTGTTATGGTTTTTGCCATCCGTGTTTGTGAGTTGTTCTCACTAAACTGTTTTAACCAGACTATAAAAGTTCATGGTTACACAGAGTTTGTGTGTTGGTCCGTTATACTTCCGGATAGCAATGTTGTGAGCTTCTTAACCAAGCGCATACTATCTATAGATAGTGTGCGCTTGGATAAGAAACTCACTACATTGCCATCCGAAAAAATACGGGAAAGATTATTAACCCCCAATACGATTCAATAGTCTGATGTCACGCCGCCAGGCAACGGCGGCCATCTTGGCTCTAAACAAAGAAAATCATTACTTTTTATTCTTCATGCTGGCTAGAACTTTTCATATGTCTTGTGATCAGAATGTGTAAAAGTCAAAACATGATCAAATTTATGTGTTTTTTCCCTCTAGATACGCTTTTATGCTCGCCGGGGAAATATTTCATACGGCGTCCGCCATTGTTCCGATAGTTTAGAGCCAGTGTTACTAAGTTACCATGCGTCATAAGGAAGGAAGTGACGTCACGACTGTTGAAGAGTATTTGCTCACTTTGGATAACATAGTGATGATTCCTGTTGACATCAGACATCTTGTTTGATGAATTATCTATATTTCACTGTCGAATGCCTAGGCGACGATAATATCTTATGATGTCGTGGCGGAAGGGCATACATTCTAACTAATTTAAGAAAAAAAACACACAAAAACGAGCTTTTATATAGTGCAATATTCACTTAACGTGCTCAAAGCGCTTTAGAAAGAATCCTTGACCAACAGCAACACGTAGCATGTACAACGAGACATGAAGCCTGTTAGGCAATATTGCAATTTTCCCGACAGAGACAACAGTGTTAACGGCCAGGTACACTTGAGTACGGTGAGAGAATGTGGATAAAGAGCCTTTTCCAAGGTCTCAAATATGAGGTTCGAACCCAGGACCTTCCGATCCGAAAGCGAATGTCATACGACAAGACCACATAGCCGCACACAGCTTTGGAATCTCTGAGATATACAATTCCTTACATCATCAGTGTAATAAACAAAAATAAATATATAACAGCTTAAAAAAAAAAGAACAAAATACAAAACAAGGAATGTTTTGGGCTCAACAACAAAACAAAACGCAATGAAGACATAAATACGTAGGGTAGCAGGGCTCATCGGTACGGTCTTTGCTCCGTACCTGAAAGGTACCGAGTTCGGTTACTCTCTACGCCGTGTCTCCTTGAACAAGTCACATCGCCCTAGCTCAATTTGCGGCGCTGCACTGCGGCTGACGCCTGGGTTATCCCAGTCTTCCCTTGGAATAAAATCTAAAGACAAATTTCCCCTATGGGATGAATAATGGGATTTTTTAACGAGATCGAGGACACAGAAAATGCTCCGCACGTTCTCCTTGTATAATTTAAACATTTTGATCTGCTTTTTAAAGCATTGTATTTATGTTTTCATTGTCTTTTTTTTTTTTTTGGTGAATAGAAGGGTTTTGGTCCCGAAACGTTAGGTGTTTGGTTTTTTGTTCTTTAATGAAGCCATTATATTCATTTTTTGTTGATTACATTTTACAGTCCACAGCTTCTAGTAACTGTGTGTCACTACATCATCAGCAATCGGTCAGATGGTAGTAGTAGTAGTAGTAGTAGTAGTAGTAGTAGTAGTAGTAGTAGTAGTAGGAGTAGTAGTAGTAGGAGTAGTAGTAGTAGTAGTAGTAGTAGTGGTAGTAGTAGTAGTAGTAGTAGTAGTAGTAGTAGTAGTAGTAGTAATAGTAGTAGTAGTAGTAGTAGTAGTAGTAGTAGTAGTAGTAGTAGTAGTAGTAGTAGTAGTAGTAGGAGTAGTAGTAGTAGTAGTAGTAGTAGTAGTAGTAGTAGTAGTAGTAGTAGTAGTAGTTGTTGTTGTTGTTGTTGTTGTACTAGTAGTAGTAGTAGTAGTAGTTGTTGTTGTTGTTGTACTAGTAGTAGTAGTAGTAGTAGTAGTAGTAGTAGTAGTAGTAGTAGTAGTAGTAGTAGTAGTAGTAGTAGTAGTAGTAGTAGTAGTAGTAGTAGTAGTAGTAGTACAGAGTAGTAGTATAGTAGTAGTAGTATAGTAGTAGTAGTAGTAGTAGTAGAGTATAGTAGTAGTAGTAGTAGTAGTAGTAGTAGTATATAGTATGTAGTAGTAGTAGTTAGTAGCAGTTAGTAGTAGTAGTAGTTGTAGTAGTAGTAGTAGTAGATAGTAGTAGTAGTAGTAGTAGTAATAGTAGTAGTAGTAGTAGTTAGTAGTAGTAGTAGTAGTAGTAGTAGTAGTAGTAGTAGTAGTAGTGTGTGTTTGTTGTACTAGTAGTATAAGTAGTAGATAGTAGTAGTATAGTAGTAAGTATAGTAGTAGTAGATTGTAGTAGTAGTATAGTGGTAGATAGTAGTAGTAAGTAGTAGTGTAGTAGTAGTGAGTAGTAGTAAGTAGTAGTTGTTGTTGTTGTGTTGTTGTGTATAGGTAGTAGTAGTAGTAGTAGTGTAGTAGTAGTAGTAGTAGTAGTTTTAGTGGTAGTTAGTAATAGTAGTAGTAGTGTAGTAGTAGTAGTAGTAGTAGTAGTAGTAGTAGTAGTAGTGTAGTAGTATAGTAATAGTAGTAGTAGTAGTAGTTGTTGTTTGTTGTTGTACTAGTAGTAGTAGTAGTAGTAGTGTAGTAATAGTGTTAGTAGTAGTAAGTAGTAGTAAGTAGTAGTAGTATAGTAGTAGTAGTAGTAGTAGTAGTAGTATGTATTGTTGTTGTTGTACTTAGTATAGTAGTAGTAGTAGTAGTAGTAGTAGTAGTAGTAGTAGTAGTAGTAGTAGTATATAGTATGTAGTAGATAGTAGTATAGTAGTAGTATGTAGTAGTAGTAGTTAGTACAGAGTAGTAGTAGTAGTTGTAGTAGTAGTTAGTAGTAGTAGTAGTAGTAGTAGTAGTAGTAGTATAGTAGTATAGTAGTAGTAGTAGTAGTAGTAGTAGTAGTAGTAGTAGTAGTTTGTTGTTGTTGTTGTTGTTGTACTAGTAGTAGTAGTAGTAGTAGTAGTAGTTAGTAGTAGTAGTAGTGTAGTAGTAGTAGTAGTATGTAGTAGTAGTAGTAGTAGTATAGTAGTAGTAGTATAGTAGTAGTTAGTAGTAGTAGTAGTAGTAGTAGTAGTAGTAGTTAGTAGTAGTAGTAGTAGTAGTATATAGTATATGTAGTAGTAGTAGTAGTATAGTAGTAGTAGTAGTAGTAGTAGTAGTAGTATAGTAGTAGCAGTAGAGTAGTAGTAGTAGTAGTAGTAGTAGTAGTAGTAGTAGTAGTAGTAGTATAGTAGTAGTAGTATAGTAGTAGTAGTAGTAGTAGTAGTAGTAGTAGTTGTTGTTGTTGTTGTTGTTGTTGTTGTTGTGTATAGTAGTAGTAGTAGTAGTAGTAGTATAGTAGTAGTAGTAGTAGTAGTATGGTAGTATAGTATAGTGTAGTAGTAGTAGTAGTAGTAGTAGTAGTAGTAGTAGTAGTAGTAGTAGTAGTAGTAGTAGTTGTTGTTTTATGTACTATAGTAGTAGTAGTATGTAGTAGTATAGTGTAGTATAGTAGTATAGTAGTATAGTAGTAGTAGTAGTAGTAGTAGTAGTAGTAGTAGTATTAGTAGTAGTTGTTGTTGTACTAGTAGTAGTAGTAGTAGTATAGTAGTAGAGTAGTAGTAGTAGTAGTAGTAGTAGTAGTAGTAGTGTAGTAGTAAGTGTGTATAGTAGTAGTAGTAGTAGTAGTAGTAGTAGTAGTAGTAGTAGTAGTAGTAGTAGTAGTAGTAGTGTTGTTGTTGTTGTTGTTACTAGTAGTATAGTAGTAGTAGTAGTAGTAGAGTAGTAGTAGTAGTAGTAGTAGTAGTAGGGATAGTAGTAGTAGTGAGTGTAGTAGTAATGTGGTAGTAGTAGTAGTAGTGTATAGTGTATATAGTAGTAGTATAGTAGTAGTTGTTGTGTTGTTGTGTTGTATAGTAGTAGTAGTAGTATGGTAGTGTAGTGTATAGTAGTAGTAGTAGTATAGTAGTAGTAGTAGTATAGTAGTAGTAGTAGTAGAGTGTAGTAGTAAGTAGTAGTAGTAGTAGTAGTAGTAGTAGTAGTAGTAGTAGTAGTAGTAGTAGTAGTAGTAGTAGTAGTAGTCAGTAGTAGTAGTGTAGTATAGTAGTAGTAGTAGTAGTAGTAGTAGTAGTAGTAGTAGTATAGTAGTGTTAGTTGTGTATAGTAGTTGTAGTAGTAGTAGTATAGTAGTATAGTAGTAGTAAGTAGTAGTAGTATAGTATAGTGTTGTTAGTTAGTAGTTAGTAGTTAGTAGTTAGTATGTATGTAGTAGTAGTAGTAGTAAGTAGTGATGAGTAGTATAGTAGTAGTATGTTGTTGTTGTGTACTAGATGTAGTAGTAGTAGTAGTAGTAAGATAGATAGTAGTAGTAGTAGTATAGTAGTTAGTAGTAGTAGTAGTAGTAGTAGTAGTAGTAGTAGTTATATAGTAGTAGTATAGATTTAGTTGTTGTACTAGTAGTATGTAGTAGTAGTAGTAGTAGTAGTAGTAGTAGTAGTAGTAGTAGTAGTAGTAGTAGTAGTAGTAGTAGTATAGTATAGTAGTAGTATGTAGTAGTATAGTAGTATGTAGTAGTAGTATGTAGTTAGTAGTAGTAGTGTAGTAGTATGTAGTAGTAGTAGTAGTAGTAGTAGTAGTAGTAGTAGTATAGTAGTTAGTTAGTAGTATAGTAGTAGTATAGTAGTAGTAGTAGTATTGTGTTGTTTGTGTAGTAAGTAGTAGTAGTAGTAGTTGTAGTAAGTATTAGTAGTAGTAGTAGTAGTATTAGTAGTAGTAGTAGTAGTAGTTGTTGTTGTTGTTGTACTAGTAGTAGTAGTAGTATGGTAGTAATAATAGTGTAGTATAGTAGTAGTAGTAGTAGTAGTAGTAGTAGTAGTAGTATGTAGTAGTAGTAGTATTAGTAGTAGTTGTTGTTGTACTAGTAGTAGTAGTAGTAGTAGTAGTAGTAGTAGTAGTAGTAGTAGTAGTAGTAGTAGTAGTAGTAGTAGTAGTAGTAGTAGTATGTAGTAGTAGTAGTAGGTAGTAGTAATAGTGGTAGTAGTAGTAGTAGTAGTAGTAGTAGTAGTAGTAGTAGTAGTAGTAGTAGTAGTAGTAGTAGTGTTGTTGTTGTTGTTGTGTGTACTAGTAGTAGTAGTAGTAGTGTAGTAGTAGTAGTGGTAGTAGTAGTAGTAGTAGCAGTAGTAGTAGTAGTAGTAGTAGTAGTAGTAGTAGTAGTTGAAGTAGTAGCAGGATCACTCCGATAAAAGTAAGCATGAAATTCGATTTTGTTCTAGGACCCTGTGTTAAGTGGCCTCCCTTGAATGTTATTCCGTTTCTTCTTCTATCGACTAGCATTTGTTCTATTTCATAGGCGAGCAACCCTTTCAATTTTCGCCCCCCCCCCCCCCCCCTCCCCCATCCCATTTGTGGTACTCTCTCCCATCACATCTGAGATGCTCGGATTCGTTGACAACTTTCAAATCTTGCTTAAGGTTTTATCTTTTGCGTGATATGTTGCTATACGATTGTCATATGTGTTGCTGTTACATTGAATTCGTATCACTTTTCCATCTACAATTGATTTGATTTTTGTTGTTTTGCCGACGAACGGCTTTCATCCCGAAAGGTTCCGTGTTTGATAGTTTGTTCTTTTTTGAAGCTGTTGTAGTCATTTTTGTTTATATATAAACTTGAGCCTTTATAGAGCGCAATATTCATTAAACGTGCTCAAAGCGCTTTACAAATGGTTCCTGATCAACAGCAACACGTAACGTGTAGAACAAGGCATGACGCCTGTTAGGCGATATTGCAATTTTTCCGACAGAGATGACGATGTTACCGACCAGGTACTCATTTTACACATGACTACGGTGAGATAATGTGAGTAAAGAGCCTTTTCCAAGGACTCAACTATGCGCCGAGCGAGGCTCGAACCCAAGACCGTTCGAGCCGAAAGCGAGTGTCATACCACTAGACCATATAACAGTAGATCTAGTTCGTCCCTCCCAACAACTTAACACACTTTGGTTTTTTTCCCCATCAGTATTAGTGACCTTATTTATTTTCATCATCATTACGGTAACTAATTCCCAATTCATGAAGTGTCTCCCCCAAGGATCTAAAACTGGCTTGGGTGGGATTAAGGGATAATCCACTCTAAATCTGTTTTATCGGGGAAGGTTCCTTATCGGTGTGTTGTCTGTTTTAGCCTGATGGTGTCACGACTCTTGTATGAGCCAGTTATACAACTCAAAAAATTCAATTAGAACGAAAATAGCAATGACGAAATGACAACAACAACAAAAAACAGCAACAACAAGAATAAATAAACAGTTTAAAAGTGAAAAAAATCATTTGAAATCATGACAGACGCCTAGGCACATCTAGTGTCAGGAATTACGCGAAATCCTAACAGACGCCTCGGCATGTCTAGTGTCGGGAATCACGTGAAATCCTAACAGACGCCTCGGCATGTCTAGTGTCGGGAATCACGTGAAATCCTAACAGACGCCTAAGCGCATAGTGTCGGGAATCACGTGAAATCCTAAAAGACGCCTAGGCACGTCTAATGTCGGGAATCACGTGAAATCCTAACAGACGCCTAAGCGCATAGTGTCGGGAATCACGTGAAATCCTAAAAGACGCCTAAGCACAAAGTGTCGGAAATCACGTGAAATCCTAACAGACGCCTAAGCGCATAGTGTCGGAACTCACGTGAAATCCTAACAGACGCCTAAGCACATAGTGTCGGAAATAAATGTGAACTTCCGTATTGTAGGGCCTGACGAGAAGTGTCAACAACTTCCCATTCATCTATTTGCAATTAAGGGGGTTCCGATAGCTCAGTTGATAGAGCACTCGCTTCATGTCATACGCAAAGGGACCGAGATCAATCCCGTGTGAAGTCCAGCTTTTTCCGCCCCCCCCCCCCCCCCGCCAACCCTCACTCCTTGTTCCTTATCTGGCTTAGTTTGCGATATACTAGCGTCCCACCCAAAAGAAATATCAAGCATTTGTTGTTGACCGTTTCACATTTATAGAATCTGGATAAATTCCGGCTCCATGAGCCCAATGTCTCTGAAGAACTACTTATTATGTGTATTTAAAATACTGTGTGCTTCTGAGGATGGGGGTTGAGCCCGAAACAA
Source organism: Berghia stephanieae (assembly GCF_034508935.2). Taxonomy (NCBI): domain Eukaryota; kingdom Metazoa; phylum Mollusca; class Gastropoda; order Nudibranchia; family Aeolidiidae; genus Berghia; species Berghia stephanieae. The sequence continues at coordinate 62,727,077 of NC_088364.1, forward strand.
TCCATGTTTAGCGTTTTGTTCTTTTATTATCCTTTGGAGCTCATTTATAAATTTTTAAACATTGCGATTGGCAGTGACCGTAAGAATGTCCTTGGTGTGTCAGTATATATAGAACTCACTGGCCCAATAGACTGTACAGAAATTGAACATTCAGCTTGTTTCCTTCCCTCATGTCGCTCATCTATTATTTAAAAACTGGCGGATAGATGGAAACCAAAATGGTGACCCATCAACACTAAACGGTATCAAATCGGGACGGTTTAGAAGGAAAGAATTGTTCTTTTTTTTTCATGTGTGGCTATGCGGTTTTGTGGTATGAAACTCGCCTTTGGATTGGAAGGTTTAAGGTTCCAGTCCTATTCTGAATATTGCATAGATGTGTTCTTGGAAAGGGCTATTTATTCACATTCTATTACCGTACTCAGGTGTAAAATGAGTATCTACTTGGAAATAAATAACGCTGTCTCTATATGGGAAAAAGGTATTATCGCCTAACAGACATCATGTCTTGTTCTATGTGTTAATTATTGCTGTTGGCTGTGGTACCCCTTGTAAAGCCCCTTGGGTATGTTTATGATTATTGCATATAATACCGTGTTGAGTGGGAAAGTAACATTTACTTTCGGCATTGGGATTGAAATTCCCGGAGCGCAGGCATTCCAGCATCAAATGGAAAATGTCTTCTTACTTCCCCTTAAAGCAGGGGAGACGACTAATGGCCTGACAAAGACCAAATTCCTGGAGTCATCAATCAAGAACGACAACTCTCTGTGCTACACTAAAATCGGTCTATATTAAGAGGTGGAAAGGAGATTCGTATGGAGGAAATAAAGAGGGATAGAGAGAGAGAGAGAGAGAGAGAGAGAGAGAGAGAGAGAGAGAGAGAGAGAGAGAGAGAATAGAGAGAGAGATAGAAAGAGACAGAGAGAGAGAAATAGAGAGAGGGAGAGAGAGAGTGGGGAGAGAGAGAGAAAGTGAGAGAGGGCGAAAGAGAAAGTTAGAGATAAAGATAGATAGAGAGAGAGAGAGAGAGAGAGAGAGAGAGAGAGAGAGAGAGAGAGAGAGCAGTTTTGTCCTACACGAACTAAATGTCTTTCTCTATTTCAGATTTTTTTTTATCAATATCGGATTAACTCCGATGACTTTCAGCTTGAGAGGAATTAATTCTTAAGCCTGAGACTTCCTGGAGTTCAATAGTCTTCCCTTTCAAGCATCCATCATCTAAATGAATACATAGAGGCTTGAAGGTGTGGCCTGTAAAATGAATGTTTTAAAAATGAATATAACAGCTTTTTTTAAAGGGGGGGGGGGGTGGAATAATATACCGAACACGGTTCAAAACTAATATTCAGCCAAGGAAAAACTGTAAAATCCAAATTTAACTCACTCAATCCTAAAGATTTTTGCTACTTTTCAAAAATTGAAAAAAAAATGTATTAAAAATGAGCATGTACATAGGTAATGTTATTCAACTACCACTATCATGTAAAAATAATTTTTTTAAAAATGCATTAGCTTTGATACTACGCCTATAATTTGTCGCATAAGAATGGAATAATTAGGCATGGAGTGAAAGAAACCCAGGTAAACTACTTATGTAGTCGGTGTTAGGGTTGAGTGTGTTAATTTATCGCATTCAATTTAGATGTCTGTCTGACTCCATTACATGTCATGTATTCAGGGTTTATCTATTTATAATTTTATTTGTTATTTGTTGGAGAGGGGTTTTGTGCTCGAAACGCTTCGTGTTTGGTATTTTTCTACCTTTTATCTTGTGTATATTACATATTGATATTATTAAGTTTAAGAGTTGGTGGTAAGATAAGGGGTAATACTAATCTACTGGCGTGATGTTGGAGGTACGTAAGTGTGGTTGTGTGGTCAGGTCTTCGAATGGTGGCATTCCAAAGGAAAAAGAGGAACAACAAAAGAACATCAACAACAACAAGAATATAAAAGAAGAAAGAATGAAAGATAGACATATCAAACAAAAATATATGATATATGCACACACAGACACACACAGACACACACACACAACATATATTATATATATATATATATATATATATATAATATATATATTATATATATATTATATAATATATATGGCAGTTCACGTATGAATTTGGTCCAAGTCTGATACACTTGATATGTTTCTATACTCACTTGTTCTCACCGCACTCGAGTGGAAAATATGTACCAGACCATTTAAAAGCATTGTCCTTTTCAAAACAAAATTGTACATACATGTAAATTGTTGCTGCTGGACTAGGGATCTCTTGTAAAGCATTTGAGCATATTTAGTGGATATTGCGTTATATCAATGTTCACGTATATTTTCAAGTTTATATTTATATATTTATATAGGGAAGTGTATACCAGTTTTAAGTGAACCTGAGACTACAGGTTTCGGCGGGCTTTGTAAAAATGAAACACCGGTTTACAGCCAATTTATAAGGCGATGATTTTCTTCAAGATGTACAGGCGTCCTGGCCGTGTTGATTTTTCGGTCTGGCGAACATATTTCCTGCAATGAGAGTTATTTCCTTTGATGAAGATTGTCACGTGTGATGGCAGGCAAGAGAGAGAGAGAGAGAGACAGAGAGAGAGAGCAGAAGACAGAGAGGAGAGAGAGAGAGGTGAGAGAGAGGAGAAATCGAAAGGGTTGTGTAGAGTGGGGAGAAGAGAGAGAGAGAGAGAGAGAGAGGAGAGAGAGAGAGAATGAAGAGGTGAAAGGCTAAGAGAGAGAGAGACAGAGAGAGAGAGAGAAACAGAGAGAGAGAGAGAGAAACAGAGAGAGAGCGCGCGCGAGAGAGACAGAGAGACAGATAGAGATACACACAGAGCTACAGGAGACAAAGAAATATTAGAGTACATGTTCGATTCCTTTCTGATACAAAATTAAATACTTCGTCACAAGCCCGATCTCCCATCCTATGACCACAACACACATATAATACCCTTGACTCCATCACAAGCCCAGACACCCAACCACTCGACCACAAACACAAGATATATATCCCTTGACTCCATCACAAGCCCAGACACCCAACCACTCGACCACAACACAAGATATATCCCTTGACTCCATCACAAGCCCAGACACCCAACCACTCGACCACCACACAAGATATATCCCTTGACTCCACCACAAGCCCAGACACCCAACCACTCGACCACCACACATGATATAGATAGAATTTAGATGACGTCACTCAGGTCATTGTTATTGCATTTTGCCATCCGCGTTTATGAATAATTCTTACTAAACTGTATTAACCAGAGTATAACAGTTCATCGTTACACATAGTTTTGTGTGTTCGTCCGTTATACTTCAGGATGGCATTGTTATGAGCTTCTTAGCCAAGCGCATACTATCTATATCCCTTGAGTCCATCACAAGCCCAGCCAGCCTAACACCCAACAACTCGACCACTCGACCTCCACACACGTGATATAACGACCCAATATTTGATAAGGAAAGGGCAACAGATGATATTTTGTACAATTATTCTACCGCGCTCCGACAAAAACCTGCATTTAATATTTTGGCCAGAAAACTCGTCCTTCAAATATCGATCGATTAAAATGTCCCCTTTTTCTCCTTAAGATCTCAAAACCGGAAAATCACGAAGCTTTCCTTACAGTCCCGGGTTTGATATTTTTTGACAAGATGAGGGTTAGTTAAATGTATCGTTACTAAAAAGGACTAATTTTCTCAGGCCAAATTTTAAATACGTGTTTTTCTAGATTTCAGCCGTATCGTCATGTCACTTTATCTGTATTCTCCAATTGCTTTATAACGTCATATATATGACGTTATATCAGGTGATATTATCTTCACAACCATGGCATGACATTTCAGAATAGATCAATCGACAGTTTCAACTATTTCGATAATGATGCTATGACATGTTGTAGAAGTAAACAAATAAACAATTAAACAAATAAACAAATAAACACACTGAAAGATAATTAGGCCATATAAACAACAAAAAAAACAACGATGGTAAGGAAATGAATAAACATGTAGACAGATCATGGATAAACAAACACTTCTAAGATATAATAAATAAATAGATAAACATGTAAACAGATCATAGATAAACAGACACATCCAATATGAAAATTAAATAAATAAATAAATGTCATGGATAAACAAACACATCAAAGATATAGATAGAATGCGCTTGGCCAAGAAGTTCACAACATTGCCATCCGGAAGTATAACGGACCAACACACAAACTCTGTGTAACCATGAACTTTTATAGTCTGGTTAATACAGTTTAGTGAGAACAACTCACAAACGCGGATGGCAAAAACAATAACAAATGCTGAGCGACGTCATCTTCGAACTATCTATAATAAATAAATAGATAAACATGTAAACATATCATGGATAAATAAACACATCTAAGATAAAATAAATAAATAAATAAATAAATAAATAAACATGTAAACAGATCATGGATAATGAAACACATCAAACATATAATAAATAAATAAATAAACATGTAAACAGATCATGGATAAACAAACATATCAAAGATATAATAAATAAATAAAAAGATCAGATATTAGGATTGATAACTAAAATAACCCTAGTTTTCGTGGACGGATAAACGTTCAGTCTTGTTAATCCGATTGGTTGATGTCACGTTTAATGATAAGAATATGGCGTACGTGATAAGTGCAAAAATCAATATTTCTAATACAATAGCCATACAAGGGATCATAGGAATGGTTTAAAATGCATAAAAAATAAACAAAAAAGGAGAGAAGGGTTAAGGGAGGGGGCAGAGAGAGAGGGGGCAGAGAGATAGATACACACACACAACACACACACACGCACACACACAAACACACACACCGCGCACACATATACACACACGCACACACACACACACAGGGGGGGGGGGGGAGAGGGAGGGGGAAATCAAAAGGGATAGATAGATAGAGCTTTTGTATTGCGCAACATCCACTAAACGTGCTCAAATTGCTTTAAAAAGGGTCCCTGACCAGCAGCAACAATTTGACGAACAAAAACAACGACTAAAAAATAGATACATGAATGTATTATTAAACCAGTAAATGAATAAATAGAGAAAACATTGATAAATAAATGAATAAATAATAAGAAATAAGAAAATAAATAAATAAAATGAAAATCCCTGGACAAGAAGAAGAAGAAGAAGAAGAAGAAGAAGAGAAGAACAACAACAACACAACAACAACAACAACAACAAGAAAAAGAACAAGGAGACGAAGAAGAAGAAGAAGAACAAGAACAAGAAGAAGAAGAACAAGAAGTACAAGAAGAAGATGAAGAAGAAGAAGAAGAAGAAGAAGAAGAAGAAGAAGAAGAAGAAGAAGAACAAGAAGAAGAAGAAGAAGAAGAAGAAGAACAAGAAGAACAAGAAGAACAAGAACAAGAACAAGAAGAAGAAGAAGAAGAAGAAGAAGAAGAAGAAGAAGAAGAAGAAGAAGAAGAAGAAGAAGAAGAACAACAACAACAACAACAACAACAACAACAACAACAACAACAACAACAAGAACAAGAAGAAGAAGAAGAAGAACAAGAAGAAGTTTTTTATCCCCAAATATTTTTGAGTACGCACCTTTTCACATGTTATCTTACACGAGTGTCCGCTTCCACTTCCTTCACGCTATGCATTATAATATCATGTCAAGCGAAAAATGTGTTTCCGGAAATTAACATCATTTCAAGCACTGTGACAGCTTTGAATATTTCGATATTTCTAAGATATTTTGACTGGCCAGAAAGAGGAACTACTAGGCTTCAACAGTCGTGCATGACGTCACTTCCCTCGTAATGACGTATAGTAACTAAGTAATTGGTTCTAAACTTTCGGAACAATGGTGGGCGCTTATGAAATACTTCTTCGACGAATATAAGAACGTATTCAGAGGAGAGAAAAAAAAAACATTATAAATCTGATCAAGTTTTGACTTTTATACATTCTGATTACATGACATGTGAAAAAGTTCTAGCCAACATGAAGAATAAAAAGTACCGATTTTATTTGTTTAGAACCAAGCTGCTCGTTGCTGGGCGGACGTGACGTCAGACTATTGAATCCAATTTAAGACACAGCTTCAAATGGCCAGACTCACATCAACGATTCCACAGTAAAATCCTCAATCTCGAAATTGTCCTATTTCACTCTGCTATGATTTTTTTCTTATCGGAGGACATGGACATTTGGGCGTTTCTACAATCACATTTAAATTTTACAAAAAAAAAAAAAAAAATCAACCACAGTACTGCAGTACTCTGAAAATGTCAGATTTAAAATTTGGCCATTGATCTCGTCCTTCAAATATCGATCGATAAAAATGACACAAATCTTGTTAAAAACACTTAAACCTGGGACTCCAAGGAGGATTTTGAAAAGTCCCACGATCGAGAGTTTTCAGAAAGGTGAGGGTCATTCTAATCGATGGATAATTGAAGGACGAGTTTTCTGGCCAAAATATTGAATGCATAGTTTTCCATCGTACATCAAAATACAAGATACATAATAGTATAACTATCCTACAGAATGACTTTAAATTGAAGTGTATATTCCAATGGTTTGCCTTTACACTGCGGGATTCAATAATTATATATATATATATATATATATATATATATATATATATATATCTTCAACTGTTTATAAAGCCAGTTAATTATATTTTAATCTTTAGAAAACAGAGCAGGCGGCATAACGATACGCCTTTTATTTTTATTATTAATTAATGTACATCCGGAGATTAGACACGGTTGACTGAACACGCACGTAACATGGCATAACATTGTATATTATTTCTGTATCATTGTTGTGAGAACGTGCTTCAAGCCAACCAGTTCATGACCGTTCTCTGGGAAAAAAACATATCTATTTAAAATTTGGCCAGAAAACTCGTCTTCCAAAAAAATATCGATTTAAATGACCCTCATTTTGACAAAACCTCTCAAGCCTGTGGTTTAAAGAAGACCTCGTGAAGTCCCAAATTTGAGATTGTTTGCCAAGATGAAGGTCATTTAAATCGATCGATTGTTGAAGGACGAGTTTTCTGGCCAAATTTTACAATATGTATATTTCCAAAGAATGACAGTTCATTGGTTAAATCAAGCATACTATATAATGTTAAGGCATTCGATTTAACCTCAATTAGATCACCTGTAAGATCAATGTAATCGATATGTTGTCACAATACCTTATATCGATATCAGCACATTTGAATTATTGATTTTTTTTGGGTATTTCCGAACTACCGCTACGATGATCGGGGATTTTATGTCGTAATTCGTAACGAATGGATTAATCATAATATCATAGACTGCGGGGGTTCTTTCAATCCAACCCAATCCATATTGATGCAGTTTTAATACTGAAAATAAAAACATAACATTTTATGTCGTGGTGTGGGATGGTGTTAGGTTGTGTGGCTCTAGTGCGGCTATGTGGTTTAGTGGTATGACACTTGCTTTCGGATCGGAAGGTCCTGGGTTCTAGCCTCGCTTAGTTGAGCCCTTGGAGAAGTCTCTTTACTCACATTCTCTCAGCGTACTCAAATATAAAATGAGTACCTGGCCGTTGACAGTGTTGTCTATGTCCGAAAAAATGTAACATCGCCTAACAGTAGTCATGTCTGGTTCTACATGTTAAGCGTTGCTGTTGGCCGGGGACTCTTTGTAAAGCGCTTTGCGCACGTTTAGTGGATATTGCGCTTTATAAAAGCTCAATAAAAAAAAACATTTTAAATAAACACAGACCATTTATGTGGTATGGAATGGTGATAGGTATGGCTCTGTATCACAATCGTTGTATTTCTCGTTCCTATCAGAATTTCTCAAGTTGCCTGGGAGGAAATGACACAACCTTATTGTAGGTCGAGAATAAAGGACTAAATGTGACCCATCGTACGTCTCAAAACGGTATTATGTCGGAACGAACCAGATGCTTAAAAGCCGAATTAAATGTTAAAACTGGTCAAAAATATAAATTGTTGGCATTAGCACCCTGGGTATCCATTCTCCTCAATAAAACATACAAACTCAACACAATGATATTTCTGGCGATAAATTCAATAATTTTCACCATCTTAACCAACCCGACTTAATACCGTTTTGAGTCGGAGGGTCACAAATGTGTTCATTTACTCGGTAGTGGCGGCGGCGTACTCGAACTTTCTTGGTTTTGGTTTTTAGGGAGGTGGTGGCGGGAAGCCAGGGGGGAGGGGGGGGGGGGGGTGAGAAAAGATTTCATCCCGACGTTATATAGTTTTGATATAGTTGGCCACATACTGATGCTATACGTTTAGGTAAAATACTCTCGGTATCCACCAGCCGGATATAACGTACCAACACAAAACTATGTCTAACCGTATTGAGCGTTATGGTCTGATCGATACGATAAATAATGTATGTCTAAAAACAATTTTTTTTAATAGCTGAGAGACGTTAATTTCTGTTCGTTCTAAAAAATGGAGAAATTATTTTTTAATAATTGCGATCCACCGACTCAAACGGGAATTAAGTGGGGCGACTGGGACTGATGTGTACATATATACAGGTCTGACAATCAAACCAGTTCATGGGCCTAATTCAACATTGTTTTAATGGACAGTATTTTGTGATTACCATTACCACAATGAGCCCATAAGGGAGTGGGTCGTCAGACCTGCAAGTAAGTACACGTCGACTTGGGCCCTCCAAAGTGTCTATAGGATTAAAATGATTAGGGATACGAAACGTTAAGTGTTTACCAATGTAAGAACATTCATAACTTCTCCAGCATAAAAAATGAGCTTTATTATAGTGCCGAATCCACTAAATGTGCTCATACAAGGGGTCCCTGGCCAACAGCAACACTTAACAGGTAGAACGTAACATAACGCCTGTTAAGCGATCTTCCGATGTGAAAGCGAGTGTCATACAACTAGATCAAATTATAGCCGCATGACAAATGTAACTTACCATCCAATCTTATATTATTTTGTGGCTATGATCCCATTATCCACGAATTGAAACATCCCGAGATAATACTGCTTTGTGAAGGTTGGACACATATCAGAAAGTCTCCCTGGCCTTTAAGGGACGGTCTGGATCTATTATTAGGAAAATCCTTCAAAACATTGATTTTGAGATTTTGGTAGAAAACTATATTTTATTACCTTAGAAATAATATTATTGAAGCCCAACTTCTTTCAATAGACTATAACGGCACGGAAAAGACAGTCGAAAAGGGCACAGATAGTAAGAAAAGTTTGAAAAACGGAAAGCTATTTTGTTATTTTCTCAATATCTCATTTTTCTAAGGGTATGGGATACTGTGTCAAACGTTCTCAGAATCTCTTCAATGAAACTGTCTGAAAAGTTCCACAATTATCCAAAACGGAGATTCTCTCGTCGACATCTGTCGATTCACGGTGACACACATCCACGTCTAGTCTATGTACGTCGGACCGCGTGCGAAATGTCTGTACGTCTAAAAGAGCCATAACAGTCAAAGTTGACATTGTTGTACTCTTAACTCACTCAACCCTAACACCGACTATATCCGTAGTTTACCCGGGTTACTTTTACCCAAATCTATGC
>NC_088364.1:62741687-62749187 GCF_034508935.2 Berghia stephanieae
GGGGGGGGGGGGGAGAGGGGAGGGTAATGGAGAGGGGGTGATGATGGAAATGGTGGAGGTAGTGGTGGTTGTGATGACGATGATGATGATGATGAGGAGGAGGAGGAGTAGGAGGAGGAGGAGGAGGAGGAGGAAGAGGAGTAATAGGAGGAGGATGATGATGATAATGATGATGATGATGACGACTACGATGGCAACGACCACGACGACAATGGTGTCTAAGATGATGAATAATATACGATTCTTATACTCTTGCTTTTTGTATTTCCGGACGTGTTCTCAACCGCTGCAATAGCTTGCGAGTGCGCGTTGGGATCACAGTTCGAATTCCAAAACGCAAGAGTTAAAAAATCTTGGGCAGAATAAAAATAACTCGCTTAATAAATACAAACAAGTGAAAGAATCGTATAGTGTTAAATAATTGTATTTTTCATATTCAAGAAAATTTAAGAATATAAATTGTAAAATTTTGGAATGGTTCACATCACTCTAGATTCTGTGCGTTCAGCTATTTTGTTCACAACAATAATAGGGAATGAGATTAGCGGAAGAGTAGCGTCCCTTGATTGGACGTCACCCATAGTCTGTGACGTCACCGGCGGAAAAGTTATTAGAGAGAGAACGTCATGTTGGTTGTGCGCACAACCAACATGCACAACCAACATGACGTTCTCTCTCTAATAACTTTTCCGCCGTTGACGTCACAGACTATGGGTGACGTCCAATCAAGGGACACTACTCTTCCGCTAATCTCATTCCCTATCCTCCAGACGGATGTAATAATATAGGTCTGATTGATACAATGTATTGAAAGCTACTCATTAAAATTGGTTGGCTAAAAACAATAACAAAGAGATGAGTGACGTGGGCGCAAAAATTCATTAATTGGTCCAAAGAGAGAAAGAGAGAGAGAAAGAGAGAGAGAGAGAGAGAGTTAAAAACGTCCAGCAATGCCATATTATGTACAAATATCCCTACTATAATCTGTGCGTATTAAGTAGTATAGATAGTATTCGCTTGGCTAACGAGCTCACAACATTGCCATCCGGAAGTATAAACTCAAACAAGCTCTCTACAAAACAACTTTATGTTCCCATTGAATAAACAAAGATCATTCTTCAAATTTGTGATGTACTACAAAATGAAATTTAGTAAGAAAATTTATATTGTGTCGTAACAAATGTGACGATTTTGCTGCAGGTGGTAAGGAGAGGGTTGATTAAAAACTTTTAAACCCGGGACTTCAAGGAAGATCTCGCGAGGTCTCCGGCTCGAAAGATTTTGCCAAGAAGTGGGTCATTTAAAACGATCGATATTTGAAGGACGAGTTTTCTGGCCAATTAAAAACAAAATAATACGTGTTTTTCCAGATTACGGTAGTTAACTGATTAATTCTGTCTTTTAAGGGAAATGGCTTAATGGCTTAGATAACTGGCTTTATGACTTGGATAAATGGCTTTATGGCTCGGGAAAATACGAAGACAATACGGAGAATTCGGTTAGAGGCAGCCAATGCAATTAAAGGTATTGAGCGAGAAATTCATGACATAATCAATCAAAAGGTGAAAAATTTGGATTTGATTTTTTTCTTTCATTTTCTGAAAGAATATGCTCACCAGAGTAGTGCCGCGCTGAAGACCGGTCTGGACCGGCGGTCCCACGGTATTTTAGCTGTGAACCGGAGACCGGTCCCATAGGGGAAGACCGGCGGCGGTCCTCACTTCTTATCACCTTTCAACTAGTGCGGGGCGGTCCTTGGCAAGCTTAAGGACCACGGTCCTACGGTCTCGCGCCATAGCCTACTACTTCCCAGCGATTTGTTGCTTCGGTTGCCTATCTTCCACCAATCACCACCCATCCCACTTAATTAATCGCACCCACCCCCTTTGCCATACACTAAACGACACAGACGACCATACAGGCAGACGACCACCAACCTCCACTCCGCAAACCGCCCTTTCGTGTGTGAGATGGGGGGAACAGGAGGCGCACGCCTTGGACGATTCCATTATACGGGGTAAATTTCAAAATTTACTACACCATAATGATCGCAATGACAATGATCTATGGTGAAGGCATGACCCTCTTCTCTAATGGGTTATTGTTTGAAATGTATGTGACTACTAAAGATGTGTGTGTTTGTGTGTGTGTGTGTGTGTGTGTGTGTGTGTGTCGAACCTAGCAAGCAGCAAATCCGATTTTTTGTTTTCTTTTGTCCATCTCTTGTCACCACTCCTTTCTATCGCAGTGTTGTCATTTAAAATAATACAATAATATTAAAATTTCGTTAGGTGTTTTTACTAATCAAATAATATGAGTTTCATTAGTTTCTTCCTTCCAAAAAACCCAGTTATAACGTCTGAATTTTTAAAAAGTCCAATAGAATATTTGGGGACCCCGATAGCTCAGTTGATAGAGCACTCTCTTTATACGCAAAGGGCCAGAGATCGATCCGGGTGCAGTCGAGTTTTTTCTGAATCCCTGTCTACTCAGCAATGAATGGGTAGCTGAGTTTGTTAGATCTGGCGAAAAGTCACCATCGACCCTCTTATTACCTCATCCACCCCTCTTATTATAACTTCACGTCTCTCTCTCTTACTCTTCAATGCTCGCTGCCTCTAATGTGTGTGTGTGTGGGGGGGGGTAGGAGTTGCGTGTGTGTATCAACGCCACGAACAACTCGATCAACGCCTTGGGCGATGCCATTATCTCCGTTAATGGGGATAAATTTCAAATTTTATTAAATTATCGAAGTAACAATGAAGTACGGTGAGCAAATAAAGAAGGCATCACCCTCTTCTCTAATTAGGTTACAATTTGAAATGAGTGTGACTACTCCGTGTGTTTTACTCCTGTAGACCACGGTTTTCATCGTGTAGCGGTCTTTAGCGGTTCAAGAATGAACGATCCCACGGTCTCAAAGGTCAAACCGGTTCGAATTTCCAACAGTCTCTCAGGAATGTTCAATGTCGAAAAGGACCGGTCCTAGGACCGGTCCTTGCGGTCTTCATTTCCCAAGGACCGTAGGACCGTGGTCCTTAAGCTTGCCAAGGACCGCCCCGCACTACACCAGAGTATTATAATCTTATTTGAAGTAAATTGGGTGATTTTTCATGACGTTATAGTCAGATGTATGGGAAAGGTATCCAGCAACTTTTCTCAAATTTCATACTTTTTCAACTTGACTAGCTGTAGAAAATATTTAGAAGCGAAATTAAGCTTTGATATTTCCCGAAGATGTACAAAAAGGGTTGATTTTATCATTTATGACAAGATCTAATGATTGAAAAAAATTGACCTTCTAACTAAACTTGGCAATATCTCAGTTCAAACCTTTTCACCATCCGACTGATTATGTCATTCACTGTAAAGTATGGTAAATATTGGTTATCGATGGCAGTGGCTGGGAATATTGTATTTCTATCAATCTTATATATAGAGTGAACATGTTTGCGACCTGATCACTTGGGACTACTCTTTATCTACAAAATTAAGTCCCTTGATTGGCGAACAAAGAGATGTTACAAAGAACGTTAAAATAGTATTCAGATTTTTGAATGTACCTAGATGAAAATCACATAATTAACGTTAATATAATATATACGGCGGTGTGCTATTGTGGGATAACACTCGCCTTCGGATAGGAAAGTCCCGTGTTCGAGTCCAGATGACTCGAAAAACGACGCATTTTTCGTGTCGTACTCAGTTATAAAATGAGCACCTCGCTGGTCACAGCAACAGGCGTCATATCTCGTCCTAGATGTTAAGTGTTGCTGTTGAATATTTTTTTTTTTTAATTGAGCTTTTATATAGCGCAATTTCCACTAAACGTGCTCAAAGCGCTTTACAATAGGGTCCCCTTGTAAAGCAAGTTTAATGGATATTGCACAATATGAGCGCTTATGTCTTTTTAAAACCACTACATTGAGCTTTTTTTTTAATTGCACAACACGAATAAAATGTGCTCAATTTCCTTTACAAAGGGATCCAAGCTAACAGCAACAAACATAAAGAAATACATGACGCCTACTACAATATTTTTTTCTACAAAGCAAGGCTATCACATGCGGGGAACTTAATTTACACCTGAGTAAGGTGAGAGAATGTGAGTAAAATGTGTTTTATTTTTTTTCTAAGAACTCAAACTTGCGCCGTCCTGAGCAGGACTCGAACCTCAGACGTTCCGGTCCAAAGGCAAGTGTCATACCACTCAGCCACACATTTGGACACTGTTTTCCATTACAAGACAATCGATACCCCCCCCTCCCCTCCCCCCCCCCCCCCCCCCCCCCCACAAATACAGTCATCAATATGGTTGATAGAATTGTAAACAATTTTACAGTCATGAATATCATATAATGTGTCGATGGTTAAAGTGTTTGCCAATGCGTCTCGGGTTTCATCAAAGTATGTCGATGAGTTATAATATGACCGAGTCGATGTAATGTTTTGTGGTATTTTAGATCGTTAATTTCTTTGTTGTTATTTGTAAATGTGTGCGTGGATATCAAATTGAATAAAATGTGATCCGATCCACATCCATACTCGCACAAGAACGGCATACACACTCACACAAACACAAACACACACACACACACATACACACACACATATGTATACACACATGTATACACACACTGTTGCGTCACAATAGTTCTAATTTGTTATTTAACAATGACGAAAATTCTCATAAATTTTCTGCTATCTATTTGTGAGGTTTTCTTTACGCGTTAGAGCCTGCACATTGCTCGATAAAATGCGTTGGAAAAATTTTACATTATCATTATCATTAAAACCATCATCATCTTCATCATCATCATCATCATCATCATCATCATCATCATCATCATCATCATCACCACCACCACCATGATAATCATCATCATCATCATCATCATCATCATCATCATCATCATCATCATCATCATCATCACCATCATCATCATCGCCACCACCACCATCATCATCATCATCATCCCATGAAAAACTCATTGTGACCATCTTTTAGGGTCATTTTCGAAAGACATGAGGCCCCAAATGGCAACCAAATTGTATTCCATTATTTTTACCAAATCATGAACAGTAACAATTTCCTGCTACCTTTCTTACAGGTCGCTACTTCCATCCACGAAATAATTTTATCAAACACGTGACCAATGGGGCCAATGCTTTGAATTTCGACCTTTTGGCAGAGTATAATTTCTATTATATAAATCATGTATATAAAACACAATCTCTGTAGGAAAAAAAAAAACAGTCCAAATTCCTTCAGACTGAACTAGGAAAGATTTCCCATGAACCAAAGTGAAGTTCCGTTCACAAATCTCTCTCTGATAAAAGATTGGTGACTCACATAATGGAAGACCACTTAACAACAGCAACCGATCTCCATGGCAACCCAATTGGGATGGAATGGGGAATAATGTGTAACAAGTGGTTTGTGTGTTAAATGAAAAGAATTTTTTAAAAATTTAAGTTGTCAGTAGAGCATTTATAGAGCGTAATATCCACTAAACGTGTTAAAAGCCCTTTACAAGGGGTCCATAACCAGCAGCAACGCGTATCATATAGAACGAGACATGACGTCTGCATATTACATTTTCCGACAGAGACAACGCTGTCAACGGCCAGGTACACATTCAAATACACCTCAGTACAGTGAGAGAATATGAGGAAGAGCATTTTCAAGGATACAACTATGCGCCGAGCGAAGCTCAAACCCAGGTTCTTCCGATCCGAAAGTGAGTGTCATACCACTAGACCGACCACATAGCCGCACGTCATTTTCATATATTTCCCAATTCTTTCCACCCACATCATCACTCAGTCACCACAGAAATCAAATCATGCGGTTTTATTAATGTAAGTTCTCACGTACAACTTTAATAAAACATTTGCGTGTACTGTACGAAAAAATCTAATGATATTTACACAGAAATAAATTACATTGACTTGTCAGAATATCCAAAGTCAAGAGCTTTAAAAAACATAAGCATATTATATAACGCGACATCCATAAAACGCTTTACATGGAGTCCAAGGCTAACAGTGCCATTGGCGTGAAGCCTGTTAGGCGAAATAATTTGTTTATTTTTTATTTGTTATTTATTTTATTTTGGGGCGGGGGGGGGGGGCTGACAACGCTGCTAACAGCCAGACACTCATTTACACCCGAGTTAGATGAGAGTTCGGTATAGTGTAAAGAGGCTTTTACCAAGGACTCAAATATGCGCGCTCAAAACGGGATTCGAATCCACGATCTTCGGATTCGAAGGCGAGTGTCATACCACTAGACCATAATATAGCCGCACACAGACGTGGAAAAATAAGCTTTTATTTAGGGACATTTTATGGCTATGTGGTCTTGTGGTATGACACTGGCTTTCGGATCGGAAGGTCCTGGGTTCGAGCCTCGCTCGGAGCATTGTTTAGTCCCTGGAAAAGTCCCTGGCCGTTAATAGCATTGTCTTTGTCCTTAAAAAAAATTGTAGTGTTGTCTAACAGGCGTCATATCTCGTGTTGCTGTTGGTTAGGGACCCCATGTAAAGCTCGTTGAGTATGTTTAGTGGATATTGCTCTATATTTTTAAAAAACTCCAAAATAGGGTATGAAAACCATTGAAACCAGTCAGGCTGGGTGACTCAACCTTTGTATCGAAGTGACACAAGCAAAGATGACTAACAACTCACAACCAACCAATCACACACGTACAACCGAGCTACCGTTCTACCCTTGAAAACCCCATATTTTAAACTTTGGTCAGAAAACTCGTCCTTCAAAAATCGATCGATTTAAATGATCCTCATTTTGACAACAACAAAAAATCTCTCAAACCTGGGACTTCGCAAAAATTTTTAATTTGGGTTTTTCCAGAGTACGACAATGTGGATTTGGTGGACTCTGTTGTACGAAACATCAATCTCCACTAACCATCAGCCATGGACCTCAACAACACCACAGACATGGCATCAAACAGACAGGAATTGAAAGACCTCAACAACATCAGAGACATGGCATCCATCAGACAGGAATGGATAGACTTCAACAACATCAGAGACAAGGCATCAAACAGACAGGAATGGATAGACCTCAACAACATCACAGACATGGCATCAAACAGACAGGAATGGATAGACCTCAACAACATCACAGACATGGCATCAAACAGATAGGAATGGATAGACCTCAACAACATCACAGACATGGCATCCATCAGACAGGAATGGGTAGACCTCAACAACAACATCACCAGCCTCCATCAGACAGGACAGGACTGGAGATTACTCTGCACAGAAATCGAGAAGGCCGCTGATGCTGAAAAGTCGGTCGACCATGCCAGCGAACAGCTTTAAGTCAGTTAGTAAGTCAAGTTACAATACGAGGTGTTTGGTTTGCAGAGATCGTTCCAATGACTGGTTTAATAATAATAATAATAATAATAATAATAATAATAATAATAATAATAATAATAATAATAATAATAATAATAATAATAATAAT
>NC_088364.1:62754187-62771687 GCF_034508935.2 Berghia stephanieae
TGACTAAAAATAAAATTCCCTTTAGGGGAAATTTGTATCTTCTCGGTTCCAAGAGGAGACTGGAATAACCCAGGTGTCAGCCGCGGTGCAGCGCCGCAAATTGAGCTAGGGCGAGGTGACTTGCTCAAGGCCACACAGCGCAGCGGCCTGTGATCGAACTCGGTACTTTTGGGTACGAAGCAAAGACCGTACCGCTGCGCCACGCTGCCTCAAAAATAGCCATACTTTTCTCAACACAAAGATATAACATAGAGACGATTGCGACATACGACATTAAGCTCCGATATGTTATGAGAATAGAATATTGATGCATTGCGTTCAGTTTAAAAACTCATCACATCCGCCAGCCAGATATAACGTACAAACACGCAAAACAACGTATAGATAGATCGAAGTTGACGTCATTCAGGTCTTTGTTATTGTTTTTTGCCATCCGCGTTTATGAGTAATGTTCACTAAACTGTATTAACCGGACTATAAAACGTTCATGGATACTCACAGTTTTGTGTGTTGGTCCGTTATACTTCCGGATGGCAATGTTATAAGCTTCTTAGACAAGCGCATACTATCTATAGATAGATCGAAGTTGACGTCATTCAGGTCTTTGTTATTGTTTTTTGCCAGCCACATTTATGAGTAATTCTCACTGAACTGCATTATCCGGACTATAAAAGTTCATGGTTACACAGAGTTTTGTGTGTTGGTCAGTTATATTTCCGGATGGCAATGTTATGAGTTTCTGAGCCAAGCGCATACTATCCTTCCGCACTAGGACAAAACTGTCCCGGGGCAAATTTGTCCTGTCCCACTGGAGAAAACTTCGATTCAAAAGGGGTTCCGCACTAGGACAGGACTGTCCCAGGACACACCTGCGCGAATGCATTATTTTTTTTTTTTTTTTACAAGATTCAAAAGTTTATTTGTAGGCAATTGCAACTCTAATAATTCACATTTTATGAATCAACATAAGATACGACATGACGATAATGATTTTTTACACTGTACAATGGTATTTGTTTACGTAAGATTTATATAATCATGAAATATTCTTATAGCAAGAGTAATATTATTGCTCCTGCTACTACTACTACTACTACTACTACTACTACTACTACCACTACTACTACTACTACTACTACTACTACTACTACTACTATTACGACTACTACATCTACAACAACAACAACAACAACTACTACTACTACTACTACTACTACTACTACTACTACTACTACTACTACTACTACTACTACTACTACTAGTAATTGATGAAATAGAGGTTGCATATTTCTGTGCTTTACTACGTGGAAAAAAAGACAAATTGAAAGAGAAAACAATATTGGGTGCATCCTTTAATGACCCAAAGATTGCTCAAGGGTCAATTCCGGAGACTCTATGGTGATCTCCGATCTTATCTTAAAATGACTTTCTTGGAATCACCTCATTTTACCCAGGTGCAAATGAGTACCAGTTCGCTGATGAAAGTAATCTTTGACGGACTAGCATCATTCAAGAGGATAATAGAAAGTCAGCATGCTTCGGACCCAAAAGGCATCAGTTGAGTAAGTCACCTCGCCTAGCTCAATTTGTGGCGCTGCACTGCGGCTGACGCCTGGGTTATTCCAGTCCTCCCTTGGAATAGACCCTCGAGAAAAATTTCCCCTATGGGATGAAAAAGGGAATTTTATTTTTTTAAAGTCTAAACTGTTATCTGTCTGTTCAACGCCACAGAAACATGGATAAGTTCCGGATTTATAAGCTTAGGAGGCAAGATGGCCCATGGTTAGCGCGTTGTACTCTGGACTCAGAGGTTCTGTGTTCGATTCCGACCGAAGCCAATTTGTACTTTCTAGAGCAAGAAAATTTACTCCAATCACTCACTCCATTCAGGTGTAAAAGGGTACCTGTCAAGCTGGGATAGTAATCTGCGATAGACTACAGACTAGCGTCCTGTTCAAAGGTTTTCAAACAAATACGTTAATTGTCCGCTTCACGCTATTGAAACCGGGATAACTCCTGCACCATTGGCTACAAGGCTCTAAAGGACTTAATTTGTCTTACAATGAGTCAAGTGGCTCAGAAGGACTTAGTTAAAAATATTTTCATTGAGAATTCCCGAAATAAATAACGATAAAGATAATTGATCCCACAAGTTACCGAATAGATGAGCGACCGGATTTAGACACCTTACTGCTGTGTCACAAAGTGTGACACTTCTTAAATTATATTTATAAACATACGTTTTTAAATTGCCGAAAATGTTTATGTTGCTATGCCTTCTGTACGTGGTTTCATCACATAGAATTATTTTTTGAATTGTTCTTGCTTTTTTATATTCAGAATTGAAATACATAAATAAATTATAACTGTGAAATTGAATGTAAGCTTCAGTTTAATATACGAAAACAGATAAAATGGACGTTTCGGGTTTCCCCTTGATAACAACACATGATGAATTAAAAACTACCGACGAATGAGATACTGTGGTAGTGGCGTTGTTAAGATGCATAAACAAAAACATTGATGGGCAGGAAATTGTATGCTACTTGTGAGGAAGCGCGAATTAAAACAGAGCAATAGAAATTTATAAAAGGTGCGTACTTAAATCATGTCAAAAGAGGGGAGGCGGGAAGGAACTGTGTAATGCAGTATAGAAAGTGAACTAAAATAAAGTGTGGACTATTCTTGGAAAATAAATACAATGGAATTGGAAATAAATACAAAATATAAGGGATGTAGGTATTAACATATTAGTGGCATTAGCCGCAGCAGAAGCAACAGTAGAAATAGTAGTAGTAGTAGTAGTAGTAGTAGTAGTAGTAGTAGTAGTAGTAGTAGTGGTAGTAGTAGTAGTAGTAATAATAGTAGTATTAGTGGTAGTAGTAGTAGTAGTAGTAGTAGTAGTAGTAGTAGTAGTAGTAGTAGTAGTAGTAGTAGTAGTAGTAGTAGTAGTAGTAGTAGTAGGGATGCAGAAAATAAAGACAGGCATTGCAACTTTGACACGACGCCGCCAAGTCTGGGACTTTTTTGTCCTAGTGCGGAAGGCTGCTATATGTTTCTACTATCACAAACGATATGAACACGGGACTGGGACAGTCCTGTCCCGTTGATTTTGTAGCATTTCACAACGGCTTGGGACACAACGGGGCTGTTTTGTCCCGTCCCAATAGGTGCGGTTGATTTCTCTAAATTCTATATGTTACAGATTTGGGACAGGACTGTCCCAGGACAGTCCTGTCCTAGTGCGGAAGAGGGTTAAGAAACTCACAAATTGCCATCCGGGAGTATAACACATAACACATAAAACATAACCATAAAACTATGTGTAACCTTGAACTTTTAGAGTCGAGTTCATACATATTATATATATATATATTTTTTTCTTCTCTTTCTCTATATCTTGTTGAGTTATAACTCCTAAAAACAAAGAACAAAACAAAAATAAATATCATCTACTCTCGACACAAAGTGGTTAGCACTCAAGGTGAAGTGGCAACACAAGGGACTTGGCCCAAAAATACACCAGTCTTGAGGACATGGCCTAAGTGACTGTTACGGAGCTCGTCGACTTACTGTCAAAAACAAAAACAAATCTCAACCATAGTTATGGTCTCAGAGATAGATATGTAGATGGTGTGCGCTTGGGTTAGAAACTCGCAACCTTACCATCCGGAAATATAATGGACCAACACACAAAACGATGTGTTTAACCTTGACCGTTTATAGTTTAGTTACTACAGTTCAGTTAGAATTACTCATAAACTTGGATGACAAAAAACAGTAAAAAATACATGAGTGACATCAACTTCATTCTATCTATCTATCTATTTATAAACATTTATCAAATTTTCAATGCTTTTCTCCTCTGGATAGACTTTTATGCTTGTCGGAGAAGTATTTCATAAGGGCGGTGATGGAGATACTTTAGAACCAGTTACTATGCGTCATTACGAGGCAAGTGACGTCACGACTGTTGAACCCTATTTGTGACGTCAAACTATCAAGCGCTTCATTTCAATAAAATTATATCTTTTAAGAATAAAGTAAAGTAGATGTGTCATTTTGATTATTTTTGAACATGTCTTTTACTCAAGAATGACGAAATGAGGATGGATTGAGGGGTAGAATAAAAAATTGATCACACTCTTGCGGTTTTAGAATTCGAACTTTGTTCTCAACGAGCAGCCTCAAACTGCTCGTGCAGCGATTTAGAACACGTTCGGATTTTTTTTTAAATCAAGAGTGTCAGAATATATTATCATATTATGAAAGGAATATATAATTTGTCTTTCGGACATAATTCTAACACCACAACAATCTTGACTGAAATAGGAATCTATGATTGTTATATCTATACACACAACACACACATACATACACATACACACACACACACACACACACACACACACACAAACACACACATATCCACATATATTGTCAGAATATATTATTATATTATGAAAGGAAATATATAATTTACCCTTCGGACATAACTCTAACACCCCAACAATCTTGACTGAAATAGGAATCTATGATTGTTATATCTACACACACAACACACACACATACATACACACACACACACACACAACAAACACATATACACATATATTGTCAGAATATATTATCATATTATGAATTGAAATATATAATTTATCCTTCGGACATAACTCTAACACCACAACCATCTTGACTGAAATAGGAATCTATGATTGTTATATCTACACACACACACACACACACACACACACACACAACACAAATATACACATATATTGTCAGAATATATTATTATATTATGAATGGAAATATATAATTTATCTTTCGGACATAACTCTAACACAACAACCATCTTGACTGAAATAGGAATCTATGATTGTTATCTCTACACACACACACACACACACACACACACACAACACACACATATACAAATATATTGTCAGAATATATTATCATATTATGAAAGGAAATATATAATTTATCTTTCGGACATAACTCTAACACCACAACAATCTTGACTGAAATAGGAATCTATGATTCTTATATCTATACACGCCCACACACACAACACACACATATACACACACACACACACAAACACAAATACATAAAAACGCTCGTCGTACATCTACTTGCTGTATAAATCTATGGTGTAAGCTAAGAGATTATTCTACTTTGTGAGATATTTCATTCAAGAGATAAATTGAATTGTAAATTTTATTTTAAGCATCAATGGGAGCGATCTATATTCATGTTTTCGTCCAACCAGGTCATCAATCACATGGTTTGTTGCTGTCCAACGATTGGATATTTCTTCAGAAATGTAAACAGGCTGCTTTGTTTATGAAAGTTGTAAGCATACCCATGTGTCAAGCTGAACAAAATGACCTATCATGATGGTAGATATTTCAAAAACTGTGAACACCTGTCACTATGTGGGTCACTTTGAGCACATATTCCAATTGACCAATGACCTCGAGCACATGGAAATGTAATATAGATAATGCCCATTTGCACAAAAAGGTGCCTTAGATGTGTGTTAATTTGAAGTTTAAATATGAATAAGCAATAGTCGGAATGAGAAATTTTAAAGGGAGATAATAATCATTATTTCAAAATGGGAAATACGGATTTAGGGAGTTTTGGAAAACCACTCTTCAATTCATCCCGATATTTTATTACCGTTTAGGGACGATGTGACACATTTATATATATATATATATATATATATATATATATATATATATATATATATATATATATATATATATAAATAGGTTAATGTTCAAATTGTTACGTTTCCTGGTCTGTTTCAAACCCGAATATAATACGAGTACCGGGTTGATGTAACGGGTAACAAATGATAAAATCTACGATTAATTGGCTGAATAAAAACACCAAACTTGCAATGTTCACCAAAAGACTCTGCATGAATAGCGATGCGACTTAAGGTCCATCCATTGACGCTTCTGCGCATGAAGACATTTTAAAGAAACGGCATTAAATTTTAATATATTCAATCGTTGAAGACACCGCAGTGACGAAAAAGCTTTTAGCTCTTAGGGAGACTTGGCTTGTTTTCACGGTTTACACGTAGGCTCTTCTGGACTGCTGGTTACACGGTTTACAGCTATGCCTTGTTTCCAAGGTTTACATAATAATGCCTTGTTTTGGAGTGGGTGAGCGTATTAATATTCAACTTCAGCAGCAGAGATTGACTATTAATATGCTGTACTCTAGAAAACCCCATATTTAAAAATTTGGACAGAAAACTTGTCCTTCAAATATCGATCGATTTAAAGTACCCTCATCTTGGCAACAACAAAAAACGCTCAAACCGGGACATCTAAATAAAAAATAGTCCTTCAGAGCCATTAGGTCCAGGGAGATGGAGTTTATCCCAGTTTTTTATGCGCAAAACAAACATAAGCAATTTCTTGCTAGCATTTGGATAGGGTGTTAATCTATTAAAAGGTACTTCCCGTCGGATCTCCCAGAACCAGTAACCCACTCACTACTGGATGGACAAGGGGTCTGAAATAAATCTCGACTTTACCAGGAATCAATATTGGTCTCTCTGAGGGTTCTTTTAACTCAGCCATGGGAACCACGGTATCTAAAACCAAACTTGAGCTTTTACATTGTGCAGTATCCACTGAATATGCTCAAAACGCTTTACAAAAAGTCTACTACCAACAGCAACGCGTAACATGTAGAGAGATACATGACGCCTGTTGGGCGATAATACAATTTTTTTTCCAGAGACAACTCTTTTAACGGTCAGGTATTAATTTTACTCCTGAGTACAGTGAGAGAATATGAGTATGTGAGTAAAGAGCCTTTTCCAAGGACTCGAACCTAGGACCTTCCGATCCGAAAGCGAGTGTCATACCACAAGATCACAGAGCTACAGAAGTAAGTATTTTTAAATCAGAAGAAAGGTGATTTGCTCTAGGGTATTTTTCCATCCGGAAACAGTTTGTCCCGAAATTGCGTAATGCAAGGATTGGACTATTTATAGCAGAAATCCATTTAACGCTAGTTCAGCTTTGAGAATTAGATGGAAATATCGCTGGGTGTGCCCGGCAATTCTAATTAGGGTGAAATTGTGATTAAAACGATTATGCTAAAAGGTGCCGTGAAATCTTCTGAAATTCTAGTAATCCGATTTCCAGACCTGAGCCAAATCTTCTGGTCATTGCCGATGGGTCAATGGAAGAATTACGAAGATTCCACTTTTGACCACAAGGACGCTCTCACAGCTCACTGATATGTCAATATGGCTGCTATGCGTTTAACCCTCCCTTACCACCTGGAGTAAAATCGTCACATTTGTTACCACACAATAAACATTTTTCTTACACAGATTCATTTTGTACATCACAAACGTTGAAGAATTATCTTTGTTATATTGATAAGAACATAAAGTTGCTTTGTAGAGAGCTTGTTCAATATTTTCTGCTGGGTAACCCTTTCGTTTTTTTGGAAAATACTGAAAATCATCGGTAAGGAGAGGGTTAAGTAAACTACTTAAAGTGTAACTTTTTTTAAAAATTTATAATCTGATTGACATTTTTAGTGAGAACTAATTACCACAAAACTGGCGGTCTAAAATACAAGACCAAAGAGCTGAATGACGTCACCTTCATGACCTCTTTCCTTAACGATGATGTTCAGTATTTTCCCAACATGGCAATATGGCTTACCCAGCAAAAAAAAATTGATTGTAAAACTCAAACAACTCTATGCTCTTAGTAATTAAACAAAGATCATTCTTCAAAGTTTGTGATGTACAAAATAAATCTGAATAAGAAGAATGTATAGATAGTATGCGCTCGGCTAAGAAGCTCATAACATTGCCATCCGGAAGTATAACGGACCAACACACATAACTGTGTGTATCCATGAACGTTTATAGTCGGGGTAATACAGTTCAGTGAGCATTACTCATAAACGCGGATGGCAAGAAACAATAACAAATACCTGAGTGACGTCATCTTCGAACTATCTATATTGCGTCGTAACAAATGTGACGATTTCGCTGTAAGTGGTAAGGAATGGGTTAATCTACGCTAGGAAGAGGAATAATAATAGCAGGCGTATCCATAAAGCTCTGCTCAGAGATGGCGCTGGACAGAGAGTTGTGGGAGACCATGGCATCCAACCTCTATGAGAAGGAACCCGGTAAGGTAAGGTAATCAATACAGTCATTATATATTGAACAGCCCAACGGAGAGCGATCTTTATTTATGTTTTCGTTCAACCTGGTCATCGATCACATGATTTGTTGCTGTACAACAATTAGACATTTCTCAATAAATGTAAATACGCTGCTTGTTTACGAAAGTTGCAAACATACCCATGAGTCACGCTGAGCAAAATGACCAATACGATTCAATAGTCTGATGTCACGCCGCCTGGCAACGGCGGCCATCTTGGTTCTAAACAAAGAAAATCATTACTTTATATTTTCATGCTGGTATGAACTTTTCACATGCCTTGTGATCAGAATGTGTAAAAGTCAAAACATGATCAAATCTATGGGGTTTTTCCCCTCTGGTTACCCTTTATACTCGCGGGAGAAATATTTCATACGGGCGTCCGCCATTGTTCCGATAGTTTAGAGCCAGTGTTACTAAGTTACCATGCATCATTAGGAAGGAAGTGACGTTACGACTTTAGAAGAGTATTGTGACCTTGAATATTTCTCAAAACATTTTGAGTACACTTTACCATGTGACCAATGGCCTCGAGCACATGGAAAGGTAATAAAGATCATCCCTATTGTCCACGGATCTTAAAGCCTTTATCAGTGTTTATTAAGGAAACAAAGCCGATGACAATAATCCTATTTGATTCCACTGTAAACATTATCCTTTATTAATTACTGCCAAATTAAAGATAGAGATTGCCTTTCTGCGTCTATAAAAAGAATGAATGACCTTCACCTTATCATTCGGCTTTTATATAATTTATTGTTTTAGGACGACCGGTTTGGTGATTAATTCTCACTATATTCTCTTAATTAATTAGACTATGCGCTTGGCTAAGAAGCTCACAACGTTGTCATCCGGAAGTATAACGGACAAACACACAAAACTATGTGTGACCATGAACGTTTATTATCGTCTGGTTTATAGTTTTGTGAGAAATACTCATAAACATGTATGGCAAAAAAATAATAACAAAGACCCGAGTGACGTCAACTTCATTCTATTTATAGGCCACAGACAAACAGTTTCCATCCCTCTCTTTCTTGAGCTAACTTTTTTTATCTCGTTCCATGTCTTATCACTTCTCTGTATGTATAGATAGTTCTAAGATGACGTCACTCGGGCCTTTGTTATTGTTTTTGCCATCCGCGTTTGTGAGTTGTTCTCACTAAACTGTATTAACCAGACTATAACAGTTCATGGTTACACAG
This sequence comes from Berghia stephanieae, assembly GCF_034508935.2. NCBI lineage: Eukaryota > Metazoa > Mollusca > Gastropoda > Nudibranchia > Aeolidiidae > Berghia > Berghia stephanieae. The sequence continues at coordinate 62,763,618 of NC_088364.1, forward strand.
AGTTTGTGTGTTGGTCCGTTATACTTCCGGATGGCAATGTTGTGAGCTCCTTGGCCAAGCTCATTCTATCTATATCAACTTCTTTATCTTTTCCCTTTGATCCCCGTGGTTTACCCTTGATCTTCTGCCCGGAGGGTTCCAGTTCCAGTCCAATATTCTCTTTGTTATATTCTCCACTATAGCGCACATTTGTGGCTATAAATTCAATTTCCAGTAACAAGTTCCTTACGGCCGACGTCTACTTATTTGCAGGTCTGATAAGCCAATTCATTTTGGGATCATTGTTGTATTGGAAAATCTCAACAACAAAAAAATGATGGAAAAAGTATTGTCCATTACAACAATGTTAAACTGGGCCCAAAATTAAATTCGGATGTCAGACCTGTATATACATACATGTAGGTTCCCATCTATAAGCATTGAGTCAGTGGCTTACAAATAAATGTGCTCGTAGATTATCCTTAAGATTCTTGTATAGATGGGACCAAATTGACGTCACTCAGCTCTTTGTTATTGTTTTTAGTCAGCCATTTGTACGAGTAATTCTCAGTAAATTCTATCAATCAGACTATAAACGATTAAGGTTACACATTGTTAGTCGTGTATGTGTGTGTTGGTACGTTCTATCCGGCTGGCGGATGTTGTGATGTTTTAAAAAAAACTAAACTCCTAATATCAATCTATTGGATTCAATAGTCTGATGTCACGCGCCCGGCAACGGCGACCATCTTGGTTCTAAACAAAGAAAATCATTACTTTTTTTTCTTCATGTTGGCTAGAACTTTTCATTCCCTTTTTATATGCCTTGTGATCAGAATGTGTAAAAGTCAATACATGATCAAATTGATGGGTTTTTTACCTCTGGATACGCGTTTAAGCTCGCCGGGGAAATATTTCATACGGCGTCAGCCATTGTTCCGATAGTTTAGAGCCAGTGTTACTAAGTTACCATACGTCATTAGGAAGGAAGTGACAGTACGACTGTTGAAGACTATTGTCAGGTCAAAGAACTAGTTGTATTGTCATAACATTTGTAAGGACAAGAATAGAATAGAGAAAAACCCAAGTTGTAAAATGTCAAATAATGACATATTGCACACCCGGTTTGTGTCTCTATACAGGTAAAATATTATTATTATGAGTTTTGACGCCTTGGGGAGCAGGCACTGGTGTAAGATAAAGATCAGAACAAGTGAGTATGAAACAGTGCCAGAAAAAGCAAGGAAGAAAAATGCAAGAGAAAAAAATTTACAAACAAACAAAACAATCCCTCAAATAATCTGGCGTCACGTCGCCCAGCAACGGCAAAGAGCGTGGTTCTAAACAGATAAAATCGGTACTTTTTATTCTTCAAGCTGGCTAGACCTTCTCATATGTCATCTGATCAGAATGTATAAAAGTCAAAACATGATCAGATTTATAATGTTTTTTCTCCTTTGGATACGCTTTTATGCTCGTCGGGGAAATATCTCGTAAGGGCATCCGCCATTGTTTCGATAGTTTAGAGCCAGGTACTAAGTTACCATGCGTCATCACGAGGGAAGTGACGTCACGACTGTTAAAGCGTATTTTACTGATCTTCATTATGATTTGTGACACACAACAACAACATTTTTTCTAAATAGATTAATTAATTAATTAATTAATTAATTAATTAACAAATAAATTAATAAATTCCCTTTATTCAACAAATTTGGGGTCTATTCCAATGGAAAACTGGAATAACCCAGGCATCAGCTGCAATGCAGCGCCGCAAATTGAGCTAGGGCGAGGTGACTTGCTCAAGGCTACATAACGAGGCGGGTAGTCGAATTTGTTAACTTTAACTTTTGGGTACGAAGCAAAGACCGTACCGCTCGCTGAGCATGAACTTTATTTTTATTTTCGTCAAGCATTCTCCATCCCTATATTATGTTTCTCATCAGTAGTTTTTTTTCCCTAGTGTTGATGTTTTGTGTTGTTTGCCTGTGTATGATTATCTCAATGACTGGGAAAGAACATAGCAATCTGTAACATATTTATATTTGTTTATACCTTGTTGTTATAACTTTCATGTACCGGGAGTTATGTGCAGCATGTTGTGGCAATAAAGAATGTTTTGAACTGAATTGATCCACCGATATCGATTTTTTAAAGTAACGAAAAAAAAACAAGAATATCCCATAATAATAATAATAATAATAATAATAATAATAATAATAATAATAATAATAATAATAATAATAATAATAATAATGATAATGATAATAATAATAATAATAATAAAAATAATAACAATAATACTAATAATAATAATAATAATAATAATAATAATAATAATAATAATAATAATAATAATAATAATAATAATATATTATAATGCTGATGATGATGATGATGATGATGATGATGATGATGATGATGATGATGATGATGATGATGACGATGATGATGATGATGATGACGATGATGATGATGATGATGACGACGATGATGATGATGATGATGATGATGATGATGATGATGATGATGATGATGATGATGATGATGATGATGATGACGACGACGACGCCGATGCATACTGATCTGGCACAGTTGCCCCAAACCAAATTACCATACCATAGACTTAACGTAGCGAGATGTACACCAGCATTACGTCACGGCGCGGCAATAAATCAACGATGAACGTGTCATTTTACACCGGAATAATGAAGACGAACGGTGATCAAATGACACCAACTCACCCACTAGTGGTGGTAATCAAATCTATTACGTGCTATCGTATATGATTATTGAAATATCCCCCATCTCGCTTTTCTTTCTTTTATATTTTGGCCAATATAGGTAAAACACTTTAATTACAATACTCACCAATTCTGCCCTTCAAATCAAGATATTAAAAAAAGTGTATATATTATTAATCATAAGAATATATCCCCCCCCTCCCCAATAATCAGTCCTCGACTGGGTATTGAACCTCAGATCTCCTAATCGGGTAACCTATGTGGTATAATGGTAGCAAGTCTGACCTGTAATTAGGAGGTGTGAGGTTCGATCCCCAGTCGAGGTGGCCTGATTTTTTTGGGGATGTTTGTTTGTTTTTTTTCTTGTATTTTCCTTTCTAGCTATTTCTGACACTGTTTCATACACACTTTCTCAGATCTTTATCTTCTACCAGTGCCTGTTCCCTAATTTGTCCCTCCAGATCAACCCTCCAACTCACAAAACTGTGTATAGAGAGTATGCTCTTGGCTAAGAAGTTCACAACATTGCCATCCGGAAGTATAGCGGACCAACAAACAAAACTAGGTGTAAGCATGAATATATTTATAGTCCGGTTCATACCGTTTAGTGAGAATTACTCATAAACGTGGATGGCAAAAATAATAACAAAGATCTGAGTGACATCACCTTCGTTCTATCTATAATCTAACACGTTTATGACTGATTAGAAGAAGAATAAAGTGAGAACTAATCACCAAACTTGCGGTCTGTAAACAATTTTTAATAACAGTGGGTTGAGTGACGTCAATTTTATTCATTCTCAACGATTATTGAAATAATGCCAAACTGAACTGAACATTTTGGCCAGAAATATCATACTATAAATATCAATTAATCTCTCTACTTGTGAAAAATCTGCAACATCTAAGACTGCTTAAACATCAATATCCCCCCCCCTTGAAATTTGATGTTTTGGATTCTTTTTTGAAAAGTAATTTCAAAGGGTCTTTTCAATTCGTCAAAATTTGAAGTTAAAATTTATTTGGCCCAAAAAAATTGTAATGCTCTTTGTCATATAAGAATACTGCAGTGTTAATGGTTGTAACACGATGCCCTTGTGTGTACTCTGTAATGTGATTTTTACACGCATGTAGATGGTATGCGCTTGGCTTAGAAACTCACAACATGGCCATTCGGAAGTGTAACGGACCAACACACAAAATAATACAGGTATAAGAGTTTTTGCCTAGACGAGGGTCATTAAAATCGATCGATATTTGAAGGACGAGTTTTCTGGCCAAATTTTTAAATATGAGTTTTTCCAGAGTATGGCAGTATTGTAAATCTATCCTCTACGACCTACCTACCCAAAACATCGGTGAAATCAAATCTGCTCATATACGAGTAGTTACAAATGTGACCCATCGTCACAAAACGGTATTATGTCGGAACGAACCAGATGCTTAAAAGCCGAATTTAATGTTAAACTGGTCAAAAAATATAAATTGTTGGCATTCGCACCCTAAAATATGGTATCCATTCTCCTTAATAAAACATACAAGCACAACGCAAGTCTGATATTTCTGGCTATAAATTCAATTTTCAACATCTTAATCATCCCGACTTAATACCGTTTTGAGGCGAAAGGTCACAAATACAAAAGCCCTGGGACCATTTTACACCAGTCCTTAAGTAACTACTCTGGCTTCCGATAGTGAAAAGAATATTACAGTATCCAAAATCGCATGTTTTGCTTACAATTGCCATCACCATAAATCACCTGAATACCTCGAGTGCCTTTTAAGGGAATATAAACTAATTTCTTTATCTCTGCGATCTGCCAGCTCAATTGCTAACGGAGAAAAGCATCCTAAGAACAAAGTTTGCTGAGCGTGGTTTTGCATTTTCGGCTCTAATCATATGGAATTCTTTACCACCTAAAACCCTACAATGTGAAAGTCTACCAGTATTCAAACGACATCTAAAAACCAATCTTTTTTTTCATTCTGCTTACCATGATTCTATGTGAAATTAGAACAAGAAAATATGTGTTTGAGTGTTGTGGTGATTGTGTAGTCGAATGAATAACTTGTGTAATACCAAAAAAACTATGATGGTGATGATGATGATGGCGCTGGCTTCCGGCGACAACAGACGTGTTGTGAATGTTTACCTATTTTCTACACATATTTTTATTAATTTATCATTCAATCGTCGGAATTTAAGCCTAATTTTTATTCAAAATGGATGTGAAGTATATATTGTTCCTGATTTTTATATTTATTAGTATATTTATAAGCATAAATGGTGTTTTAGCCTGTGATTTTGCTGCCAAAATAAGCCTATCGATAACTTATACTCCAGAGACTCTCCGATCCCTCCAACCCGTGTCACCCCCACCACCCACTATTGACACATCGTTTATCAAAGTAAGAAAGAGGGGGAGAAAGGGAGGAATAAAAACAAAATTTAACAGACGGCCTTTTCGTCCATTTTTACCCTGTGTAGTGACAGGTAATGTAAGATCACTGAAAAATAAAATTGATGAACTGTTTTCACTGTGTCGTTTTAATAGTGACTATCGTCAAGCCTCCATAATAGCGTTAACAGAGACTTGGCTATCTCCTCACATACCATCATCATGTTTTAATATTGAACAATATTCACTATTTCGAGGAGATCGGACTAATGTAAATAAACGAACTGGGGGTGGGGTGTGCACATATATTAACAACAAATGGTGCCACCCCAATAACTGTCAGATAAAGAAAATGTATTGTGACGATAAAATTGAATTTATTACTGTTTCGTCACGACCATATTACCTACCCCGGGAATATACTCATGTCATCATCATCAACGTCTACATTCCACCATCATCAGACAACACCACAGCGAAAAATATTTTGAGGAAAGAAATACAGGACATTCAAATTAAGTCACCCGATGCCGTATTGATGGTCACTGGCGATTTTAACCAATGTAACGATTTTACTCTCCCGGGACTTCATCAATACGTGGACTGCGAGACAAGGGACAAAAAAACATTAGATTTATTCCTGTGTAATATTAAAAATAGTTATAAATGTTTACCCCGTGCCCCATTAGGTTTATCTGACCACTGCATGCTCTTGCTACTCCCCACCTACCGCCCTGTTTTTAAACGTGTAAAACCAGTAAAGAAAAGTGTACAGATCTGGAATGGAAGTGTGTGTGAAGATTTGCGTGGTTGTTTTGAATGCACTGACTGGAATGTTTTTATCGAATCATGTGATAGTGTGGATGAGCTGAATGACTGTGTGAGTGAGTATTTAAAATTCTGTGAACAGCTAGTGTCTTGTAAAAAAGAAATAAAATATTATCCTAACAACAAGCCTTGGATAACAAAAGATCTAAAACTTTTATTGAACCAAAAGAAAACTCTCTATACTAGTGGAAACAAAAAAGATCTGAAAACAAAACAAAAAGAGATAAAGAGGGTAATATCTAGTTGTAGAGATAAGTACAAAAATAAAATTGAAAAATGCTTTTCTTCTGGGGATATAAGGGACACGTGGCGGGGGCTTAAAACTGCTGTGAACTATAATCCAAAGCCCACGATTATATCAGAAGATATCGAAATTGAAACTTTAAATAAATTTTATTCACGTTTCGACACAGCAAACAAATTTGATATTGAAAATGAAAAACATAAATTAGACAGGGCTTTGGAAGATGAAATGACTATTGAGGTCAGTGAAGAGGAAACGAGATTCGTATTTTCGAAACTAAACGAGAGGAAGGCTGCTGGGCCGGATGAATTGAAAGGAAAACTATTAAAAGAATGTGCCCACCAGCTTTCCCCCATTTATACACATATTTTTAACTGGTCCCTCCAATGCGTTTCAATCCCTGAAATTTGGAAAACTTCAAAAATTATTCCTGTTCCAAAAAAAGAAAAACTTGAAACTATGAACGATCTCAGACCTGTTGCACTGACTTCAATAGTCATGAAATCTTTAGAAAAACGTGTTCTTGTTAAAATTAGGAATCAGTTTATGCCATTGAGTGATAGTCATCAATTTGCTTACAAACCAGGACGTGGCGTAGAGGATGCCATTTTGCTGTTTACAAACAACATCTACAGGCATCTAGATCACGCTAGGAGCTATTGCAGATTGCTTTTTGCAGATTTTTCTTCAGCGTTCAATACAATGCAACCTCAGTTGGTTGTTCAAAAATTGACTAGTCTGAATTTAAACAAGTATATAATTGCTTGGGTGCTCGAATTTCTTACGGAGAGAGCACAATATGTTCAATTAGGGCAAAACAAATCTTCCTGTATAACTACAAATACTGGTGCTCCTCAAGGTTGTGTATTGTCCCCTGTATTATTCACAATATACACGAATGACTGTAGAAGTCAAAACCTGAGTGTACCTTTAATAAAGTTTGCAGATGACACCGCTCTTCAAGGCCTCATAACAAATGGCAACGAAGTGGCTTATAGGCAAGAAATTGATAGATTTGTGTCTTGGTGTGATGCCCACCACCTAGAGCTTAACATAAGCAAGACAAAGGAGCTAGTGATTGACTTTAGGAGAGTGAAGGAACCGATAGAACCGTTAAAATTAAAGGACCAATTCGTCCAGCGAGTTCCTCACTACAAATACCTTGGTGCAACGATTGATGACAGGCTCAAGTGGGATGAACACTTGAAAATAATTAGGCATAAGATGTGCAGACGTACATATTTTTTATCGAAACTCTCTCAGTTTAGAATAGATAAAACCCTCTGCACATTATTTTATAGAGCAGTAATCGAAAGTGTTTTGTCATTTTGTATAACAGCTTGGGGAGGCAATTGCTTAGCAGTGGAAAGGAACAAAATAAATTCAAATATTAAAAAAATCCATTAAACGCTATATAAATGATGTTGACGATGTAGATCTTTTATACGAGAAATTTTGTATAAATAAAATAACTAAAATATTAAATGACCAGTATCATCCACTAAGACCATCAATTATTATGTCAGAAAGAAGTGGTCGCCCTTTCTCTATTTCAACGAAAACAGAGAGACACCGAAAATCTTTTCTGCCGTCCAGTATTAGGCTTTATAACAACAAGCAATAATCATTTTATATAATTATTTATCATTTTTACTTTTTTTAAAATATAAATATTAATTTATTAATTTATTTGTTTTGCAATCTTTTCAATTTTCAATTTATGGTGACAGTTTTAACTATTTTACAGTGTTGAAATTATTCATATTATAAAGCGCAGCTCTGGTTATAGAGCTGCTCCTTTTTTATATATATACATCCTATTTCCATTGTATTTTTATCTTATGTGTAAATTATAACACGTCTGTACAAAAAATTT
>NC_088364.1:62774187-62856687 GCF_034508935.2 Berghia stephanieae
TTTCTCTGGCACTGATTCATACACACATAATTTGTCAGATTTTCATCGTATTTTGATTGTGTTATCAGATCTGTTAATAAGTATAAGTCTGATATGGTCAATTTGAACACGTTTATCCAACACCTCACGCCCACTTGAGTCCAAATCACAGACGAATGTGTCCAGCGTTTAACCAATTAACTGTCGAACGCTGGTAATAAAAAACACGTATTTAAAAATTTGTCCAGAAAACTCGTCCTTCGAATATCAATCGATTTAAATGACACTCATCTTGGCGAAAAACTCTCAACCCCCGGATTTCCCTTGGAGACTTCTCCAAGTCCCAAGTTCGGAGAGTTTATTCCAAGATAAGGGCCATTTAAATAGATCGATATTTGAAGGACGAGTTTTCTGGCCAAATTTTTTTGAATTCGTGTTTTTTCCAGAGTACGGCAGTCCGTCCACTCATTAACGCTAGTCTCTAGTTTGGCGTGAGATAAAAGAAACGATAGAGAGAGATAGAAAGGTAATTAGATGGTTGGCGGGTGAGTCTTGGTCCATAATCGATACACGCAATAGGGTGGAGGAGAGGACAGACAGGTAATGGTCAATGTAACGCCGAGTTTTCAGTCTCAGGATTGATCTAGTGGTATGACATTCGCTTTCGGATCGGAAGGTTCTGGGTTCGAGCCTCGTGGTGGGTGAGACTGGTCGATAATCGATACACGCTACTGGGTTGAATGAGAGGACAGGTAATGGTCAATGTGACGCTGAGTTCTCAGTCTCAGGATTGGTTTTCAAAGGGTGCGGCTGTGTATGTGGTCTTGTGGTATGACAGTTGCTTTCGGATCGGGAGGTTCTGGGTTCGAGCCTCGCTCGTTGCTCGGTGCATAGTTGAGTACCTTGGAAAATGCTTTTTACTGGCATTCTCTCAACGTACTCCGGTGTAAAATGAGTACCTGGCCGTTGACTGACAGCTTTGTCTCTGTCCGAAAAAAAAATTTGTAATATTGCTTAACAGGCGTCATGTCCCGTACTTCATATTAAGTGTTGCTATTCGCCAGGGACCAGGGTGATGATGATGATGGTGATGACGACGAAGATGATAATGATGAGGGTGATACTGATGATGATGATGATGATGATGATGATGATGATGATGATGATGATGATGATGATGATGATGATGATGATGTTGAGAACTGCGTAGGCGTCCAATCAGACACATGTCATATCCATAGAGGTTTACAACCACTATTAATAGCGTAGTATACAAAGGGTAGCAAGCAATTGAAGTGTCACGCTATAGAAACTGAATGGTGCTGATGATTAAAATGATGATGATGATGATGATGATGATGATGATGATGATGATGATGATGATGATGAAGATGATGATGTTGATAACCATAGCAATAAGGGACCATAACTAGTAGCGTAGACATCCAGTCAGACACATGTAATATCGATAGAGGTTTACGACCACTATAGATAGCTCCAGACTGCATACAAATTAGTTGTATTACCAAAAACGTATTCCATAAAATAGAAAAAAAATATTGAGCTTTTATATAACGCAATATCCACTAAACGTAATCAAAGCGTTTCACAAGGGGTCCCTGGACAACAGCGACACTTAACATGTAGGACGAGACATGACGCCTGTTAGGCGTTATTACAATTTTTTTCGGACAGAGACATTGTTGTTAACGACCAGGTACAATATTACACCTGAGTACGGTGAGATAATGTGAGTAAAGAGCCTTTTCCAAGGACTCAACTATGCGCCGAGCGAGGCTCGAACCCAGGACCTTCCAATCCAAAAGAGAGTGTCATACCACAAGACCACATAGCCGCACAAAAAAGCCTAACTGTTTTATCTAATCCAACAAATACAAAATCAATTCATTATCATAAAACCATCAATATGAAACTTTACGGGTTTTTTTTTAATTAAGCAACAAAAAATACATCAAAATACACGGCATGCATGTATGTAGTTTTATGTCAGAAATACCTAAGGGTTTTTGGTTCGAGCCCCATGTAGCAGCGTCTATTTGAGAACTTGGATAAAGGATTTGTTTGTTTGTTTTTTTACTTTAAGTCGCTGCTAAATGGGAATATAACGAAAATCTCGAACAGTTGATTGCGAACATTGTGCTTACACTTCTATGGTCCTCACAGACTGAAGCTAAATGACATCAGTCGCTATCAGTCACCGTACTCAGATGTAAAAATGAGTACCTGGTCGATAATAGCGTTGTCTTTGTCCCCCAAAAAAATTGTAACACCGCCTGACAGGCGTCATGCCCCGTCCTAAATGTTAAATGTTGCTGTTGGCCAGGGACCCCTGTAAAGCGTTTTGAGCACATTTAGTGGATAATGCGCTATATAAAGGCTAAATTTTTTTTTAAAAGCTCGAAGGTCAATTCATCTTGAAACGTCATCATTTATTGAAAGAAAGAATTTGACGTCACTCGACTCTTATTATTGTTAATTGACCGCCAGTTAAGTGATAAGTTTTCAATAAAGTATATCAGTTAAACAATAACCGCTTAAGGTTACGTATATCTACTTTGTGTGTTGTACATTTCTCTGGTGGGCAAATGATGTGAGTAATTTACGTAATCACATAACACAAACGGAATACAGCTCGATGCGACTCGGCGTCAGACGATATCGCGATACGTCTTAATTGATGCATTTGTCGAGAAGTTTGTTTTTTTAATATATTCCATCGAACGATACAAAGAAGTATCGCCCAGTCTGATATCCGGTAAACCAGACAAATACATACGTACGAGTATTATCGTCTGGGCATTGAAGGATTCGATACTGTCGTGACCGGTGATAAAACGAGAATCTCGCTGGGAGGATGAGATTTGGGAAATGAGATTTTATGTGCAAATGACAAAGAAGTTAATTGATGGAAGGTTTGAAAAGCAAACACACCAACCATATCAAATCGTTGTGACATAATATAGATGGAATGCGATTGGCTAAGAAGCTCATAACATTGCCATCCGGAAGTATAACGGACCAACACACAAAACTGTGTGTAACCATAAACGTTGATAGTCAGATTAATACAGTTTAATGAGAATTACTCGTAAACGTAGATGGCAAAAAAAAACATTAATGAAGACCTGAGTGACGTCAACTTCGAACTATCTATAGGGGTGAATTGGACCGTAGCCATCGTTAACTTATAGCCTGACACTAGAAACTCTCAGACTTATAGTTTGACGTCATTTTTTAGGTTTGTGCAGCGTCTAGTGAGTAGAGCTCAAAGAAACAAGTGATTCCATTGGTTGGGCTATTGATTTGTTTATCATTTATTTATATTTGTGTTATCACTCTCGCCTTCAGTTCTGGTGGGCCAGGGTTTGAGACCCGCTCTGAGATGTGCATGGTTGAGTCCTTGGAAAATGCTCTTTACTCATAATATTATTCTACCACCGTTCTGTAAAATGAGTACCTGGTCGTTTTTCCATGTTAGAAAGTTACTTTATTCTTATTGTCCTAACCGAAGAGTAGTGAGCAATGTCTATTGTCCGTTTCACGCTATAGAAACCGGGATTAACTCTAGCTCCATGAACCTAATGGCTCCGGAGGACTACGTGTAAAATATGAATAATGCTATAGCCGTGATTAGAACAAGTGGAAACAAAATGGCGAATCATCGAGAACAATACAACATTTCCAGCAATAAATTCCATACACTGTATAATTCAGTAACACTTTTGTAATCATTCTATTGAAAGTCGCTGTTTTCAAAGGGGGGGGGGGGGGGAATTTCCAACCATTCGGTCTTTCATTTTGCATAAAATGTCGTCACAAGTTCAATCAATCGTATTATTTATACCACTGTTTTCCAAAGTTGATATTTGTCAAATAAAATGAATTATAAAGGGAAATAGAAATGCCAAAGGCAATTGGATAAAAGGTTTTGTTGAAAACCTTTAAAATGCAATCCTTATAATTGGGGAAACCCCGTTTATCCCAGTTTATAAAGCGTGGGACGGAAAAATAGCAAAACCCACTTAACGTGCTCAAAGGGTTTTATAAATATTATATTTTGGAGGACCTACACTGGCTACCTGTAAAGTTTAGAATTTAATTTAAAATACTCACCCATGTTTTCAATTGCTTAAACAATTCTGCTCCTGTTTACCTTCAGGAACTTATCCACCTTTTTGAACCAAGTCGAAATTTAAGATCTGCTAATTTAAATATCCTAAGGGAACCCCCAAAATAGTTAGTTTTTCATGAGAAATCCTTTGAACACCATGCCCCCCGACTGTGGAACTCCATCAATATTGAAACTAAAAATAGTGAAAATCCACTTATCTTTAGAAAACGGTTAAAAACTGTAGGGCATATAATTTGCACTCTTATTATGTATTTTATTATAATATATTATGTTATCATCGAATTTGTGTGGTTTTTAACATGCCAGTTCTATATTTGTATATCATACATGATGTGTTGATGTAAAGTGCCAGTGAGCAATTGTAAATTGGAACTAGGCGCTATATATGTTCATTAATATATATATATATATATATATATATATATATATATATATATATATATATTATAAGGAATGGGCCCATAACTATCAAAACACTTTACATGTAGGACGAGACATGACGACTGTTCGGCAATGTTACAATTGGCATTTCGGACATTAACAAAGCCGGGTTTCTTGCTTTACACCCGAGTACGGTGAGAAAATGTAAGTAAAGAGCATTTTCTAAGAATTCAACGATGCGTGGATCAGAGCGGGACTCGAACCCTATATCTTCTAGTCTAATGGTAAGTGTCACACCACAAGACTAAAACAGTGTTGGAACAATTAATCCTACATTTACTTATATATTAGGCTATGTGGTCTAGTGGTATAACCCTTGCTTTCGGACGGAAAGTACTGAGTTTGAGCCTCGCTCGGCGCATAGTTGATCCTTGGAAAAGGCTTTTCACTCATATTCTCTCACCGTACTCAGGTGAAAATTGAGTACCCCTACCTGGCCGTTAACAGCGTTGTAATATCGCCTAACAGGCGTCGTGTTCCATCTATATGTTACGTGTTGATTTTTTCTATTCTACAGAGAGGACCTACAAAATATCCCTATCGTCTATCTGGAATTTAGTAATGTATTTAATGTCTTTATTGTTTTATTTGTTGTTGGCTGAAGAAGGGTTTTGAGCCCTAAACGTTCCGTGTTTGGTATTTTGTTCTTTGTTGAAGCTGTTATATTCATTTTTGTTTATGACTTATCACAAAACTTAAAGATTGTGATTTTGATTTTGTTATAGATAGTATGCGCTTGGCTAAGAAACTCACAACATTGTCATCCAGAAATATAACGGACCAACACACAATACTATGTATAACAATGAACTTTTATAGTCTGGATAATAAAGTTAAGTTAAAATTACTCATAAACGTGGATGGCAAAAAACACTAATAAAGACCCTAGTGACGTCAATTTCATTATATCTATAGCTATAAAAACTCGGCTGTGTTGAAGAGCTCATTCTGCCAAATTGTATTTTGTAGATATAGATCGTATGCGCTTAGAAAAGAAGCTCACAACATTGCCATCCGGAAGATAATGGGCCAACACACAAAACTAGGTGTAACCTTGAACGTCTATAGTCTGGTTAATAAAGTTTAGTGGAAAAAAAAAACAACAACAAAGACTGGAGTGACGTCAACTTCATTCTAACTATAGAATACACATGTTCCTTTTTGTCTCTATGAGTTTCGTGTTGGGTAGCCGTGACGTTTAGGGGAAAATTCTAACACTGGCTGTTAAGGAAAGGACAAAATGCAATCCCTCAGCTTCATAACAAAAAAAAATTAATTTAGCTTAACGTGATGATCAAGTCTGCAGCAGTTGTGTCCATTTTTGGATTGACTTTCTAGAAGATAGAAAAATAGAATAACTGAATAGAACCTATTTGAAGACTGGTTTTCCAAAACTCCCTAACTCCGTTTTTCCCATTTTGAGATATTGAGGATTATTTCCCCTAAAATGTGTCATTCGGTCTATTATTTCATCATATTTAAAATTCAAATTCACACAAATCATATGAAACCTTTTGTGCCAAATGATGCTTAAAATAAAGTTTACGTTTCAATTTATCTCATGGATGGAAAAAAATCCAAAAAGTGGAACAATCGACTAAACGAGTTTTGGAAAAAAAACAGCCTTTAATTATATTTGCTAAGAGAACTCGAGAAACCTCTAGGTTGGGCGGATGGGTGTGTATGAGGGAAGGGGGGGGGAGATGGGGAGGGGGGTGATGGACAAATGAATAACATAGAAAAATAATCAGTAAGATTAGCAAATATCTCATACATCATCGCACATCCATTGACACAATTGACGTCATTTTATCATGGCCGACTGGAGCTGATAGGGGTCAAATGTCACCAATCACATGATTAGATTAAATGATTGAATGGAGAAAAAGGTCAGGCTGACCAGTATTCTGCAATACTCTGGAAAAACACATATTTAAAAATTTAGCCAGAAAACGTGTCCTTCAAAATTCGATCGCTTTAAATGACTCTCATTTTGGCAAAAAACTCTCAAGCCCGGGACTTCGCCGAAGTTTCAGAGTCTTTGCCAAGTTGAGAGTCATTTGAATTGATTGATATTTGAAGGACGAGTTTTCTGGCCAAATTTTCAAATATAAGTGTTTTTACAGAGTACGACAGTTTTAATGTTATTGACAAAATGCCTTTTTTTAATTGTGTGGGACAGAACTTTTTTATTTCATCTCTATTGTCTAGTGGTATGACACTCGTCTTTAGAGCGGTAAGTCCTGGGTTCGTGGCCCCCGTCTGGTTGAGCAAAGTTGAGTCCTTAAAAATTGCCTTTTTCTCACATTCTCTCAGTGTACTCAGGTGTGAAATGAGATCCAGGCCGATGATAGCATCGTCTCCGTCGGAAGAAAAAAAAATGTCATAACGCTGTGTAGGCGTCATGTCTCGTTTTACATGTTAAGTGTTGTTGTTAACTTGTGAAACATTGCAAAGCGATGTGAGCACGTTTTATGAATATTAAGCTATATAATTGATGAATATCCATTTCTAGTTTGATTTTCTAGGAGATAAAAAAAGCAAAACGGACCAGTGAATAAAACTCAATTCCATTTGGGAACAGAATTCGTGTCCAAGTCACCCCCCGGGGCGCGAGGTTATGACAGGAGGCAGGGATGGGAAGAATCGATGCGTGAATGACGTAGAATCGATATGATTACGATACCAAATATCTCATGCATCGCCCAACAAGCATTGACACGATCAACGCCAATTTATATCACCCACTAGGGGTGGGGTCAAAGTTGACCAATCACGTGATTAGATCTACAATGGCATCAATTAGAGTGAGGAGAAAGGTCAGACTGACCAATATTCTGTCGGACTCTTGAAAAACACGTAATTAAAAAAATAAAAACGGTGTTTTATATAGCGCAATATCCACTAAACGTGTTTAATACGCTTTATAAGGGTTCCTTCGCCAACAGCAACACTTAACAGGTAAGACGAGACATTGTGTCTGTTTGGCGATAATACAATTATTTTATCCGGACAGAGACAACAGTTTAAACAGCCAGGTACTCATTTTACACCTCAGTACGGTGAGAGAATACAAGTAAAGAGCGTTTTACAAGTTCTCAAATAGGACTTAAAATTTTGGCCAGAAAAATCGTCTTTCGAAAATGAATCGATTGATTAAAATGACACTTACCTCGACGAAATATTTCAAACTTTGGACTTCGCAGAAGTAATCCTTGAAGTCCCAATTTTGAGAGTTTTTGCGAAGGTGAAGGCTATTTTAATCGATTGATTTTTGAAGGACGAATTTTCTCGCCAAAATTTTAAATATGTGTTTTGTCAGATTGTGTGACTATGCGGTCTTGTGGTATGACAATCGCTTTCGGACCGGAAGGTCCTGGGTTCGAGCCTCGCTCGGCGGAACGTTGAGCCGTTGGAAAAGGCTCTTTATTTACTCACTTTCTCTCACCGTGATCAGGTGTAAAATGTGTACCTGGCCGTTAACAGCGTTGTACCTGTCAGAAAAAAATGTAATATCGCCTAATAGGCGTCATGTCCCGTCCTAAACACAAAACTATGTGAAACCATGAAATTTTATAGTCTTGATAATACAGTTTTGTGAGAATTACTCATAAACGTGGATGACAAAAAAAATTAATTAAAAAATAACAAAGACACGAGTGACGTCAACTTCGAACTATGTTTGTTGTCTGGTTAAAACAGTTTTGTGAGAATTACTCATAAATGCGGATGGGAAAAAAGCAATAACAAGTTCATACTTTCTCCGCTGTTGTTACAGTAAAATTCTTTTATTGAAGTGTGATTAAATGACAACACTGCCAACATCAAAGGAATTTGACATTGCAAAATAGCGGATAAAAATACAGATGTCATTTTTGTAGATTGACAAGGGTTTTAAAACATCTAAGACCGCATGCAAAGTAACACGCAGATCTGTCAGACGGGTAGACAAGACATTGTTCCATCCATATAGAATTTCTAAGCATAGATGAAAGTTGTTTAATGGAGCTCAACAGATGCCATAGAATATAATATTCAAAATCTGGGGAAAATCGAAGGCCGAGGGGGTTGAGGGGGATAGGCAAATGTATTGTCACTCGCGGATACTGTGTTTTAAAAAATAGTTAAAGTAGTCCTTCAGAGCCATTAGGGCCCATGGAGCCGGAGTTTATCCCGGTTTCTATAGCGTGAAACGGACAATAGCAATTGCTTGCTATCCTTTGGATAGAACGCTAGTCTATCGTAAAGTACTTTCTGCCAAATCTAACAAAGACTCAGCTATCCATTCAATTCACTGTGGGGTGGACAGGGGGGGTCCAAAAAAAAATCTCGACTGCGTGTGAAGCGAGTGCTCTACCAACTGAGCTATCGAGATCCCCACTGTGTTTGGAAACTACTTTAATTCTTTGAATGTTTTTTTTTTTCATTTTTTGACAAGTCAACCATCTAATAGATAGGATGCGCCTGGCTAAGAAGCTCACAACATTGCCATCCGGAAGTATAACAACTCACAAACGCGGATGGCAAAAACAATAACAAAGGCCTGAGTGACGTCATCTGCATACTATCTATAGCCTGATACTGACCAAAAAAGAATGACGTCAAAAGACAAGTCTTTGTCCACAGAAGAAAACAAATTGTGAGTTGTATTTATAGTTTAACCAATGGGATCGATTGTTTCCTTGAGCACTACTAACGACAACAACAGTTATTTCATTGGTTGAACTATTGAATACAACTCACGATTTGTTTTCTTTTGTGGCAAAAGACTGACATTTTGACGTCATTTTTTGGTCAGTGCCAGGCTATAGATAGTTCGAAGATGACGTCACTCAGGTCTTTGTTATTGTATTTTGCCATCCGCGTTTATGAGTAATGCTCACTGAACTGTATTAACCTGACTATAAACGTTCATGGATACACACATTTTGTGTGTTGGTCCACAATACTTCCGGATGGCAATGTTATGAGCTTCTTAGCCACGCGCATACTAGTGTCAGGCTAAAAGTTCACGAAGACAACGGGAATATGTGACGTCATCATAGAATGCACTAGAAAGAGATAATTATTTTTGAAAATGATATCCCAAATTATGTGATGGTATCTATAGATAGTATGCAGATGACGTCACTCAGGCCTTTGTTATTGTTTTTGCCATCCGCGTTTGTGAGTTGTTCTCACTAAACTGTATTCACCAGACTATAAAAGTTCATGGTTACACAGAGTGTGTGTGTTGGTCGGTTATACTTCCGGATGGCAATGTTGTGAACTCCTTGGCCAAGCGCATTCTATCTATAGATAGAAATAAGTTGACGTTACACAAGCCTTTGTTATTGTTTTTTACTATCCATCTTTGTAAGCAATTCTCAATAAAAATTGTATTAACCAGACTATAAAGTTTCAAGGCTACACATAGTTTTTTGTGTTGGTCCGTTATGCTTATTGATGGCAATATTGTGAGTTTCTAAGCCAAACGCACACAATCTATTGTATTATTTGACTTCCATTCGGAATGATCTGTTTGTTTGTTTTTCCTGGAGGAAGTTTTAATCTTTTGTACACACTCATTATTTTGTGACTAATAGGGTTCACCAGTCGTGATGTCATAATGACGCATAGTAACTGGTTCTAAACTATCGGACGCTATTATCTCTATCATCGCCCTTATGAAATACTTCTCCGACGAGCATAAAAGTGTACCCAGAGGAGAAAATCATTATAAATCTGATCATGTTTTGACTTTTATACATTCTGATCAAATGACAGGTGGAAAAAGTCCTAGCCAGCATAAAGAATAAAGAGTACCGATTTTATTTGTTTAGAACCAAGTTGCTGGTTCCTGGGCGGAAGTGACATCAGACTATTGAATCCTATTGCTGCATCACGATATGTACTCTGAAAAATCACAAATTTCAAATTTTGGCCAGATCTCTCATCCCTCGATGAATTTTTATATCGATTGAGTAAACTGATCCCCATCTTAGCAAAAACTCTTAATTATGGAACTTCGCGAATTCTTCCAAGAAGTCCCAGGTTTAAAAGTTTTTGCCAAGATGATGGTTATTTTAATCGATCGATATTTGAAGGACGAGTTTTCTTACCAAATTTTAAAATATGGGTTTTTCCAGAGAGTACGGCAGAATACGCCAACACTAACAAGATATTTTGATATACGTAATGAGTAAAAAGCATCGTTTTCATCAGTGTGTTTAGATTGGAGAATCAAAAATAATCCACACACTGATTATCTTGGGTCAACATTATATCATTCATAGCTTTATAAAAAATGTAGAAAACTCACGTCCGGCCATGGTTTGACCCTCGCTTTCGGATCGGAAGCTCCTGTGTTCGAGCCTCGCTCGGCGCATAGTTGACTCCTTGGAAAAGACGTTTTACTCACAGTCTCTCATCATACTCAGGTGTAAAATGAGCCGCTAACTGCGTTGTCTTTGACCGAAAAAAAATTGTAATATCGCCTAACAGGCGTCATATTCCGTCATGCACGTTGTACTGCAGTTGCCCGAGGACGCCTTGTAAAGCGCTTTGAGCACGTTTAGTGGATAGTGCGCTATATAAAGCTCAATAATGATTACTCAAATGCATACGTAATACATTTGAAAAACAAACAAACAAATATAACAATACATATAACAGAGAAATGATTGACAATGGGAAAAAATTCGTCTCCCAAAACTTTAGGGAACCTCTGTGGTGTAATGGTAATACGTCTGACCGGTATTCAGATGGTCTGAGGTTCGATCCCAGTCTAGGAGGACTGATTTTTTGGGATTTTTATTTTTTCTTGTTTCTTTTTCTTTCTTGTTTTGTCTGGCACCTTTCATACACACTTGCCCGGGTCAAAGTTTAGCTGTACTTTTGTCAGTTTCCATCCCGGCCAAGGACTCCGATAAGGAAAAGGACAAAACGGAGAAATCCCATACCAAAACAAAGATAAAAAAGCAGCAAGTTGGAAAACAGATATACGGGTGTAGATGACAAAGAAATTGACCTCTTTGCCCACTTTGGGAGCTCAGGAAAACCACATACAGATAGATAGATAGATAGATAGATAGATAGATAGATAGATAGATAGATAGATAGATATATAGATAGACATATAGGTAGGTACATTAATATATATATATAATATATAATATATAATATATATACATACAAGTATATATATAAATAGATAGATAGATAGATAGAAAGATAGATAGATAGATAGATAGATAGATAGATAGATAGATAGATAGATAGATAGATAGATAGATAGATAGATAGATAGACAGATAGATAGATGGATAGATAAATAGATAGACACAAGATAGATAGATAGATAGATAGATAGATATAGATAGATAGATAATAGATAGATAGATATGAATCGGTTGATACAAATATGTACGAAAAGTGCATCGACATGTAGTAATGAGCGAATTATTATTAAATATTTACCACAAGTTTGGGCAGTCTACATCAATGTTTCAGGCTAATTTGATCTAGATCTGAAGTCCTGAAGATGCAAATTAAGCCTGAAACATTGATGTAGACTGCCCAAACATGTGGTAAATATTTAAATAATATTTTAATAATAGACAGATAGATAGATAGATAGATAGATAGATAGATAGATAGATAGATAGATAGATAGATAGATAGATAGATAGATAGATAGATAGATAGATAGATAGATAGATAGATAGATAGATAGATAGATAGCTATAAGAAGTGACCATGACAGCTAAAGAGGGGTCGGGGGAATAAAAGACAAGGAAATTTCTGACACTTATGAGTAAATTTCTATCTTTTCCCAATTACGGTCAAGATTGGCCATGGAATGTTACCTTCTTCCTTGATTAAATGTTTGCTATCTTATCGATCAAACTCCTGTCATTTACCACATTCTCCATCATCCCATTCTCCTGCTTGTCTTCCTCCACCTGCTCCGCTTCCTCCTCTCCCTCCTTCTCTTCCTCCTCCTCCTCCTCCTTGCCCTCTCCCTCCTTTTCCTCCTCCCCCTCCTTCTCTTCCTCCTCCTCCACCTTTCCCTCCCCCTCCTCTTCCTCCACCTCCCTCTCTCCTTACTACTACTACTTTCGCCTGCTCTCACTAATACTGCTACTACTACTACTACTACTACTACTACTACTACACTACTACTACTACTACTACAACTACTACTACTACTACTACTACTACTACTACTACTACTCTACTATTCTACCCTCTACTACTCACACCCATCACTACCTCACTACTACTACTACTACTACTACACTACTACTATACTACTATACTACTACTACTACTACTTACTACCATTCACACTACCACCACACACTACTACGACGACGACGACGACTACTACTACTACTACACTACTACTACTACTACTCTACTAAACTATACTACTACTACTACTACTACTACTACTACTACTACTACTACTACTACTACTACTACTACTATACTACTACTACTACTACTACTACTACTACTCTACTACTACTACTACTACTACTACTACTACACTACTACTACTACTACTACTAATACTACTGTTTACACTTCTCTCTCCCTGCCTTCTCCATACATCTCCGTTCCCCACCCCTCTTCTGACTCATCCCACTTTCTTACGGAGGACAAAATATCCAAACATTAAAACCCAATCCATTCATCAAGGCCTGCCATTACTTCAACCTTAAACAACCCTTAGAATCGAACCTGCCATCCACAAATACATACAATTACCAATGACGTAACTAGCAATAATTTCCCTTCAGGCGTGATCAGTCAACCGTGGTTCCATCAAAGTACGCATGCGTGCCAAATTTAACCAATTCTCAAGATTACGCCACGCCTGAACAATTACAAATCAGTGGGATGAGTGGAAAGTACTCACTATAGACGGAAAGAAATTGACGTCACTCAACTCTTTGTTATTGTTTTTAGACAACCATTTAAATGGTTAGTTTTCATTCATTATTGATGTCGTGAGTTTACGTAAAATGCTCACAACATCCGCCAGCCGGATATAAGATTCCAACACAGAAAATTTTCAGTAATCTTAAAACGTTTATAGTCTGATTGGAAGAATTTTGTGAGAACTGCTCATAAAAATGGCTGTCTACAAACATAAACAAAGAGCTGAGTGACGTCAATGTCGTTCCTTCTACATTAATCAGCCTAAAAACGTGAAAGATTATACATAGTTTTGTGTATTGGTACGTTATATCTGACTGGCGGATGTTGTGAGTATTTTACATTAGCTCAAAGCATCGATTGACTCCCAAAATGTCGGCCACGCCTTTAATAAATCGAATCCAGAAATAAACCATATTTACATAAGACAATATCCACTAAATGTTCTTGAACGGCTTTACAAGCTTGTACTCCTTGTAAAGGACTTTAAGCACATTCAGTATATACACATATGAATTATAATAAATATATATATATATAATATATATATATATATATATATATATATATATATATATATATATGTGCTAATTGGAGCTATCAGGAACAAAAGAAGGCACCTTATTGATTTTCTCTTCTGCAGTCGTCTGCCAAAACAAGTGCCATTAGCAATATGTCTTGCATAAGACCATAGATTTATACATCCATGAGATAGTCAACGGACGTCGTCAATTTTTTTTTTTTTTTTTTTTTTTTTTTTTGCATTCAAAACGAAAAAGAAATAACATGTCAGCATAGCACAATATCCACTAAACATGCTCAAAGCGCTTTACAAGGGATGCTTAGCGACGACAATTTTAATTTGGGAATATCAGTTTATTTCATTATTTTCGTCATATTGTTTCGTTGACCTGGAGGTGGAACGCACTTTACTTTCGAATTGGAATGAGCGTCACTGCTACAAAACAGGCCTAGAGGCAAATAGGAAATGGCGGCCCCAAAATCTGGTCTGTCGAATTTGGGAAATTCGGTGAAGTTGAATCAATCAAGACAAACGACGTGATTATAAGAGAAAGAACGAAATGAAGTCACTCAGTTCTTTGTTTTCATTAAAGATAGTATGCGCTTGGCTAAGAAGCTAACAACATTGCCATCCGAATGTATAATGGACCAACACGCAAAACTGTGTGTAACCATGAATGTTTATAGTCAAGATAATGCAGTTAAGTGAAAATTACTCATAAACGCGGATGGCAAAAAACAATAACAAAGACCTGAGTGACGTCAACTTCGAACTTCTATCTATTCATACAGCCCGTTGCTGATGAGCTCTCACTATATTATTCTATCAATCTGACAAAAGATAGTATGCGCGTGACTGAGAAACTCACAACATTGCCATCCGGAAATATAACGATCCAACACACAAAACTATGTGTAACCTTAAACGTTTATAGTCTGATTAATACTGTTAAGTGAGAATTACTCATAAACATGGATGGCAAAAAACAATAACAAAGACGGAGTGACTGTTGTTCTATAGATAGTATGCGCTTGGCTAAGAAGCTCATAACCTTGACATCGGAAGTATAACGGACCAACACACAAAACTCTGTGTATCCATGAACGTTTATAGTCAGGTTAATACTGTTCAGTGAGCATTACTCATAAACGCGGATGGCAAAAAAAAACAATAACAAAGACTTGAGTGACGTCATCTTCGAACTATTTAGAAACGCTAAAGGTGATACACAATTGTATGTGTTGATATAGATAGAATGCGCTTGGCCAAGGAGTTCACACACATTGCCATCCGGAAGTATAACGGACCAACACACAAACTCTGTGTAAACCATGAACTTTTATAGTCTTGTTAATACAGTTTAGTGAGAACAACTCACAAACGCGGATGGCAAAAACAATAACAAAGGCCTGAGTGACGTCATCTATAGATAGTATGCAGATGACGTCACTCAGGCCTTTGTTATTGTTTTTGCCATCCGCGTTTGTGAGTTGTTCTCACTAAACTGTATTAACAAGACTATAAAAGTTCATGGTTACACAGAGTTTGTGTGTTGGTCCGTTATACTTCCGGATGGCAATGTTGTGAACTCCTTGGCCAAGCGCATTCGATCTATATGTTTAATTTGTCTGGCGGATGTTTTGAGCACTTTACCTAAATGCATAGCACCAATAGTTTTGTTTTAAAGAGAACGAAAACACCATTTTCCCCACAGAACAATAGGCACTCATAAATCAAATGTGCTATTTTTACTCAGCAAACTCTACACATTGTTATTTCATTTTAAGTAGACCAACGTGTTGTGAGAATGCACTAACATGATTGTCTGTACGTAGTTTATTCGTGTAGGAGTCTTGTTTTAAGCACAGCTATTGTTCCACCCTCTCCCTCAATAGTAACGCGTAATGATATCAAATTTACAATAAAAATTGTGACGTCACATTACCAAACGTTGAATTTTACGAGAATCATATTTTTTTTAAAAGAAGTCTCATTTGAATATTTTTGAAAATGTATTTTATTCAGAGAAGACGACATTCATTGTAATCAATTGAGGGATAGAATAAAACGTTGCTTTCACTCTTGCGTTTTGGAATTCGAACATTGTTCCAAACGCGCACTCGTAAGCTCGTGCAGCGGTTGGGAACACGTCCGGAATTCCAAAAAGCAAGAGTGTAAGAATCGTATATTGTCTGCTGCATGTAATCTACGAGAATAAGTCGTAACATGCTTGACAGGATTAAATAAATTGAGCATTTATATCGGGCAATATCCCCTCAGCGTGTTCGAAGCGCTTAACGGGAATCCTTAGACAACAGGAGGATATTATGGAGGATGAAGATAAAATGGAAGAGATAGAGCAGGAGGAAAAGGAGGAGGAGGAGAGAGCATGAGAAAGAGAAGGGGAAAGAAAGGGAGAAAGAGGGTGATACAAATAGAGAAAGAGAGATAAATAGAAAGAGAGGCAAAGAGAGAAATAGAAAGAGATAGATAGATAGAGAGAGAGAGAGAGAGAGAGAGAGAGAGAGAGAAATAGACAGAATAAGAGAGAGAAAGAGAGAGAAAGTGATAGATAGAAAGAGAGGGAGGGATAGAGAGAAAGAAAGAGAACTAGAGAGAAAGAGAAAAAGAGAGATTGAAAAGGGGGGATAGAAAGAGAGAGAAAGAGAGAGATAGAGAGAGAGAAAAGAAAGAGAAGAGAGAGAGGAGAGAGAGTAGAAATAGAGAGAGAAAGATAGATGAGAGATAGATAGATAGAAGAGTAGAAGATGAGTAGAGAGAGAGGGAGAGAGAGAGAGGAGAGAGAGGGAGAGAGAGAGAGAGGGGGAGAGAGAGAGAGAGAGAGAGAGAGAGAGAGAGAGAGAGAGATGGAAATGACCATTCCACGTTCCTCGAGGGGCGACATAAAAATGGTCTCTGCTGAAATGAGTTTTACTCCCAGTGTATGGAGTCTTTTTGAAATTGGATTTGTTGTGGGTTGACAACGATGGAAGACTAAATCAAGCCAATAATTGAATCCTTGGGAAAGATATCATCTGGTTAAAAGATTAAGTTACTATTAATATTATTATTAATAGCTATAAACAAAGTCGAAAGAAAAAACTCTAACTTAAGTTATTAATAAATAAAGTAAAAAAATAAAATTCCCTTTATTCATCCTATAGGCGAAATTTGTCTCTAGGGTCTATTCCAAGGGAAGACTGGTAACCCAGGCGTCAGCCGCAGTGCAGCGCCGCAAATTGGCCAGGGGACGAGGTGACTTGCTCAAGGCCACACAGAGAAGCGGCGGGGTGATCGAACTCGGTAACTTTCAGGTATGACGCAAAGACCGTACCGTTGAGCCACGCCACTACCCCTGCTATGAGTCGATAGGATCATGTTTTGTTTTGAATTAAAACGCCTGAAAAAACCCTCAAATATAAATGACAAATGACAACAGATTAAATAAATTTGACGTCATTTAAAACACAGAACGGCATCACCAGGGATCAACCGTAGCCATCGTTAACTTTTAGCCTGACCAATGAATAACGTCAAAATGCCAGTCTTTTGCCACATAAGAAAACAAATCGTGAGTTGTATTCAATAGTTTAACCAATGGAATCACTTGTTTCCTTGAGTACTACTCAAGAGAGGGTTCAATAACCTAAAAATGACGTCAAATTATAAGTCCTAATGGGTCTCTCGCCATCGTAAACGTATAGCTTGACACAAGCATCCTCTATGACTTATAGTTTGACGTAATTTTCAAGGTTTTTGCACAGCCTAGTGATTTATCGTTAGTAGAGCTCAAGGAAACAAGTGATTCCATCGGTTGAACTATTGAATACAACTCACGATTTGTTTTCTTTTGTGGCCTAAGACTTATCTTTTGACGTCATGTTTTGGTCAGTGTCAGGCTATAAGTTTATGATGGTTACAGATCAACGCCAGTCCTATTGGATGTCAAGCGACCAACTAAACTCTCGTGACAACCCAAATATACATCCAGAGTATTCCTACAGGGCTGCCAGATGGCCACGTGAATGGCCAAAATCGGACATACACTCAGAGAATCATTTCTTCATTTCTTGATATAATCGACTTATAATGATGGAGCCAAAATCAACACAAAATCAGTATACAATGAAAAACAACGGAGAAATGAAGAAATTTTTCTTGAATAGAAGGGTTGGTGGTGGGGACAAGAACATTTACCGTTAATTTTTATCGATTTTCGATATATCGATGTATATTCCTTTACATAGATAAATATCGATATTTCGATATTTTACGAAATATCGTATCGTATCGATATCTAAAATTAGTGATATCGCCAAACACTCATGATTACCAGTGCGTTCACCAGGTGCTCGTTGGAGCCAAACATCCTTTTGGTGAATATTTTATGGTCTTTACCTCATTTCACGCCGATCCTTTGATTCCAAAGCGCTCAATTAAAGAACAAAGAACAAATTATACAGGTATTATGAACGTTTTTTCTTTCGTCTTTGTTTATAGATATTAATAAAAGTGAAGATAAAAATGGTAAAAATTGAATTTTTTTTTTAAAGAAGAAAAAGATAAAAAATAAACTGTAACAAGTGGCTTCATATATTCATAAATTTTGAGCATAACTTGAGCATTTATATAGCGCAATCTCCACTAAACCCGCTCAAAGCGCTTGATAAGGGCTCCCTGGGCACCGGCAACATTAAAAATGAATAATGTAGGATCACACATAAGTTGGTTAGGCGATATTACATTGTAATTTCGGACAGAGACAACCCCTTAACGCCCAGTATAATTGAGTATGGATGGAGAATGTGAGTAAAATCATTTTCTAAGGACACAACTATGCTTCATCTCAGAGCGGGACTTGAACCTTGGACCTTCCTATTCGAAGACGCTATATAAATGCCATTTATTATTATTATTATTATTATTATTATTATTATTATTATTATTATTATTATTATTATTATTAAGCGGGTTGTACAGAATTTAATTTTAAGTTTTTCTCGTTTAGGGGGATGAAGTTTGATATTTAAAACTTTTTTTTTAAATGACATTTTTTCTGAGCACACGCCGCTTCAAACTCAATACTTCATCCAGGTCGCTCCTATGTAAAATGACTACCTGGCCGTTAACAGCGTTTTATCTGTCCGAAAAATTGAAATAATATTGCCTAATAGACGTCACGTTCAACACGTTAAGTGTTGCTGTTGGCCAGAGACTCATTGTATAGCGCTTTGAGCACGTTTAGTGGATATTGCACTATATTTTTTTAAAAGCTCAAGCTCAAGTGCTGAGTAAGAAATGGACTAAGCTTTGGAAGTTCAGAACAGACAAGAAAACTCTCAGCCATAAGCCCCAAGCATATGCAGATTTTCAGTAAAGTAGGTGAAACGTAGTAATAATAATAATAATAATAATAATAATAATAATAATAATAATAATAATAATAATAATAATAATAACAATAAAATTAACGATAATAATAATAATAATAATAATAATAATAATAATAATAATAATAATAATAATAATAAATAATAATAATAATAATAGTAATAATCATAATAATAATAATAATAATAATAATAATAATAATAATAATAATAAATAATAATAATAATGATGATGATGATGATGATGATGATGATGATGATGATGATGATGATGATGATGATGATGATGATGATGATGATAATAATAATAATAATAATAATAATAATAATAATAATAATAATAATAATAATAATAATAATATCATACTACAGAACATTTTCCACGGGAAAACGAAACCACGGGTTACCTAAATTATAACAACTTGCTGTAATGATCTGTAACATTGCAACATGGCATGACGAAAAACCCCGGATACAAACATAAACTTTTACGATGATGAGGTAGGGATGAAATTTTAAACTTTCAACACGTCCTCCTCTTCTCTCCCAAATTTTTTTGCAAAAGTTTAACCAGTACATCATCGCCGTACCTACTCTGGGAAAATATGGATTTAAAAATTTGGTCAGAAAACCATTTTTCAAAAATCGATTGAATTGGATGAACGTCATCTTGGCAAAATAGCTCAGATATGAGATGTCATGGATAACAACGAGAAGTCCCAGGTTTGAGAGTTTTTTTGTTTTTTTTTTTGTGTTTTTTTTTTTTTTTTTGGGGGGGGGGGGGGTCCCCAAGATGGGGCCATTTAAATGGATAGATATTTCAAGGACGAGTTTTCTGGCCAAAAAGTTAAAATACGTGTTTTTTCCAGAGTACGGCAGCTATCTCCCCTTAATTTGTAACATTGTAAAGCATCCGGGAGGTTGAAATGTGACGAGTAAGCTTGTTCCAGCTAGTGTTGCCAGGTTGGCGGCAACCCTGTAAAATGAGGGATACGTTGATAGAAGAAAAAGCGAGCATTCAACTTAGTGCATATAATGTATTGGAGGAGGAGGAGGAGGAGGAGGAGGAGGAGGAAAAGGAGGAGGAAGATGTGGAGGAGGATAATCACGATGATGATAATGATAATATGATGTTGATGATACTCATGACGAAGGCGACGACAATAATGTTGATTTTGAGGTAATTTATGGTTTATAACAAACATAACAGTATAGTGTGTCCATATTCGGCATTGTGTTGCATCCAAATCATTAAACGTGTTGCTAATGAATGTGCTTATGAAAGACTGCAAGGACTGATAATTACGTATAATTTATAATACAAACATTACACCAATTTGCACAGTGAATAATGCACTGCGTCCTGTCACCAATGTGTAACTACATCAAAGTGTTGATGATACGCTTATTAAAGATTATGATGGCTGATCATATGATCACATCTCCACTGTGTCAATAAACGAACCATATTCACGATACAGTAAATAACAACTCGAGGATAGGCCAATGAGTGCAATTTTTAAAAACCCCTTTCTGTCCTTTAACAATGAGGCTTGAACACGGGGACTTCTCGGGCCATAGTTCAATGTCTCAACCATTCGACCAGTTAGTTCGATCCTTGATATCGATTTTAACCCTCTCCTTGCCAGCCATTTTCAGGATTTTCCACAAAACGTCACACCCAACTAACACAGATAAATAGATTTTTTATCACTCAGACATAATAGCAGTAAGTTCTTGCGATACATAATTTCTTTAGCAAAACATGCCCTACAACACACTATTCATTTTCTTTAAATTTTATGATGTACAAGAGAAATTTGAATAAGAAAAATGTTGGTTGTATCGTATCGAATTTGATGATTTTCTTGTAATGGGTAAGGAGAGGGTTAAAAAAAAAAAGGCTGTTGATTTTATGCATTCTGATTTCAGTTGTCTGCCAAGTTTAGATAAAGTCCATGGAAATTTCCCGAAAGGTTGTTTTGGTGACACCGAAGATCTATAACACCAGAGATCTTGTATTAACAAGAATGTCAATACTCGCGTTAAGCTGGTTTTCAAATGGGAAGTCACGGAGGTTGCAGCAAATGGGCGGGGTTGGGTCAAACAGCATGCATTTTGTTGATGGTTAATCTAGGCTAGGTTCAGCCTGGAACTACATACTATGCGATAACGGAAACAAAACATGTGATTTTAAGTGCAAAATTCGCTAGATTGATGGGTCAGCGTGGCTGAGCGGTATCGTCTTTGCTTCGTACCCGAAAGGTACTGAGTTTGACTACCCGTCGCGCTGTATGGCAAGTCACATTAACTACATACTATGCGATAACCGAAACAAAACGTTGGATTTTAAGTGCAAAATTCGCTAGATTGATGGGTCAGCGTGGCTGAGCGGTATCGTCTTTGCTTTGTACCAGAAAGGTACCGAGTTTGACTTCCTGTCGCCCTGTGTGTGGGCTTGAGCAAGTCACATAGCCTTAGAATTTCCAATTGTGAAAAAAAAACGAAAAATTATTATTCTACTATTATTATGCGGCTGTGCAGTCTGACAAGTATGACACTCGCTTTCGGATCTATTGATCCTGGGTTCCAGCCTCGCTCAGCGCATAGTTGAGTCCTTGGAAAAGGCTCTCTACTCATATTCTCTCACCTTACTCAGGTCATCATCATATCTTGTCGCGCCAGTGAGTCAGCCAGTCCCGGGCAGTCTGGTTGCATTCCCTCAGGTCAGCATTGGTGCAGTGAGGTCCCAGCGAGCATTCGGACAGGATGTGGTCCATGGTCTGTCTGGGGTGACCGCATGGGCATTCAGTGCCCGGTGAGATTTTCCATTTAAAGAGGTTGGTGGCGGTGTTTCCCACCTTTGCTCTAGCTCTGTTCAGCGCCACCCATTCTTTTCTTTTGAGGTCTGTGCCTGCTGGGAGCTTTTCTGTTGGGGGCTGGAGGGCATCGTTTGCTGTCTTGTCCCATTCTACCCATTTGTCCAGGCGGAAGAATGCTGAGTGGTCTGGGTGAAGGCTCTCTACTGTGAGGAAGCTTTTTCTTGATTTGAGCCTGCTTTTGGGGCAATTGTGGTCATGAAGGGGGTGTCTCTGGTCCATTTCCTGTTTGTATTTTGTATTTGGGCATGAGCTTCCCTCCGGATGTGTGGTGGGGCTATTCCTGCTGCACGGTAGACCAGTGGTAATGGTGTTGCTCTCAGCTGGCCCGTTATGATCCGGCAGGCGTTGTTGAGCTCGGGGTCTAGCTTGGAGGCATGGCATGATCGGGCCCATACAGCTGAGCAGTACTCCGCAGTTGAGTAGCTGAGGGCCAATGCTGTGGTCCTTAGAGTTTTAGGGTCAGTTCCCCAGTTCATGTTTGCCAGCTTTCCAAGGAGGGCATTACGCGTGGACACTTTTGCCTTGGTCTTCCTCACGTGTTCTCTGAAGGACAGAGTCCGATCAAGCGTCACTCCGAGGTACACTGGGTGGTAGTTGTACTCTAATGTCTGGCCATTCCACTTGATGTTAAGTTTTTTGTGGGCTTGGTGGTTGTTGAGGTGAAATGCACACACTTGTGTTTTCCCTGGGTTGGCGTTCAGCGAGTTTTTAGTGTAGTACTTTGTAAGGGTGTCTAGGGCATTTGTCAGTCTGCTCTCGATTGGTTGGAAGGACACATCCTGTGTTGCGAGGCATAGGTCATCAGCATATATGAATCGGCGGATATTTGGGAACTCAGGCTGATCATTTGTATATATGTTGAAAAGTGTTGGAGCTAGCACTGATCCTTGGGAAGACCATTCTTCTGGGTGCGCCACCTGCTCTTCCGGCCATCCATTTCAACAAAGAAGCGCCTGTTTTCGAGAAGTGACTGGATAATATTTACAATTTTCTTATTCTTTATCATTTTAGCCACTTTGAGGAGTAGGATCTTGTGATTCACTGTGTCATAGGCTGCAGTGAGGTCGACGAAGACTGTGCCAGTGACCCGTTTTGTCTCAAACCCATCTTCTATGAATTGTGTAAGGTTAAGAAGTTGACCACATGTTGACCGTCCTGGTCGGAATCCAGCCTGGTCTGGAGACAGTTGTTCGTCTAGACTGGGTGACATGCGGGACATAACCATTCGCTCAAATAGCTTGTATGCGATGCACAGGAGGGAAATCGGGCGATAGCTTTTCTTGGATTTTGGATCTTTCCCCGGTTTCAGTAGGGCGACTACTCTTGCTTTCCTCCATGCACTTGGCAGCCTGTTTGTCCTTGCGCATACATTGAAGAGGTCCAATAGCCAGGATAGGGTTCTCGGGCCAAAGTGTTGAATCATCTCAGTTGTGATTCCATCCAGTCCAGATGCTTTTCCTGCCTTCAGATGGGACAAGGCCTCTAGTAGCTCCTCCAGGGTAAAAGAGTCAAGATGATCTTCACTATCCTTGAGGGCTTTGTCCATTTCACGTTTCAGGGCTTTTAGTTGGCCTCGTGCTTTCTTGGCTGGTTTCCCATTCAGTAGAAGCTGATGTGCTACTTGGTCAGGTGTTACTGCAGCCACACTTGTCTGGGTATTTTTGTCATTATTCAGTTTTGAAATTGTAGTCCAGGCCTTTTTGCTGTTTAGGGTCATATTGGTGGAGGTTATTAATTCCTTCCATCTTTCCGATCTTTCATCGGCTATCATTGATGTGAGTTCTTCACCCAGTTCTAGGGTTTCTTCACTGAAAGGATCCACCTTGTATGATTCAATGTATCTTTCATATAGTTTCTTGCTTTCATCTTGGAGACATGGAATATAACTTTTTCGGCATCCTCTGGGGATGTTTTTCTTTGCAACTTTCCATATGAGTGTTCTAAAGTCGTCGTATCTCTGTGGGTCACTTTTTATATTGGTGATCTTATTGTCTAAATCTTTAGTAAAGTTTTCCCAATTTGCTTTTCTAAAATTGAATCGTGGTATCGCATTTGATTCGAGGGCTTTAACAGCTGGTTTGATGCTGATGGTAATAGGCCTGTGTTGAGATTTCGGTATAGGCTCACCTACAGTCCTTTCAAAGTTTGAGAAGTGTTGAGAGGATATGAATGCCAGGTCCGGATTGTAACCTTTCTTCCACCGGGCACTCATAAAGGTTTTCTTGTCTTTGGGGTTATGGAGGATTGTGAAGTCATTGCCGGCCGCCCATTCCTCAACAGCATCTCCGTCAAGGTTATTTTGCTCATATCCCCATATAGTGTTATGGCTGTTAAAATCTCCAATGATCAGAGTTGGTTTTCTATCGGATAGATTCATTTGGGGCCACTTGAATGGGGTTAATGGAGGTTTGTACACAGATATGATGGTAATCAGTGTTGTTTCTACTCTGAGAATCTCAATGTCATTTTCTGAGTGATCATCGCTTTTCAGTATGGTAGATTTTTCTCGAGTGTACATGGCACTTCCATATTTTGGGTGTTCGTGGTGTATTACTAGTTGCATGCCAGGTATGCAAGGTGGTTTTGAGTCTTTGTGGGTTTCCTGTAAGCAAATTATATCTGCTTTTAGCTCTGTCAGTATCTTGCATTTGGTATGGGAGATTCCTTCTGTGTTGAAACTTACAACATTGAAGTTTTCCATTGTCTGGGCCGAGGGGCTATCCTTTTACCGCCCAATTTATTCTCTCTGGTCGCGTAGTGTAGCAATCAGTCTCCTTCAGAGAAGGATTACAAGAGCACGACGTGAACGTTTGCTACTTGCTCACCTTACTCAGGTGTAAAATGAGTACCTGGCCGTTAACAGCGTTGTCTCCGTACGAAAATAATTGTAATATCGCCTAACAGGCGCCATCTTCCGTCCTAAATGTTACATTTTGCTGTTGGCCAGGGATCCCTTGTAAAGAGTTTTGAGCACGTTTAGTGGACATTGCGCTATATAAAAGGTCATTTAACGGTTTTTATTTTGACAAAAGGGAAGTCTTATTATATATTCTTGTATAATCGGGTTTTCCCCAAAACGAAAGGGGTTTAAAATAGAATTTTGCACTCATTGGCCTATCCCCGAGTTGTTTACTGTATCGTGAATATAGTTCGTTTGACACATTTGGAGATGTAACTGGTCTCTTATAACAGCCATCTTAGTCTTTAATTAGCACATCATCAACACTTTGATGTAGTTACACATCGGTGACACGACGCAGTGTGTTATTCACTGTGCAATGTGGTGCAATGTTTATATATTATAAGTAATTATCAGTCCTTGCAGTCTTTTATTAGCACATTCATTAGCAACACGTTTAATGATTTGGATGCAACACAATGCCGAATATAGACACACTAAACCGTCGTGTTTGTTATAAACCATAAATTACCTTACGGAATTATGCATTAAGTTGAAAGCTCACTTTTTCTTCTTCTTCTTCTTTCAGCTTGTCCCTCGTTATCTTCGAGTTGTAATTTATTATTGCATTGCGAATGTGGTTCGTGTGTCACACAGTTGGAGAGAGAAGTGACTAATCTATAATATCAGCCATCAAAGTAAATCAAATTAAATTGATATTGAGCTTTTATATAGCGCAATATCAACTAAACGTGCTCAAAGCGCTTTACAAGGGGTCCCTGGTCAACAGCAACATTTAACATGTAGGACGGGACATGCCGCCTGCTAGGCGATATTACAATTTTTCGGACAAAGACAACACTGCTAACGGTCAGGTACTCATTTTACACCTGAGTACGGTGAGAGAATGTGAGTAAAGAGCCTTTTCCAAGGACTCAACTATGCGCCGAGCGCGAGGCTCGAACCTAGGACCTTCCGATCCGAAAGCGAGTGTCATACCACTAGACCACATAGCTGCACAGTCAGTTTATATCAGCTATCATAGTCTTTAATGATGAGGCTTGAATGCTAATGACACAAAGGTTGAAATGGAAATGTTTCAGTTGGGAACACTACAGATAATGGACGCTTCGGGTAAAGAACATTCGTCAGCAAAACATTAAACAGAGGAACGTACCTTTTCATTTTCATCTTTACGTAGTATTTTTTACTTTCTCAGGCTTCGGAGCCACACCCCCTCCCCCATCCCCCCTAAATCCCTCTCTACTTTAACCAGATGAATGTGCGACTAAGTGGTCATGTGGTATGGCACTCGCTTTCGGATCGAAAGGTCCTGGGTTCGAGCTTCGCTCGGCGCAGTCCTTGGAAAAGGCTCTTTACTCACATGCTCTCACAATCCTCAGGTGTAAAATGAGAACGGTGACAGAGTGTGAATAAAGAGCCTCTCCAAGGAATCAACTATGCGCTGAGCGAGGCTCGACCACAGGACCTTATCCGAAAGCGAGTGTCATACCACAAGACCACATAGCCGCACATAAAATAGAGATCCGATAAAAGTGTGTGGGAAACAGTGCCAGACAAAGCAAGAAATAAAAAAAAATACAAGAAAAAAAAACTTCTCAAAAAATTAGACGACCCCGACTTGGGATCGAACCACAGACTTTCTGATTACTAGTCAGACGGTTGTTTTGTTCTTGTATTTTTCTCTGTACACGCTTTTTCATGATTTACCTTACACCACTGTCTGCTCCCTAACCTTTCACTTTGATATTTGCCAACAGTATAGAAGTTATGTTTGACACTCTATCCAACGCAAGAGTCAAATTTAAATTATGGAGTTTAATGTATGGCCGCATATTTTAAAAGGAGCCACTGGTTTTTGAAGGCGTTAAGATCCTGAATTATTAATTGACATATCGTGTGGGTAACACAATAGTTTAAAATCTTTTCCAATTGGCTTCAACAGGCATGACGTCACTTCCCTCGTAATGACGCATGGCAACTTGGTAACTGTCTCTAAACTAGCGGAACAATGGAGGACGCCCTTATGAAATATTACTCCGACGAGCATAAAAGTGTATCCCGAGGAGAAAAACATTATAAATATGATCATGTTTTGACTTTTATACATTCTGATCACATGACATATGAAAAGTTCTAGCCAGCATGAAGAATAAAAAGTACCGATTTTCTGTGTTGAGAACCACGCTGCTCGCCCTTGCTGGGCGACGTGACATCAGACTATTGAATCCAATTTAGATAGTATGCGCGGAAGTATAACGGACCAACACACGACACTATGTGTAATCATGAACGTTTATAGTCTGGATAATACAGTTACGTGAGAATCACCCATAAACGCGGATAGCAACAAGAAAAAAAAAAACAATAACAAAGACCCGAGTGACGTCAACTTCATTCTATCTATAGTGCAGAAGGAACTAAATTGACGTCACTCAGTTATTTGTTTATTTTCTTTCAGACAGCCATTTCAAGAATTAGTTCTTTTGAAATTCTATCAATCAGACTTAACGTTTAGGGTTACACATCATTGTGTGCGTAGGTGAGGTGGATGTTAAGTAAGAATTACTCATAAGCAAGGATGGCAAAAAAAAAAAAACAATAACAAAGACCCGAGTGACGTCAACTTCATTCTATGCCATCCGCGTTTATGAGTAATTCTCACTTAACTGTATTGTCCAGACTATAAAAGTTCATGGTTACACATAGTTTTGTGTGTTGGTCCTTTATACTTCTGGATGGCAATGTTGTGATCTTCTTGGCAAAGCGCATACTATCTATGCAATGACAGCCAGTGGAGAGATCTATTTTGAATTTGTAAATAAGATGCTTACGTCACTTCCTGAGTATACGTTGTTATTTTATTGCCGATGTTTGGATAAAATAAATACAATTCTCTTTATTCATCTCAAAGGGGAACTTTGGCTTTACGGTCTATCCCAGGTGAAGGCTGGAATAGCCCAGCCGCAGTCGTAGTCGTTCAGAGCCATTCGGCCCTCGGACAAAAGCAATTGCTTGCTATCTTTTGGATACGACGCTAGTCTATCGCAAAGTTGTTTTTTTTCCGCGCCAACTCTAACAAACTCAACTAATCCATTTACTGCTGAGTGGACAAGGGGGTTCAGAAAAAAATCTCGACCTCACCCGGGATCGATCTCGGTCCCTTTGCGTGTGAAGTGAGTGCTCTCCCAACTGAGCTATCGGGACACTCAGATAGACATAGAGTTTGAAACCACCTTGTTTTGTTTGTTTTTTAATGGTGGATAGCTCATACGGTAGTGTCACGCTCTCCCCAGCCAGGCGGAGTTGCCTTACCAGTTAGGCGACATTTTTATTCTCTATTGTCTTCTGGCACATTCCTACTCGCTTCATTTCTTGTTTTTATCCTAACCTAGTCTCGACTTTCAGTTCCGTGTTTTGGATGGAAACTAACTGAATTGAAGCGGATCATTCGTCATAAGACACTGAGAGGACAGATCTTCGTTTTCTTCCGCGTCATTCTTCGATAGTTGTAGTAACATAATTTAACTTGCTATTGGGAGCGATCTATATTCATGTTTTCGTCCAACCGAGTTATCGATCACATGATTTGTTGCTGTACAACGATTGGACATTTCGCAATAAATGTAAACACTCTGCTGTGTTGTTAACATATCCATGAGTCACGCTTACCAAAATGACCAATTGTGAAGTTTCTCGAACCTTGTACACTTTTCACTAAACATTTGGTCATTTTGTTTAGTGAGAACAACTCACAAACGCGGATGGCAAAAACAATGACAAAGGCCTGAGTGACGTCATCTGCATACTATCTATACTGTCTATAGATAGTATGCAGATGACGTCACTCAGGCCTTTGTTATTGTTTTTGCCATCCGCGTTTGTGAGTTGTTCTCACTAAAGTGTATTAACCAGACTATAAAAGTTCATGGTTACACAGAGTTTGTGTGTTGGTCCATTATACTTCCGGATGGCAATGTTGTGAACTCCTTGGCCAAGCGCATTCTATATATGTGAACTTAAACGTATATAATTCATAAAGAAAATCCTGTGATTACTAGTCACCCATTTGGCGGTATAAAAACAACAACAATGATCAGAGAGAGAGATCGATTTCATTCACGTTATTGTTTAGAAATATCCAAGTATGTTTGTCCGAGCACGTGTGAAGGTGTGTCAAAAATTCCATGTTTTGATTTGTCTACAGGTTAATTGACAGGCTGGAATTGATGTGTTGATGTGCTGTTCAATGTCACACTGAGTAGTTGACATGTTAAAAACAAACTAGAGCTTTAAACTAGAACTAGAGCTTTTATATACCGCAATACCCACTTTACAAGGGGTCCCTAACCAACAGAAACACGTAACAATTGGAACGAGACATGATGCCTGTTAGGCGATATTACATTTCCCCCACAGAGACAAAGCTGTTGATGGCCAGGTACTCATTTTACGCCTGAGTATGGTGAGAGAATGTGAATAAAGAGTCTTTTCCAAGGACTCAACTATGTGCCGACCGAGGCTCGAACTTTTGACATTCCGATCTGAAAGCGAGTGCCATACCACAAGACCACATAGCCGCACAAACAAACAAACATGGAAGAATATCATAACTGCCACGATGTTTGTAATGTTGTTGTTTACGATGATGATGATAGTGATGATGATAATAATAATGATGATGATGATGATGATGATGATTATCACGATGATAATGATGATGATGATGATGAGGAGGAGGAGGAGGAGGAGGAGGAGGAGGAAAAGGAGGAAATGGATGAGGAGGAGGAGGAGGAGGAGGTGGAGGAGGAGGAGGAAGAAGAAGAAGAGGATGATGAGGAAGACGATGAGGAGGAAAAGGAGGAGGAAGATGAGGAGGAGGAGGATAATCACGATGATGATAATGATAATATAATGTTGATAATACAAATGACGAAGGCGACGACAATAATGTTGATATTGTCGTAATTCGTTTTATCATAATCAAAACCCAAGAATGTGTCCTATTGAAGCACCACAATAATAATATAAGTGTGATGATGGTGAATATGATGATGATGATAATAGACAACATTAAGAACTACAAAGACAGCAAAAACCAAACACAAACACCAACTATAACAATAATTGATACATAGTGACTAATCACAGACGTCCCTTTGTAAAAAACACAGACAAAATGTCATTATCTGATTTTAGCCACAAAACGTTCACCACATTCATCACTCAATATAAATACAAACCCAAACTTGCCAAAACTGATCAAACCCGAGGCTTTTTACAGAGAGACTCGTTTAATCATATTTGGCAAGTTGGTGGTTATTGTAATTAAGCAATAAAAGTCCTGAAAGTTTTACGGCCAAAATGTTTAAAAAGACATTTTTGGGGAGTGCGTCAGACAGATGTAACGAGTTGTCAGTTTTGGCGTTGTGAAAACAATGGCGTGTATCAGATGTGTGTAGTTATGATGGGATAATTAAGTCATTACGCCTGTCATTCTATCTAGTAGAGAAGTTACTAATTATGGAGATTACCTACTTGTGACCTTGAGTATGATTGGATTGGCGAAATATTGACTTATGAGTAGATACCAAGTACTCACTAAATGACCGTGCGCAATTATGGACTTGTGGAATTTATCATAATTTTACGACCACCAAGTCTGTCCCGATATAAAATAGTAAATATTGTCTAATTAGAGGAGAGAACAATACAATACAATATATATATATATATATATATATATATATATATATATATATATATATATATATATATACATACATATTTGCATACATTAAGATAGTATTCGCTTGGCTTAGAAGCTGACAACATTGCCATCCGGAGATATTACGGACCAAAACATAAAACAATGTGGAACCTTGAACGTTTATAGTTTGATTAATACAGTTTAGTGAGGATTACTCGTAAACGCGAATGGCAATAAGCAATAACAAAGACACAAACTCGCACGCACACATACACATTCTCACACATACACACACATACACACACACGCACTCACAAAACAGATAAAAGCTGATTTATGTGTTTTGATCTACGAGTATACAACTGATTACTGACTGATAACGCATGTAATTTGTTATTTATTTGTTACGGATGTATATCATTTGCATATTTTTGAATATGATTTCAATAATCTACATTTTAATACATGGAATAATGGGAGCGATCTATATTCAAGTTTTCGTCTAACCAAGTCATCAATCGCATGATGTGTTGCTGTATAGATAGAATGAAGTTGACGTCACTCGGGTCTTTATTATTGTTTGTTTTCTTTGATTTGTTTTTGTTTTTGTTTTTTTTTTTTTTGTGTGGTTTTTTTTTCTTTTTTCTTTGTTTTGTTTTGTTTTGTTTTTTTGTTTTTCTCCATTCACGTTTATGAGTAATTCTTACTTAATTGTATATCCACAGTCTGTAACCGTTCATTGCGACACAAAGTTTTGTGTGTTGGTCCGTTATAGTATGCGCTTGGCTAAGAAGCTCACAACATTGTCATCCGGAAGAATAACGGACCAACACAAACAAATAGGTGTTACCATGAACGTTTATAGTCTGTTTCATGCAGTTTAGTGAGAATTACTCATAAACGCGGATGACAAAAAAAAAACAATAACAAAGACCTGTGTGACGTCAACTTCGAACTATCTATACGATTAAATATTTCTGAACAAATGTAAACACGCTGCTTTGTTTATGAAAGTTATAAACATATCCATGTGTCAAACTGAACAAAATGACCAATCGTTATATCAGATATTTCAAAAAAACTGTGAGCACTTTTCACTATGTGTGTCACTTTGAGCATATTTTGCAATGTGACCAATGACCTCGATCACATGGAAAGATAATATAGATAATCCCCATTGACACTGCTTTGTTAGATAGTTGAACCTTGTTTTAAGTCATCATTTCTGCTAAGTGCTTGATGCATTTCCCTCCCTTTGCATGTAGGTTAACAGTGTCTGACCGTAGCCATCGCGCTTGGCTAAGAAATTCACAATATTGCCATCCGGAAGTATGTATAAATAGAATGATAAATAACAATGTGAAATTGAATGTAAGCTTAAATTTAATTACGAAAACAGAAAAAATGGACGTTTCAGGTTTCCCCTTTATCAACAAACAGGATGAATGAAACACCATCTCATTTATCTGTAGTGTTTTATTCATCCTGTTTGTTGATAAAGGGGAAACCCGAAACGTCCATTCTATCTGTTTTCGTAATTAAATTTAAGCTTACATTCAATTTCACATTGTTATTTATCAGGTCTATAGTTGAACGACACATTGGAACGATACAAAACAACAAACGAAAGCAATGGATGTCAATTAATAACAAAAAACACAGGTAAACCACAAATACCATCTAACTTACCACGAGTAAATAGACATCTGTAAGGTAGATTTACCTTTTCACAATTTATTTAATTAAAGTCAAGGTTAAACAAAAATATTTTACTAACCTATAGGTAGGTATGGGCCAGTTGGTATAGATTGATAGTTTGCGCTTGGCTAAGAAGCTCACAACATTGCCATCAGGAAATACTCGTATAACGGGGCAACACACAAAACTATGTGTAACCTTGAACTTTTATAGTCTGGTTAATCGTAGCCATCGTAAAGCTATAGATAGTTCGAAGATGACGTCACTCAGGTCTTTGTTATTGTTTTTTGCCATCCGCGTTTATGAGTAATGCTCACTGAACTGTATTAACCAGACTATAAACGTTCATGGATACACACAGTTTTGTGTGTTGGTCCGTTATACTTCCGGATGGCAATGTTATGAGCTTCTTAGCCAAGCGCAAACTATCAATCTATACCAACTGGCCCATACCTACCTATAGGTTAGTAAAATATTTTTGTTTAACCTTGACTTTAATTAAATAAATTGTGAAAAGGTAAATCTACCTTACAGATGTCTATTTACTCGTGGTAAGTTAGATGGTATTTGTGGTTTACCTGTGTTTTTTGTTATTAATTGACATCCATTGCTGAAATCCAAAAGGACTGGCAATTTGACGTCATTGTTTTGATTTTGCATAGCTTAGTGAGTTGTCGTTAATAGTGCTCATGGAAACAAGTTATTTCAATGGTTGAACTATTGAATACAACTCACGATTTGTTTTCTTTTGTGGCCAAAAACTGTAATTTTTTGGTCAGTGTCCGGTTATAGATAGTATGCGCTTGGCTAAGAAGCTCACAACATTGCCATCCGGAAGTAAAACGGACCAACACACAAATCTGTGTGTATCCATGAATGTTTATAGTCGGGTTAATACACTTCAGTGAGCATTACTCATAAACTAGGATGGCAAAAATCAATAACAAAGACATGAGTGACGTCATCTTCGAACTATCTATAGATAGTTCGAAGATGACGTCACTCATGTCTTTGTTTTTGATTTTTGCCATCCGTGTTTATGAGTAATGCTCACGGAACTGTATTAACCAGACTATAAACGTTCATGGATACACACAGTTTTGTGTGTTGGTCCGTTATACTTCCGGAAGGCAATGTTATGAGCTTCTTAGCCAAGCGCAAACTATCTATATGTTAACGTTGGCTACGGTTTAATCGTGGCCTTCGTAAAGTTATGGCCTGTCACTGACCAAAAAATGACGTCAAAATGCCAGTTTTTGCCACAAAAGAAAACAAATCGTGAGTTATATTCAATCGTTCAGCCAATGAAATAACTTGTTCCTATGAGGTCTACTAGCGACAGGTTTGAGAGTTCTTATTTGTTTGTATTTTTTTTTTTTTTTTACGAAATGAGATTCATTGTAATCGATCAATATCAAAAATTGGAAGGACGAATTTTCTGACCAAAATATTTGATACACGTGTTTTTCCAGGATATGGCAATGTGGTCTTGTGGATTGACACTCGCCTTCGGATCTGAAGGTCCTTAGTTCGAGCTCTGCTCGGTGCATAATTGAGTCCTTGGAAACGGTTCTTTATTCACATTCTCTCACCGTACTCAGGTGTAAAATGAGTACCTGGCCGTTAACAGCGTTGTCTCTGTCTGAAAAAAATTGAAATATCGCCTAACAGGCACCATGTCTGGTTCTCCATTTTACGCGTTGCTGTCGGTCAGGGACCCATTGTAAAGCGATTTGAGCACGTTTCGTGGATTTTGCGCTATATGAAATGGGAAGGTTAGTGAGAATTACTCATAAAACGCGGATGGCAAAAAAAAAACAATAACAAAGGCCTGAGTGACGTCAATCTCAAACTATCTATACGACGATTGAATATTTCTGAA
This sequence comes from Berghia stephanieae, assembly GCF_034508935.2. NCBI lineage: Eukaryota > Metazoa > Mollusca > Gastropoda > Nudibranchia > Aeolidiidae > Berghia > Berghia stephanieae. The sequence continues at coordinate 62,808,691 of NC_088364.1, forward strand.
CAAATGTAAACACGCTGAAAGCTCACATTTTTTATAGAGGTAGTAGAACTGATTGTCAACGACTTACCTACACCATAGATAATCCAATTCGTTCCATTCAGGTGTTAGAATAAAAACCAATACAAATCACAATGTTAGGATTCTATTGATACACCCTATCCGATAATGTACTTGAACCCAAATGTTACAATTGATCCAGGTAACAGGAAATGTTACGATTGTTATATCATGTTTACATTCCATTGCTACGTCGTGATTTCATTGTAAACAAAACATTTACTATTCCACTAGTGGAAAACACTATCATTCTCTAAGTTAAGTTATCGTTGAAAAATGCTTTAAACGCGTTGAATACTAAAAGTTGTATTCAAGGATTGCAGAATATTTTCGAACATTTTATTGGTGTGAAATTATATGTAAAAGACAGCTGATTGGTAATTATAAATAATCTTTTAGTGCGCATGAATACAAATCCAACGTTTTAAGTTTTGAGTCAAATTGTCATTCAAGCAGATGGAGAAAAATGCAAATTATTGTGAATCGAAGTACTAATACCATACAAATTGTTCACAAAATATCTAATAATCTTACTTGTAGGGGTAGAATAAATGTATTCTTTAATTTCTGTATTTGTTAAACTCGTTATATTGTTATCGTGCAATGACACATACTCGCAAGCTCGTTGTGTTATTGGGCACGATTTAAAAAAAACTCTTTACCTCTCCCTTTACCAGCTGTTTTCAGAATTGTCCCTGAATCATCACACAACCCAGTACTAAAATAGATTCTACTTCACTCAAACAGAAAAGCAACAAGTACATTCTATGCATAATATTGTTCATCTTAATAAGCTCTACAACACAGTGTCAAGTTTTTATAGCTATGAAGAAAACTTTTCTTTAAATTATGTGTTATACAAAAGAAATTAGAATGGTAAAAGTGTAATTTGTATCGTAACAAATGCGACGATTTTTAATTGTGGTAAGGAGAGGGTTAATAAATATAAGGAGATGAAAGAATCGTGTATAGATAGTATGCAGATGACGTCACTCAGGCTTTTGTTATTGTTTTTGCCATCCGCGTTTGTGAGTTGTTCTCACTAAACTGTATTAACCAGACTATAAAAGTTCATGGTTACACAGAGTTTGTGTGTTGGTCCGTTATACTTCCGGATGGCAATGTTGTGAACTCCTTGGCCAAGCGCATTCTATCTATACAATTACTATAACAATGTTTACCTTTCTCTGAGCACACAGACCGTTCCCTATCGTGGGTGTTTTCAAAACTACGAATTCGCCGCTACATTCGATTGATGATTCTGATTATTTATGATTTATTCTCGATTACAGTTGTCGGAAAACCATACTCAATGCGCTTCACAATGTTTCATTTATAAGATAAGATAAGATATACTTTATTGAACTGAATGGAAATTATCATAATGTTACACATCATTCATCGTTTATTAGCACAGATGTATACACTGTTATGGACTTATGAAAATACGAAGCTAATTAATTTCACAGCAGGCCAAATAAATCCATATTTACATATCATATGGTATCCGTGGGCTGCTTGTTATGCGAAACTTTTGTTACTAACACTCTTACAATTATCCATCTCTGCCTATAGCCAGGTACTCATTCAAGCCTGAGTCGAGTTGGATAATGTGTGTAAAGTGCCTTACCTGAGGTTACAACATCGGGGCCACCATTTTCTACCACCTGGGTACTGACCACTCTGAACGTGGCTTGAACTTTGTGATACATCGAGACAGCTTACCGTTGAATCACCGAGAAACACAAACTGTTTCCTACCGAAACAAACAAACATACACACACACAAACACACACACACACACACACACACACACACAGACACACATTCCAGGTAGATGTTTTCAGTCGTGTAAATTTGTTTGAAATCATTACAAAAGATATCATATCATACATGACGGCTCTATAGATAGTATGCGCTTGTCTAAGAAGCTCATAACATTGCCTTCCGGAAGTATAACGGACCAACACACAAAACTATGTGTAACCATGAACTTTTATAGTCTGGTTCATACAGCTTAGTGAGAATCACTCACAAACGCGGATGGCAAAATACAATAACAAAGGCTTGAGTGACGTCATCTTCGAACTATCTATAATATGTTACAATTTGAAGGACAGGATTATTTTTTTTTAAAGAAGAAAAATCTAGTCTACAGTCAGACACCGCTATGTGGGCGCCTGTTAGGTGATATTGCCATTTATTTCCGACGGAGACAACGCTGTTGACGGCCATGTACTCGTGTTACACTTGAGTACGGTGAGAGAATGTGAGTAAAGAGCCTTTTCGACTCAAGGAGGATTCAATTATGCGCTGCTCGTGACTCAAACCCTCTCAGGACCTTCCGATCTGAAGGCGATTGTCATAATCCCAAAAGACCACGGCATACAACCGCGGGATCGAAAGGGGTCCCCATTTTGAGAGGATTTATTATTGAAAAACAACAACAACAACAACAACAACAACAAAAACAAAAACAACCCCAAAACATGTTCTGCTAAATTATCAAATTGAAAGTTATCTGATGCAGACAGCCGAGGGATTAAAAAATTGAAACCAGAAGTGAATTTTTTTTCGAGAACGTCTTTATGAAAAACAAACAACTATCTATGAGGCTGTTTAAAATAGGGGTAGCGAGGCACCCCGGTATCGTGTTTACTTCATACACAGAAGGTACCGAGTTCGAAACCCCCGCCGCGCACCCCCGTTTAGTCTTGAGCGAGTTAGCTCACCCTAGAACACTTTGCGGCGCTGCATTGCGCGACACATTCTTGGGTTCATAACAGTTTTCCATCGGCGTAGACCCTAAAGACTAATATATTATTATTGTGTCCTTTTTAGAGTGAATAAATGGAATTTTATTTTAGATACACGTGACCTGTCATGTCGAAGCGATGAGATGTTGTGAAGACCTCGGTGTGAGTGATTGAATGTATAGACAGAAAGTATGAAAATTGAGGTTCATTCCGATTTGTTCTAGTCGACATGTACATATAAGGAAACAAACCTTAAAAATTCAAATGCATCGCAGGCGTGGAGGATGATTAAAGAAATGGGTGGCGTTAACAACAAAAAGACAGATTTTAACAATGACACACATATGAATATCGAGGAATTAAATAAGTTTTACTGTCGATTCGACACCATTGACAACGTACTTTCAAAAATTAATATCATAACAAAAAATACGTCTCCTCCGTCAGAAATCGAAGAAGAGGCGGTCATCAATGTTCTTAAATTATGTAAAAAGAAAAAAGCACCAGGTCCAGATGGACTTAGTGGGGAACTCATTTCAAACTGTAACAACCAACTAGCTGTCCCTTTCTTGCCTATTTTCCAACGTTCAATAGATGAACAGAAAATCCCAATTATATGGAAAACATCGACTATAATTCCAGTACCCAAAAAGAATCCACCAACTCAGCTGAATGATTATAGACCTGTTGCTTTAACATCAATTATTATGAAATGTCTGGAAAAGATTCTGAAAAGAGAGCTGTTGCAATTTATATATGACCAACACATACTTGATCCATATCAGTTTGCCTACCAACAAAATCTTAGTGTGGAAGACGCACTCCTCACAGTGATGCATTCAATATCAAATCACTTGGATGTTTCACCCGCCAACTACTGCCGAATCCTATACGTCGATTTTTCGTCTGCCTTTAATGCCATGAAAACCAACATATTAATTAGTAAACTGCATGCTCTAAACCTTCCCCATTACCTCATCAACTGGTATAACAACTTTCTCATCGATCGCCCCCAACATGTCAGAGTAGGCTCAAATATATCATCAGTAAAAACTCTTTCAAACGGATGCCCACAAGGGTGTGTAAGCTCACCTCTACTTTACATCCTCTATACAAACGATTGTGTGGCTAGCTTTGATAACTGCCAACTCATCAAGTATGCTGATGACACCGCAATACTCGGCCTGCTCAATGATTCCGTCTCCGAATTTAAATACACTGAGCAAGTTAGTAAATTCAGCAAATGGTGTGCCGATAACTGTCTAGAGCTCAATGTAACAAAAACAAAGGAACAACTGTTTGATCACAGAAAAATAGGAAAAAGAGCAAGACAAATAACAAAAATTAACAATCAGGCGGTTGAAACTGTTGAAACGTTTAAATACCTTGGTGTAATTATAGATAACAGTCTAAGATTTGAATCGCACACCAACAATGTCATCAAAAAATGTAACCAGCGCTTGTATATACTCAGAAAATTAAGGTCTTTCAATGTGAACAGAAAGACCATGATACAAATCTACAAGTCATTAATATTGAGTATCGTTTCGTTTGGCATCACAACGTGGTATGGAAGCTGTGGAACAAAAGAAAAATCCAAACTACATAGAACCCTCAGAGAGGCTTCAAAAATAATTAACACAGACCTTAGAAGCCTTGACACAACTTATATTAATGCAGTTGAGAAGAAATCTTTTAACATTATCAACGAAAAGAGGCATCCGCTGAACGAAAAATTCCAACTTCTGCGCTCCGGAAGACGGTATCTAGAAGCAAAATGTCGGACAAATCGACATAAGACAACCTTCATTCCAACCGCCATAAAATTAATTAACAAATCTTCTGTGGAAAAATGAGACAACCAATGAAAATAACGAGAAGCAGTGTCGTGAATCATCATCATCGACATTGCCGCCGTCGTTATCATCATCATCATCATCATCATCATCATCATCATCATCATCATCATCATCATCATCATCATCATCATCATCATTATCGTAGTCATCATCATCATCATCATCATCATCATCATCATCATCATCATCATCATCATCATCATCATCACAATCATTGCCATCTTCTTCTTAATATAAGACACTATATTTATAATATGGTTATCTGCTGTCCCAGCAAATATATCGTATCGTTCTATCTGTCTGTGTGTGTGTCTGTGTGTATGTATATATGTATGTATGTATGTATGTAAGTATGTATGTATGTATGTATGTATGTATGTATGTATGTATGAATGTAGGCATGCATATACGATGATATGCTGGTTTGTATGTATGTCTGCATGTATGTATGTATGTATGTATGTATGTATGTATGTATGTATGTATGTATGTATATGTGTTTGTATGTACGCTCATTTCTTTTGTATACACGTGTAGAAACAATGTGCAAGCGTGTATGTTCGTGTATGGCTGTGTCTGTATTTGTAAATGTGTTGATGTTCATACCATGAACCAAACTGAGCATTGTTTACCTCACATGAATTGCCTTTAATTTGGACAATAAAGATTATTATTATTATGTCTTATATGCAGGTCTGAGAGCCGAACCCACTTATGGGCCTCGTTTCACATTGTTGTAATGGACAATATTTTGCGTTGCCTTTTCTTAAAATTTCCAGTACAACAATGAGCCCATACGGGAATTGGATAATAAGAACTGCAAAAGAGTGCACGTCGGTTATAAAGGAAAATAAACACAATTGCTCCCACTACAAATAACTCAAAACTTCGGGTGTCTTTTCATTATTATTCTAAATTTGTGTGGCTATGTGGTCATTAATAATATGGTATGACACTCGATTTGGGATCGGAAGGTTGAGTTTGAGCTTCGCTCACTTGGCGCATAGTTGAATCCTTGGAAAAGGTATTTTACTCACATTTTCTTACCGTAATCGGGTGTTAATGAGTACTTGGCCATTAACAGCGTTGTCTATGTCGGAAAAAAATGTTATATCGCCTAATAGGCGTCATGTCTTGATCTACATGTTACGTGTTGTTGTTGGTCAGGAGCCCTTTGTAAAGCGGTTTGAGCACGTTTAGTCGGTTTTACGCTATATAAAAGCTCAAGCTTCTCTTTTATTTAAATTTACCTTTTTTGGGGATCTGATTCTTCCAGACATCAAATCGTTTCGAGCCGGCGGGTTACTTATGTCTTATTTTACTCTGACGTCAATCATGTATGTTAAATAGAACTTGCACATCTTTTCATAATGGACGATGACTCCACAAATGCTACATTATAAGCTTTAGTATAGGGCAATATCCACTAAACGTGCCCAAAGAGCTTTACAAAGGGTCCCTGACCAACAACAACACTTAACATGTAGAACGAGACATGACGTCTGATAGGCGATATTACAATTTTTTTTCTTCCGGCAGATACATCGCTGTTAACGGCCAGGTATTCATTTTACACCTGAGTATGGTGAGATAATGTGAGTTAAAAGAGTCTTTTTCAAGGACTCAACTATGCGCCGAGCAAGGCTCGAACCCAGGGCCTTCCGATCCGAAAGGGAGTGTCATACCACAAGACGATATGACCGCACATAAATTATCATAAGGTATTTAATTTGGTAACAAACCTTTTATTCCACGAATTAGAAAAAAAATACATTGAAAACAACGTTAGATTAAATTAAACAAGTGATAATGATAATATTAACTAAAAGGTTTTATTTCACGTAACACATTTAATAATATTATAATGCTGAATACACACATCAGTCCAATTTTTACACACTCACGGTTATAGCACACTTGCCATTATAAATAGCTGCCATCATGATAATATAACATGATATAATAATAAATTATAATAATCATAATAACCCAGCACAGAGATGAAAGCATCCGATTGGATTCAAAGACGACGCTGTCAAATGTCACGTGATTTGAAATTTTATTTTCATTGTTCAGTCAACTGTAACATGTGACCGAGCCTCTCATAACGGTGTTATTATTATGTGGGAATAGACTAGAATTAACAAAATGGAGTTTGTTTGAAATGAAGATTAACAAAATACAGAAATTTATCGTGTCCTATCTATCCATCATCGAGGTAAATTGAAGCGATCAATTTTTTTAAGGATGAGTTTTCTGGCCTAAATTTTAAATACTTGTTTGTTTGTTTGTTTTGGTTTTTTTTAGTTTTGTTTTGTTTTGTTTTTTAATTATAATTATTATTTGATATAAAACCAGTATCCACAAATAGTGCTCAGAGGTGCCTTACAACATTTTTTTGGTATCACACAAATTCATTCATTCTACTATAAAACCACCACAACAGCCACACACATAATATCTTGTTCGAAGTTCACATAGAATCACGATGAAAAAGATTAGTTTTAAAAATGTCGTTTGAAGACTGGTAAACTTTCAGATTGTCGGGTTTTAGATGGTAAATAATTCTATATGATTGGAGCGATTTGCCTTCATACAATATAATATAATTCTCTTTATTCATCCCCATGGCAAAATTTTCTTTAGGGTCTATTCCAATGGAAGACTGGATCGAATAACCTAGGTGTCAGCCGCAGTGCAGCGCCGCAATGTGAGCTAGGGCGAGGTGACTTGCTCATGGCCACACAGCGCAGCAGCGGCGGGTGATCGAACTTGGTACCTTTCGGGAATGAAGCTGCCCCATAAGCCACGCTGCCCCATTCAGAATAACATTATAACTTAGAAATAGACTGGCTGGTGGTAAGAAAAAACGTTACACCCATCACAGGGGTGGACCCAATCAATCAATTAACACATTGGGAAAGGTATCCAAAATGAATGGAACAGTTTCAAACAAAAGATAGAAAGAAAAAAAAATGAAAATATCAACCACAGATCGTTTCGCGCTCAAAACCCTTCTTCGCCCACTTATAAAAAACAAACAAAAAGAACAAACAAAAAAACATCGTTACCTCATTTCAGAACTAAATGAAATAATAGTTTGTTTTGTTTGCTTTTAACTGATTTTGTTTTAGGTTGAAGAAGGGTTTTGATCCCGAAACGTCCCGATTTTGGTATTTTATTCCTTTTTTTTATTTGTTATATTCCATTTTATTTATTGCTTTTTACGATCCATAAGGTCCAGCAGATTTATATCACGTTGATATGAGTATCCGGCGCAAATCGTATGTGACAATTTGGTTTGAAATGTGGTCTGTTGTGTAGACAAGCTTCACCAGTGATCTGTTTGATCTTAGAGGTGATACCATTAACTCACTAAACCCTAACACCGACTATATCCGTATAGTTTACCCGGGTTGCTTTACCCGATGACTGTTTATTACATTTTTCTGAGACAAATTAGAGGCGTAGTATCAAAGCTAATGTTTCTAGTTTTTACATGTTATTGGTAGTTGAATAAAACTATCTATGTACATGCTCATTTTTTCCAATTTTGTAAAGTAGCAAAAATGTCTAGGAATGAGTGAGTTAATGGAATATTCTTTCGCTCCTACAATTGTTGATATTGTGACAATGTCAACATAAACACTACAATAGTTGATATCGTGAAAATGTCAACATAAACACAACATAAATGGTTTCTCCTTACAGAATTAGTCTGGGTGTGTGGACCTATTCTATGTGGACCAAATGGTATTCTGATTGCAAATACTGGAACTCGATCTGATATGCTTGTATTTTATGTGTGTGTTCGTGTGTTTGTTTGTGTGTGTGTGTGTGTGTGTGTGTGTTGCGCGTATGTACGTTTGTGTGTATGCGTTATATGTGTATGTGTGTGTTTGTGTATGTATGTGTATGTCTGTGTGTATGTGTTTGTTTGTGTGTATGTGTGTGTATGTGTGTGTGTGTTTGTGTGACACACCCCTCAATCCTTTATTATGTAGAAATAAACCAGATGACCAACCAAAAAAAAAAAAAATAAAATAAAATAAAAAAATAAATTAAAAAAAAAAATAATAATAATAATAATAATAATAATAATAATAATAATAATAATAATAATAATAATAATAATAATAAATGGCATTTATATAGCGCTTTACCCCGTTGTCACAGGCTCTAAGCGCTTTACGGTGTGCTATAAAACAAAACATATTATTACAGTAAGACAGGTCGTGTTGATGGGAAAGTGATACGAATTCAATTTAACTACAACAAAATATGATAATAATAATAATAATAATAATAATAATAATAATAATAATAATAATAATAATAATAATAATGATAATAATAATAATAATAATAATAATAATAATAATAATAATAATAATAATAATAATAATAATAATAATAATAATAATAATAATAATAATAATAATAATAATAATAATAAATCCAAAAACTTTAGCTCCTTCAGAATATATTTTCGTTCTTGATTACAAATGTAAAATAACATTTTTAAAAACATCGACAAAAGTCTCATCTTTCTGGTTATTTCTTCAGTGTTCACTAGAGCTGAGGCGGGAATTGGTTTGTAAGGTTCTTGCGAATACCAAGTCTTGTATGGAAAGGTCTTTCGAACTCCAAGCCGCTCGGTTTGGTTTCTGTCATGGAACCTAGATCAATCGTTTTGTGACCTAAATGAATCGTTTTGTGACCTATATGGATCGTTTTGTGACCTGATGAATCATGTTGTGTGTGCAAGCCATGCGGGTAAGTACATCGCTTGCCAGTAGTCAGAAGAATATAAAACAGCGAAGCTGCGTCTGAAAAAAAAACGAACCATAACCCCAACAACTTAACTTTTCAAAGGCGAGGTTCAATCTTACTTGGAGCTAAAAGAAGATCTTACTGTTTTCATCAAAAGACAAATAACGGCAATGCAATTATAGTTTAATCGAAGCCCGGGTTGCATTGGTAGAAACGATTGATTCTGCATTAAAAATAATATAAAGGGAAACTATAATTTGAAAACAAAAAATAAATCAGTGCCACTGGCAAAGGGGTAATTGCACACATCGCCTAGCTTCCTGTGACACTCCTACCTCAGTTGCCAATCATAAAATATAGAATAAATTGAAAAAAAAGAAATCAGCAACGAAAGAGTTGAAAACAAATTCGATCCATTGACCAGAATATTGTTCACAAGAAGAGTGAAGGGGGTAGGTGGCGGAGAAGAGAAGAAAAACCCAGTGGAAATGTAACCCTTTAAAGGCGAAATTCGATCCTATTTTGACCCAGCATCATATCTTCCGTTTTCATCAAAAGACAAGTAACGCTTTGATAATTGAAGTCCGAGTCGTGATGAACGGACTGCTGTCTTTGTGGAAACGCTTACAATGATAAAGATAAAGAGAAACAATTACCTGAAAACAAAATAAAATCAACTTCGCTGTTAAGCGGTGCAAAACCTGCACGGCACGCGTAGCCCTCGTCAAATTATAGCCTGACACAGACCAAATAATGACGTCAAAAGACAGGTATATATAATATATATATATATATATATATATATATATATATATATATATAATATTATATATATATAGAGAGAGAGAGAGAGAGAGAGAGAGAGAGAGAGAGAGAGAGAGCGATAGAATAATCAGTGTGGGGAGAGAATTCATTATCTCTGTCATTTAACAAACTTCGGCATAATGCCTTTTACATTTTGGCAACAAAACACATTATCTTCATATCACATTGATTCTTAAAGAAAAGAAAAAAAACAACGTGCAAAGATCTCAAAAATCTAACACTTCAAACCTGTATTACTATTTGCTATACAATTGCTCATTGTTGTTATACTTTCAAATAATCAAACCAACCTAAATTGAGCATAATATAGCGCAATATCCACTAAATGTGCTCAAAGCGCTTTACAAGTGGTCACTGGTCAACAGCAACATTTAACATGTAAGACGGGACATGCCGCCTGTAAGGCGATATTACAATTTTTCGGACAAAGACAACGCTGTTAACGGCCAGGTAAGCATTTTACACCTGAGTACGGTGAGAGAATGTGAGTAAAGAGCCTTTTCCTAGGACTGAACTAAGCGCCAAACGCGAGGCTCGAACCTAGGACCTTCCGACTAGGCCTAGTGATCATTACAATCACGTTAAAACAAGTAAATTATTAGTTATCCGACCTGTATATATATGCATGTTAGAGCCGCCATATCAATTATCCATCGATTATAAACTAAAAGATTTCTCACTAATTATTTTTTTAAATACATTTTGCCAATGTAAATATTGCGTATCATTTTCCCCCATGTGTTCATTCCTATCTCAATCCATGCGTAACAATGACGGATCTTGATAACAAAGTGACACATCCTGGTTCTTGAATGACTTGCCGACAACGCGACAACAGAACCCATGTCAATTTAATCTGGTAACGTGTTAAATATCACACTTTGGAAAAACACCTATTTGAAAAATTTGGCCACAAAACACTGCCTTTCAAATATCGATCGATTTAAACGACCCTCACCTTGGCAAAAACTCTCGAACCTGGGACGTCGTGAAATATTCAAGGAAATACCAGTTTTCAAGTGTTTTTGACAAGATTAGGGTCATTGATATCAATCGATATTTGAAGGACGAGTTTTCTGGCCAAGTTTTTAAATACGTGTTTTTCCAGAGTACGGCTGTTAACAGTGTGATTCCAGGAATGGAAGTATGCAGAAAATAACATATTTTTCCACTTATAGCAATTGAAGGCTTGTTTTCCAAAACTCGTTAAGTCGATTTTTCTACTTTTTTTTAGATTTTCCATCCATGAGATAAATTGAAATGTAAACTTTATTTTAAGCACCAATTGACACAAGATTTTCCCTTAGATTTGTGTGAATTTGAAGTTTAAATATGATAAAATAAGAGACAGAATGAGACATTTTAGGGGAAATAATCCTCAATATCTCAAGAGGGGAAAAACGGAGTTAAGGAGTTTTAGAAAACCACTCTTCAATTGGTCTCAAATCCTGAATGATTGCTTTGATATATCGACGACAAGTAGCAATGACATTTTTGCTGCTTGAGGATCGAAGGAAAAGATAACGATAAGTAATGAAATGTAAGCTCCAATTTATCCAGTAGCAAAAATAAAATAAAATAAAAAATAAAATTCCCTTTATTTATCCCCAAGGGAAAATGTGTCTTTAGGGTCTATGACAAGGGAAGAAGGAATAACCCAGGCGTCAGCCGCAGTGCAGCGCCGCAAACTGAACTAATGCGAGGTGGCCTGCTCAAGGCCACACAACGAGGCGGGTAGGTCTAACTCGGTACCTTTTGGTACGAAGCAAAGACCGAATAACTTTGTTCCAGAATAACTTTGTTCGGCAATAGAACCCGAAAATGAGCACCTGTGTTGTAGCCTTCAATGAATCAAAGAGATTTTGAGTTTGAGACAAATCTACATTTCTAAATGAAGAGTAGCAATTGCACGTTACACTTTGGATAGTACCCTATTCCATAGTACTTTCCGCCGGATCTATTTGACCCAGCTACCAATTACTGCAGTGTAGACATAAGAGTCATAATATTCGATACAAGTCCTTTTGGTTGTTAGACGAATGCTCTAGCAATTCGATACTCAGCAGTGCCTAGTGTCATACCACTAGACCGCATAGACGCATGTGATCTTGTCGTATGACACTCCCCGCTTTCGGATCGGAAGGTCCTGGGTTCGAGTCTCGCTCGGCTCAGCGCATAGTTGAGTCCTTGGAAAAGGCTCTTTACTCACATTCTCTCACCGTAATCTGGTACCTGTAAAATGACTACTTGGTCGTTTCGTTACCAGCGTTGTCTCTGTAGGAAAAGAAATGTAATATCGCTTAAGAGGCGTCATGTCTCGTTCTGCATGCTACGTGTTGCTGTTTCTCAGGGACTCCTTGGAAGGAGTTTTGAGATAGTTTAGTGAAAATCTATGTGGAAAGCTCTTTTTTTTAAAGGCCAAAACGACAGATCTGTTCCATAGAAAAGGGTGACATTGGATTGTTTGGAGGAATATGGATGCATTTCGTATTCTATCATTGTATAATGGGCACAATCGTCTTTCTTGGCAACTCCCATTCCTACAGATCAAAGAATTTAAAATAACGATTTTTTTTAAAACGTAGCATTTTCCTAATTGTCCTTAGTCATTTAACATGGGGGACTTGTTCTATTTGTACGATAATAATAATAATAATAATAATAATAATAATAATAATATAATAATAATAATAATAATAATAATAATAATAATAAATAATAATAATAATAATAATAATAATAATAATAATAAATAACATGTGTTGAGCGTTTTCAATGACCCAAACAACCCAAAGCGCTAAGAGATTGATCATGAGACCGACCGTTTACAAAGATGACCTAAAAGTAACCCCGATAAAAGGTTTTACGTTTACAGTTCTGTTGACCAAAACAATCGGATAGATCGATCGATAAAATAAATCGATCATTTCCACAAGACGTAGACTTGGAAGTTAAATAACTTCAGGTGGAGAGATGACATACACACTTCCTCTTTTGCCAGTTTTCTCACGTAAACTTAATGGTAAGATACGGTCCATTAATTTAACATGTAGATAGACACCATATAGACAGCCCATAAAACAGTAGGAGAATAATGAAGACAGCGATTTCATTGGAACATTAGGCGTGGTGAAAACACACATAAAATACAACACCCTTAACACTTGGCCGATTGTCTCTCTCTCTGTTGACCACTTAATTAACCGGTAGATAACCACGCCTCTCGGACAATCGTCATCATGTAAACAATGGCAGTGATTGGTAGACACAGCAAACTACACAGGTTTTACTATCGATGGTAATGTGTTAAGTGTAAAATACCCACTGTTCTACCGCTTGATCAGTAGAATCAGCACAGAAAACTATGTGTAAACTTAGACGTTTTTAATATGATCGACAAAACCACGTAATAACTAGTCACCCTTTTGTCAATATAAAAACAATAACAACTATCAGATGGAGGTCGAATTCGTTCACGTTATTGTTTATAAACAACTAACTATGTTTGTCCGAGCACGTGTTAAGGTTTGTCACAAATTCCATGTGTGTGAATTGCCGTACTGTAGATAAACTCGTATTTAAAAATTTGGTCAGAAAACTCTTCCTTCAAAATTAATCGTTTTATATGACCGTCAACTTGGCTGAAAAATTCTCGAACCTGAGACTTCTCGAAGTTTTGCCACAAGATTTTGACAAGATGAGGGTCATATAATTTGATGGATATTAATTTGAAGGACGAGTTTTCTGGTCAAATTCTTCAAGATGAGTTTTTCTAGAGTACGGCTGTTCACTGATAAACATTCACCGCTCAGAATTTGACATGAGGCAATAGCTGACCAATTACTGTGAGACGTTCACCGTTCATGGCTTGACAATTGAGAATGACAGACCAATTCTATTAAAATACCACAGGTAAATGTTGAAAATTACACACCGTTCCGAGCTTGGCATTAATTTATTAGTAGATGACCAGGTGTTTTATGATATTTTTCATCGTTCAGTGATTGTCTTGGGAAATAGCAGACCAAATCATTGAAAACCACAAAGGAAAAGAAAATGCGAGCTTTTATGTAGCGCATTATCCACTAAAAGTGCTCAAAGCGCTTTTCAAGGGTTCACTGACCAACAGCAACATTAAACATGTAGGACGGAACATGATGCCTATTAGGCGATATTACAATATTTTTTATCCGACAAAAACAACGCTGTTAACGGCTAGGTACTCATTTAATACCAGAGTACGATGAGATAATGTGAGTAAATAGCTTTTTTTTCCTAGGACTCAACTATGTGCTTAACAAGGCTCGAACCCAGAACCTTCCGATCCGAAAGCGAGTGTCATACGACTAGACCACATAGCCGCATATTGTTATAAGACGAGACACATTGACGCTAGGGTATAGATAGCATGCGCTTGGCCAAGGAGTTCACAACATTGCCATCCGGAATTATAACGGACCAACACACAAACTCTGTGTAACCATGAACTTTTATAGTCCGGTTAATACAGTTTAGTGAGAACAACTCACAAATGCGGATGGCAAAAACAATAACAAAGGCCTGAGTGACGTCATCTTAGAACTATCTATAGACAAATTATTCCCCTTGCATTCCAGGTCGCACATTTAGCAATGGCTGACCAATTCTGATCCATTAACCTTTTCTTTACCAGCCATTTTCAGAATTTTCCCCAAAATTTCACACCCACCCACCCAACACAAAATAAAAATAATTTTCTTACTCAAACAAAAAAACAAAAAACAACAAATACATTCTATGCGTAATATCGATTAGCAAAATGAACTCTACAACACAGTGTCACGTTTTTATAGCTTCTATAATAAAACGTTGTTCCTTAAAATGTGTCATTTACAAAGGAAATCTGAATGATAAAAGTGCTGGTTGGATCGTAACGAATGTGACGATTTTCCTGTGGTTGGTAAGGAGAGTTAAACATCAAAGGGATCTCATAGATTTTACTTGCTAGAGATTTGGCATTTGGACATAACTGACCAATTCTTTGATACCATCCAACCTACCTTAACATTGTGCGGCTATGTGGTTGTGTGGTATGACACTCGCTTTAGGATCGGAAGGTCCTGGGTTCGAGCCTCGCTCGGCGCATTGTGAGTCCTTGGAAAAGACTCTTTACTCACTTACTCTCACTTACTTACTATCTAAGAGAACGAAGTTGACGTCACTCAGTTCTTTGTTATTTTATTTTGCCATCCGCGTTTATGAGTATTTCTCACTAAACTTTAGGGTTGCAAATAGTTTTGTGTGTTGGTCCGTTATACTTCCGGATGGCAAAGTTGTGAGCTTCTTAGCCAAGCGCATACTATCTATAAACGTTAAAGATTACACACATATTTATGTGTTGATATTATTAATCTGGCCGACAGAACAGGTGAGAATTTGTTCCTAAACACAAAGTATGAATTTCAAGGGCCAGGCCCTCCCAGACACATTACCGTTTTGAAAAGATTGGTCACCAATCATAGGCCTATTGTGACATCGTTCCAGGGAAAACCCTGTCATGTCGTTTCCAACAGACTATGTGAGTGTATGTGACCTTCACAGACAATGTGTGTGTGACCTTCATCACAGACCCATGGTGCATCTATTCTGTTGTACTCTGGAAAAATAACTCATATTTAAAATTTTGGCCAGAAAACTCGTCCCTCAAAAATCGATAGATTTAAAGACCCTCATCTTGACAAAAACTCTCAAACCTGGGATTTCGCGAAGTCCCAGGTTCGCGAATGTTTGCCAAGCTGAGGGTTATCTAAATCGATCGATATTTGAGGGGCAAGTTTTCTGGCCAAATTTTAAATATGGTTTTTTTCAGAGTACCGAATTATTGCCCTGTCGGGAATGTTAAAATGCTGACAGGTTAAAGTTCATGATTCATTGTACATACGTAGTGTGTAAGTACAAAAATTAATCGTGGGATCTTTCGTTCTCACAGACACACATCTGTTTGTTGTTGTTGAAACGCATAAAAAAACATGGAATTGAATAAAGTGTGTACAACTGAGACATCTCGTGTTCATGTTTTTGAATCTTTGCCGGTGTACCACGCGAGAATGACTCTACCAAAAAAAAAGACTCTAGAGTTAAATTGGCGTACGCGGGTACACTCTAGCGTCAGTCTCGCGGCCGCGAGGCTAACTCTAGAGTCTGTCTCGCGTACATCAATTTAACTCTAGAGTCTTTTTTTGAAATCATCCTAAAATTTGACTGTTCCTTATTACCGACAAAATCTATTTTTTTAAAAAGGACAAAACAACAGCTTCACAAAATAAGAGATGAATTCACAGTATTTCCATTAAAAAAAAAATCTTAATCTAGTACTGACACGGTAGTTTCGGTGTACCACGCGAGAATGACTCTACCAAAAAAAAATACTCTAGAGTTAAATTGGCGTACGCGAGGTACACTCTAGAGTCAGTCCTCGCGGCCGCGAGGCTAACTCTAGAGTCTGTCTCGCGTACGCCAATTTAACTCTAGAGTCTTTTTGGTGATAGAGTCATTCTGGCGTGCTACATCGGTGCTTCTGTTTTTTACGAAACCCACCGACACCCATATTCCCAGGTACATTCCCTACGGGTGTACGCGTCCTTGAGTCCCTGATTCACTCCCCAATGCTGGCTACTCCCCATAACTTTGTCGGATTTCGTGAAATAGAAACACACCAGGGCGTGGCTATATTGGTTGATTTGGTGCCTGGCTCCGCGTCTATCTGTTTAAAATGGATTACAGCATCTAAAAAAACATACTGAGAAATGGTATATACCACCTCATACTTTTTTGAGTACGTCTTTTCTTTCTTTTTTTTCTCCTTTTTTTTGTATTTACATAATATATAGCATGTTTTAAGTCATTTTCTTCTGATTCTGGCACCACCTTATACTGTAAGCATGCCACGCCACTGACACCCTCCTGCTCCTCCCATGAGTCATGCTGAGCAAAATTACCAATTGTGACGTTGGATATTTCTCAAACTGTGAACACGTTTCACCATGTAGGCCAGTTTAGCACACATTACAATGTGATCAATGACCTCGAGCACGTGGAAATGTAATATAGATAGTATGCGTTTGGCTAAGAAGCTCAGAACATTGCCATCCGGAAGTATAACGAATCAACACACAAAATTGTGTGTAACCATGAACGTTTTAGTCCGTTTAATATAGTTTAGTGAGAATTACCCACAAACGCGGATTGCAAAAAAAAAAAAAAAACAATAACAAAGACCTGAGTGAGGTCAACTTCGAACTATCTATAGATAGTATGCGCTTGGCTAAGAAGCTCATAATATTGCCATCCGGAAGTATAACGGACCAACACACAAAACTGTGTGTATCAATGAACGTTTATTGTCAGGTTAATACATTTCAGTGAGCATGGTTATCTCGGTGTCTATTAATGCTGTGTGTTTAGGTAAAATAATCACAACTTCTGAAAGTCTACTAATCACCAAAACAGTTGTATAAAAACAATAACAAAGAGCTAAGTGCCGACAATATCTTCTATATTGCATAAAAAAATTCTCTGAGATGGGGGTTTGAACCCACGACCCGCCTGTTACGGCACCCTCCGCTTGGCTTCGAGAGAGAAAATCTACAATCAACGCTATCTACCACTCCGAATGCACTGTTCTACTTCCAGTTACCCATAATTATTATGGTGAGGACAGCTGAAGGGAAAAAGCGGCGATATCACAAAAAAACATTTCAGAGAAAGATAAAACTGTTGACGGCCAGGTACTCATTTTACACTTGAGTACGGTGAGAGAATGTGAGAAAATATCCTTTTCCGAGGACTCAAAACTATGCACCGAGCGAGGCTCGAACTCAGCACATATGACCACAGCGGCGGCGGTGATCGAACTCGGAATCTTTCGGGTACGAAGAAAAGACCGTACCGCTGAACCACGCTTTAAATTTTAAATACCTCTTTTTTCTTCTTCTTCAAATTATGACTGCTTTCATCTTTTTTCATTGAGGTTGAAATAAGTAAAATGATAAACATGAAGTACGTTTCCGTGTTTGAACTGTTTTAACCCTCTCCTTACCAGCCATTTTCAGGATTTTCCCCAAAACTTCACACCCACCCAACACAAAAACAGACATTTCTTACTCAAACAGAAAAGCAACAAGCACATTCTATTACAGATAGTTCGAATATGACGTCACTCAGGTCTTTGTTACTGTTTTTTTGCCATCCGCGTTTAATGAGTAATGCTCACTGAACTGTGTTAACCCGACTATAAAAGTTGATGGATACACACAGTTTTGTGTGTTGGTCCGTTATACTTCCGGATGGCAATGTTATGAGCTTCTTAGCCAAGCGCATACTATCTATAATATTGTTCGACAATATGGACTCTATTACAGAATGTCAAGTTTTTTATAGATAAAGCAAAAAGAAATGAAATCCGGATGAGAATAATGACGGTTGTATCGTAACAAATGTGACGATTTTCCGATAGGTGGTAAGGAGAGGGTTAAAACTACCAGCTTTACGCACGCTGTGTTTATTTTCTCAACAGCTAAGTTTCCAAGTTGCCATCTTAGAACCCACATCTGTGGTGTGGGCGTCTCGAAGACAAAACAAGACCGACTTTTTACAACAACAATATTATAGATAGAATGCGCTTGGCCAAGGAGTTCACAACATTGCCATCCGGAAGTATAAGGACCAACACACAAATTCTGTGTAACCATGAATTTTTATAGTCTGGTTAATACAGTTTAGTGAGAACAAACTCACAAACGCGGATGGCAAAAACAATAACAAAGGCCCGAGTGACGTCATCTGCATACTATCTATATGAAGGCTGGTTTTCCAAACTCGTGAAGTCGATTTTTCTACTTTTTAAGATTTTCCATCCATGAAAGAAATTGAAATGTAAATTTTATTTTAAGCATTAACTGGCACAAGAATTTCCCTAAGATGTGTGTGTATTTAAAGTTTAAATATGATAAAATAACATATATAGACTGAATGAGAAATTCTAGGGAGTAATTGTCAATATCACAAAATGTAAAAAACGGAGTTTGGGAATGTTGGAAAACCACTCTTCATTTGTGACAAGTTGTGTTAAAGTGGTACTAACGTGTGACCCAGAGCTGCCAACCCAAACTGAAGAAAATGTGTAATTTTGACTGAAATAAAAGGTGTAGTTTTGAAGGAAAATCTGTAATTGTTTCAAATAAAGGCATTATTAATAAAAAATAAATCACCTTACTTACTTATCCAAACCAGCGACCACCTGAGCTCTCGCCCTTCGGTCTTGTGCCATGACGTAGAAGTTAAACATCTTTTATTGTAGTTGTTCCAGGTGACTATAGATAGTATGCCTTGGCTAAGAAGCTCACAACATTGCCATCCGGAAGAATACGGACCACAACCACAAACTCTGTGTAACCATGACACTTTTAGAGTCTGGTTAATACAGTTTAGGATGAAAAACAACTCATCAAACGGGATGGCAAAATACAATAACAATGGTCTTGAGTGACGCCAGCTTCCTTCTATCTATTGAAAGATTCCTCTACACACAACAAATTCGTAAAGACTCCTCTGCAAAAATAAAAATACTGGTTTAGGCATCAGAAAACAAACAAAAACAAACTTGAGCTTCTATAAGGGCAATATCCACAAAACGTGCTCAAAGAGCTTTACAAATGTTCCTGACCAACAGCAAGACATATATGCATGAAGAGCGAGACATGATGTCTGTTTGGCGATATTACAATATTTTTTTCGACATAGACACCACTGTTAACGACCAGGTAATCATTTTATACCTGAGTACGGTGAGATAATGTGAGTAAAGAGCGTTTTCCAAGGAGTCAACTATGTGCCAAGCGAGGCTCGAACCAGGACCTTTCGATCCGAAAGCGAGTGTCATACCACAAGACCACAAGATAAGTGGTTGATGAAAATAAAACTTTCCTCCGTTTCCAATGAGACAAGGTTCCGCACGAAAAATAAATTGCTTAGCTCACCCATATGACCTTGATGACAACAAAAAGTGGCTCCGCGGTATGAATAGTCTTTGATTCGTACACGTCACTCATGTCTTTGTTATTGTTTTTTGCCATCCGCATTATGAGTAATTCTCACTAAATTGTATTAACCAGACTATAAACGTTCAAGATTACACACAGTTTTGTGTGTTGGTCCGTTATCTTTCCGAATGGCAATGTGTGAGGTCCTTAACCAAGCGTACAGCATTTATTTCAAACAGACCATAAACGTTAAATGTTATACACCATACTCTTCAACAGTCATGACGTCACTTCCCTCGTAATGACGCATGGTAACTTAGTAACTGGCTCTTAATTATCGGAACAATGGCGGACGCCCTTATGAAATATTTCTCTGACGAGCATAAAAGTGTATCCAGAGGAGAAAAACATTATAAATATGATCATGTTTTGACTTTTATACATTCTGATCACATGACATATGAAAAGTTCTAGCCATCATGAAGAATAAAAAGTACCGATTTTCTTTGTTAAGAACCAAGATGGTCGCCATGCTGGGCGCCGTGACATCAGACTATTGAATCCAATTGTGTGTTGGTATTTGGATAGCGGTTGTTGTGTGTAGTTTAGCCAAACGCATAACACCAATCGATAGAACGAAGTTGACGTCACACAGCTCTCCATTATTGTTTAAACAAAAAAAAACTCGATTGGGTGATTTGTTCTCACTATAAATAATCAGACTTAATCAGGTTAAAGATTACACAACCTTTGGTATGTTGGTTTGTTTCATCTGGCTGGCAGATGTTGTGATTATTTTACTTAAACGCATTCATTCGATAAACACCGGGTGCAAGGAAAGTTGAAATGTCAGCTCGCTCAACACCATCCATTATGCGCTGACATTGCACGCAGACATTCCAAAGGGGAATAAAGTACGATGAATCCGTTGACAAGAGTTGGAATCGCCAATGTATTTCAATGATTTCGAATGAATTCGTGACCTGTCGAATCGGTCTGGTACTAAATCAGGGTGAACACAGACGGGGCTGAAATGGGAATGGTCTATAGATAGAACGAAGTTGACGGCACTCGGGTCTTTAATATTGCTTTTTGCCATCCGTGTTTATGAGTATTTATCACTAAACTGTATTAGCCAGACTATAAACATTTAAGGTTACACACAGTTTTGTGTGTTGGTTCGTTATACTTCCGGATGGCAATGTTAATATAAGAAGAAGAAGAGAAGAGAAAGGAAGAAGAAGAAGAAGAAGAAGAAGAAGAAGAAGAAGAAGAAAGAAGAAGAAGAAGAAGAAGAAGAAGAAGAAAGAAGAAGAAGAAGAAAGAAGAAGAAGAAGAAGAAGAAGAAGAAGAAGAAGAAGAAGAAGAAGAAGAGAAGAAGAAGAAGAAGAAGAAGAAGAAGAAGAGAAGAAGAAGAAGAAGAAGAAGAAGAAGAAGAAGAAGAAGAAGAAGAAGAAGAAGAAGAAGAAGAAGAAGAGAAGAAGAAGAAGAAGAAGAAGAAGAAGAAGAAGAAGAAGAAGAAGAAGAAGAAGAAGAAGAAGAAGAAGAAGAAGAAGAAGAAGAAGAAGAAGAAGAAAGAAGAAGAAGAAGAAGAAGAAGAAGAAGAAGAAGAAGAAGAAGAAGAAGAAGAAGAAGAAGAAGAAGAAGAAGAAGAAGAAGAAGAGAAAGAAGAAGAAGAAGAAGAAGAAGAAGAAGAAGAAGAAGAAGAAGAAGAAGAAGAAGAAGAAGAAGAAGAAGAAGAAGAAGAAGAAGAAGAAGAAGAAGAAGAAGAAGAAGAAGAAGAAGAAGAAGAAGAAAAGAAGAAGAAGAAGAAGAAGAAGAAGAAGAAGAAGAAGAAGAAAAAAGAAGAAGAAGAAGAAGAAGAAGAAAGAAGAAGAAGAAGAAGAAGAAGAAAGAAGAAGAAGAAGAAGAAGAAGAAGAAGAAAGAAGAAGAAGAAGAAGAAGAAGAAGAAGAAGAAGAAGAAGAAGAAGAAGAAAAGAAGAAGAAGAAGAAGAAGAAGAAGAAGAAGAAGAAGAAGAAAGAAGAAGAAAGAAGAAGAAGAAGAAGAAGAAGAAGAAGAAGAAGAAGAAGAAGAAGAAGAAAAGAAGAAGAAGAAGAAGAAGAAGAAGAAGAAGAAGAAGAAGAAGAAGAAGAAGAAGAAGAAGAAGAAGAAGAAGAAGAAGAAGAAGAAGAAGAAGAAGAAGAAGAAGAAGAAGAAGAAGAAGAAGAAGAAGAAGAAGAAGAAGAAGAAAGAAGAAGAAGAAGAAGAAGAAGAAGAAGAAGAAGAAGAAGAAGAAGAAGAAGAAGAAGAAGAAGAAGAAGAAGAAGAAGAAAAGAAGAAGAAGAAGAAGAAGAAGAAGAAGAAGAAGAAGAAGAAGAAGAGAAGAAGAAGAAAGAAGAAGAAGAAGAAGAAGAAGAAGAAAGAAGAAGAAGAAGAAGAAGAAGAAGAAGAGAAGAAGAAGAAGAAGAAGAAGAAGAAGAAAGAAGAGTATGCTTTGGGGATGTAAAAAAAATAGTATCCTTTCTCATTGTTTATGTCTAGAAAAACAAGCTTGACTTCATTTTGTATTGTAGTTTGTTTTATTTTTATGTGTGTTTTTTTTTCTGTTTGTGGTAAAACAAATCCACGTAATCGTGTTCTTAAATCTAATATCATCTGTTTTACATGCGTAATGTCTTGTCCAACATGTCACGTGTTGTTATTGTTGGGTAAAGGACCCGAAACCCTGAAGGAGTCATTGCAGTAGGAGGTCCCTTGCTGTGTCTTTTATTCCCCCCCCCCCCCCCCCCTATAATATCTGTTTTCTGAGTTGCTTTCTATATATTTCTTGGAATGGGATTGCTTCGTTGAGTCCTCCCCCATTGCCGGAGTCCTTGGCTGGGAGGGGAACAGTCAAATGTATCGGGATTTTTTTGTTTGTTTTTTTTTGTTTTTTGTTTGTTTTTTTTGTTTTTGTTTGGTGGAAGGGAATATTTTGTTTTCTATGTAAGTCATCTCTCTGTTATGTATTTGCAGTTGGTGATTAGTTCTCATTCAAATATTAAATCAGTGGGATTATAGACTATTAGGGTTTCATATAAATTTGTTGGGTTTTTTGGGGTTTTTTTTTTTTTTTTTTGTTTTTTTTTCGGCACGGGCAGATGTTTTGAGTATTTTACGTAAAAGCATCATAATTTGTATTTTGTCATTTAATAATAACGCGATAATACAGCTGTCATTGGAGAAGATATTTATCTCTAATTACATGGAATGATCAGTTTATAAATTGACATAAAAGTAAAATGCCTAGACATACCCATGCCATGTATAGGTAATTGTATAATTGTATTATCATTTAGTGACAGTTATGCCATGACAATAGGGTTCAACAGTCGTGACGTCACCTACCTCGTAATGACGAATAGAAACTGGTTCTAAACTATCGGAACAATGGCGAACGCCATTATCTCCATCACTGCCCTTATTATGAAATACATCTCCGACGATAATAAAAATGTATCCAGAGGAGAAATACATTATAATTCTGACAATATTTTGACTTTTATACATTCTGATCACATGACATGTGAAAAAGTTCAAGCCCGCCATGAAAAATAAAAAGTACCGATTTTATTTGTTTAGAACCAAGTTGCTGGTTTCTGGGGCGGACGTGACATCAGCCTATTGAATCCTATTCCATATGGGTTTATTGTGAAATGGCTATTGTTATTATATCACACATCAAAAGATATAATGGCCGTTTAACTAATTTACTGTCGTACTCAGGAAAAACTCGTATTTAAAAATTTGGCCAGGAAACTCGTCCTTCAAATTAATAAAGATCGATTTAAATGGTCCCCATCTTGCCAAAAAAAAACTCTCAAGCCTGGGACTTGAGGAAAGCTTCGCGAAGTCCCAGGTTGAGAGATTTTGCCAAGATAGGGGGGGGGTGATTTATCGGTCGATGATATTTGAAGGCTGAGTTTTCTGGACAAAATTTTTTATCCGTTTTCCCAGAGTCCAGTTGCCGGTTTACTGGATGAAAAGGTCGTCAATGATGGTTGGGTAACATAACACAGGCAGAGTTTGGAATGATTGACGTCGACGTCACCCGGCTTTCTATCGTGGGTTTTAGACCACCAGTTGGGTGAAAAGTTCTCGATAAAGTCCCTCTAACTGTAGCCTATGTAAACTCATAGCCTGACACTGACCAAGTTAAATGACGTCAAAATTAAAGGCCAGATCATCAAAAGAAAACGCGAGTTGTATTCACAAGAACAACCAATAGATGATGTGCGCTTGATAAGAAACTCACAACATTGCCTTCCGGAAGTACAACTGAATTCGGAGTTAATCCCGGTTTCTATAGCGTTAAATGGGCAATAGCAATTGCGTGCAACCCATTGGATAGGAAGCAAAGCTAAACCGAAGTACTTATCGCCAGATCTTAGAGATACATCTACCAGGGTGAATAGGCGGGATGGGAAGGGAAGGGGAAGGGAGGGGGAGGGGCTTGTCAGAAACATAAAATCTTGATTGCATTCAGGATGAATACCCTTATTGTGTGGTTAGGTAGCGCTCAGCAACTGAGCTATCGGGACCCCCGAGAGATACCTAGTCACGATGTTAAGACTGTTAGTAGTCCTTCAGAGCAACGGACAATAGCAATTGCTTGCTATCATTCGGATAGGACGTTAGTCTATCGCAAAGAACTTTCCGCCAAATCTAACAGGCTCAGGTACCCATTCACTGTTGGGTGAACAGGGGTGTCAGAAATAAAACTCGACTGCCCACGGGATCGATCTCGAATTCCTTTACGTGTGAAGCGAGTGCTCTACCAACTGAGCTATCGAGACCCCCAGGACTAATGTTAGTTTATAGTTTATTACAAAATAATTGAAATGTCAAACAGAGACAGTCGGAGTTTAAACAGACAGGCAGACAGACAGACAGACAAACAGACAGACAGACAAATACACACAGACTTACAAGAAACCTTAAAAGTTGGAATAACATATTAAGGGCCTGACATATTATGCTTGAAGCCAAATAAGAGTCCGATGGACACAAAACAGTTGCCCGTTTCAGACGACAATATTTATCATAACATACATCAAGTCCCTTTCCATCAATCCAGGCTACATAATAACAGACCTGCCAACTTGAAATGTCAAAAATTCGTAATTGTCAGAGGGAAGAAATAGAAGTGACTATGATTAACTTTACAAATTAATTATTTCACCATAGCAGTATTAAATATGCCTTCAAAATCGTGAATACATGTTTTGTGGCACCAAAGTCTTCTTTTTAAATTCGTATTTTCACTAGTAGGCAGATCTGTTATAAATAAATACACAAGATATCACCGACAAAATGACGTTATATATATATATATATATATATATATATATATATATATATAATATATATATATATATATATTGTATATATATATATATATATATATATATATATATATATATATATATATATATATATATATAATTCCCCTGTTTCATCCTCACTAGGACATTTGAAGACTGGAATAACGCAAGGCATCCGCCGCAGTGCAGCGCCGCAAAGTGTGCTAAAGGCCACACAACGAGGCGGGTAGTCGAACTCGTTACCCTTTGGTTACGAAGCAAAGACCGTACCGCTGAGCCAACCCCCCCCCCCCCCCCCCCCCCACATGCATAATGCATTTTAAAATTCTGACCAAGACAACTCGCCCTTAAATATCGATCGATTAAAATGGCCTTCGCCGAAAACTATCAGACCTGGGACTTCAAGGATTTTGATTTCTATCAAGGAAATCCCATCAAAAGCTGAGAGGTGACAAGATTGGATCATTTTAATCGATCGATATTTGAAGGATGATTTTTCTGGCCAAATTTATTTTTTGGAAAGGTGGTTTATCTATAGTACAGCAGCATAATATTTTGGAAAGGCATAGAGAGAAAGAAGCTGGCGTCACTCAGCACTTTGTCATTGTTTTAGACAGCTTTTTGGTGATTAGTTCTCAGTAAATTATATCAATCAGACTATAAACGTTAAACGGTACACAAAGTTTTATTCACGCTGGCGGATGTTGTGAGTATTTTACCTAAACGTAAAGCGCCACTGCTGCCAACATCTAAAATTCAACATCACATAATGGTCAGTTTGGCATTGCAATCCACTTTTGGCATCTGGCTTACCCCAATAGATTACCATGGTGAGTTGATGGGTAACATTTATGACAAGTTGGAAGTCTTTGTGATCAACCGATAATTGATGTTCGTGTGTCGTGTGTGAATGTAAATGTAAATGTGAGCTTGTGTGCTAGTGTATATGTTTGTTTCTTCATATGTGTTCTCAATAAATTGTAAGGCGCCGCTGCTGACCACTTATGTGGAAGTTGAGCGCTCTATGAGTAATCTCTTCTTCTTCTTCTTTTCTTCTTCTTCTTCTTCTTCTTCTTCTTTTATTATTATATATTATTATTATTATTATTATTATTATTATTATATTATTATTATTATTATTATTATATTATTATTAGTATTTATATTATTATTATTTATTATTATTATATATAATTATTGTCATTATTAATGTTTTTATTATTATTATTATTATTATTATTAATTATTATTATTATTATTATTATTATTATTATTATTATTATTATTATTATTATTATTATTATTATTATTATTATTATTATTATTATTATTATTATTATTATTATTATTATTATTATTATTATTATTATTATTATTATGTAAACCCTGTTGTTGTTTTTTTTAATTATTTTTTCTTTTTTTCTTTTTTTTTAATTTCTAACGCACCAAATGTTATGCATATATTAATAATCCACACCTGCTGCTCGGTAACCAAACGAACGCTTCTTCTTATTTAGATCTAAATTCCGAGATCTTTTTACTGACAGAAAACACGTGTTAAATATTTCCTTGTCGTCTTTATCTTTTTCTTAAGCCATGTATAATTTATGTTTTTATTCCTTTTCGTTGTTGAATGAAGAAGGGGTTTGAACTGGAAACGTTCCGGGTTTGGTATCTTGTTTGGGTATTTTGTTTTTTGTTTTTTTTTGTTTTTTTTTTAAATTTTGTTTTTGTTTTTTTGTTTTTCGTTTTGTTTTGTTTTTTTTTTTTTTTTGCTTTTTTTTTTTAAGTCTAAGAGGCTCACAGCATTGTCATCCGGAAGTATAATGGACCAACACACAAAACTGTGTGTAACGGTGAATGTTTATAGCAGAAAACTCGTCCTTCAATCAGCGATCGATTTAAATTTCGCTCATCTTGATACCAAAGACTCTCAAACCTGGAACTTCGCGAAGTCTTTATTACGTCCCAGGTTTGAGAGATTGTTTGACAAGATGAGGGTCATTTTAACCGATCGATATTTTAAGGACGAGTTTTCTGACCAAATAGATCTTTCCGAGGTAATTAAACCATATTTTCTTGAGCTTTTATATAACGCAATATCCACCAAACGTGCTCAAAGAGCTTTACAAAGGGTACCTGGACAACAGCAACACATAATATGTGGAACGAGATATGACGCCTGTAAGGCGATATTACAAATTGACAACACTGTTAACGACCAAGTACTCAATTTACACCTGATCACGCTGAGCAGAATACGAGTAAAGAGACTTTTGCAATGACTCAACGATGCACTGAGAGAGGCTCGAACCTAGGACCTTCCGATCCGAAAGCGGGTGTCATACCACAAGACCCCATAGCCGCACAAAGTATAGGGAATGCGGCAGTAAACTGATTATTAAAATGTATAGAATACGTTTTGTGACAACAGAGTACGACATGCGGATTCATCCATCGAGTCAAATGTTTGATAACGTCAAATAATCATTAACCCTTTGAGGTTTATCTTCGAAATACCAGTGGTGTTGTATTAAATGTGAAATGTGTATGTGTAGCTTTGTGTAGCAGTGAAATCCCGTTGCCACAAGCAGTCGGAGAAAGGTTAGAATCCATTTAGAAGAGTCGTTTTCCAAAACTCCCTAACTCCGCTTTTTCCTATATTGAGATATTGAGGATTATTTCCCCAAAAATTTCTAATCCGGTCTGTCATTTTATCATATTATTATTTAAAATTCAAATCCACACAAATCAAAGGAAAATTGTGCGCCAAATGATGCTTAGAATAAAATGTACATTTCAATTTATCTCATAGATGGAAAATCTCAAAAAGAGAAAAATTGACTTAACGAGTTTGGGAAAACCATATCCTTCATTTAATGGTGTCAATATTTCATTCCCCCCTATTAAAATGTTTAATAACGTCAACAGTCTTTACTTTGGGTTTATATTTGAAATAATGATTTGTTCTATTTACTGTAAAAGGAACGAAATCGACGTCACTCAGCACCTTGTTTGTTTGTTTTTAGCCAACCATTTCGTGAATAGCTCTCACCAAATTCTATCAATCAGACTATACATATTCAAGGTTACACATAGTTTTGTGTCTTATTATTATTAATATTATTATTATTATTATTATCATTATTATTATTATTATTATTATTATTATTATTATTATTATTATTATTATTATTATTATTTATTATTATTATTATTATTATTATCATCATCATTGTTATTATTATTATTATTATTATTATTATTATTATTATTATTATTATTATTATTATTATTATTATTAACATCATTATTATTATTATTATTTATTATTATTATTATTATTATTATTATTCTCATCATCATTGTTATTATTATTATTATTATTATTATTATTATTATTATTATTATTATTATTATTATTATTATTATTATTATTATTAACATTATTATTATCATTCTTATCATTATTATTATTATCATTATTATTATTATTATTATTATTATTATTATTATTATTATTATTATTATTATTATTATTATCATTATTATTATTATTATCGTTATCAGTTTTCATGCTAATTAGATGCAATGCTAAAACACACAGAATTACAGCATGGATACAATGACATGGAATAACTTACCTGCCAGTCCTGTCAATTATTTTTAAAAGATAACAATACTTAATTAATTATAATTCCTTAATGAATCACCAATCACCACCTACACAAACTTCAATAACATTGTAACACAAGCGTGTCAAAAGAAAACAAAACAGACTGACATATACAAATGTGTTGTGTGTTTTAAATCCAACCCTCACACGCTGTAGATAGGAAGCAGGTACTTATCCGTCACATATGACATGAAAGAAGTGACATGAATATATAAATAACTGTGAACTTACAAGACTAGACTAAAACCACAAAGTGAAAGAAACGCTAAATCTGAAAAAAAAAACAAGAAAAATCCTTTAAATAAACCACAACTATTTCGACAATCCACGGTCAATCGGAAGCTATATCAACTTACATGAACACAACACACAAAATAACTTATATTTCAAATTCATTAAGTTTCATTTATTTTTGAAAAACATTTAGTAATGTTTGTATTCAACAAAAACTTGCATCGTCACAAGTTGTTTTTATTTATTTATTTTTAGTGTGTTTTTAAAAATGTTTGTTTTTTTAGGTCGTTTAATTACATATGTTCATTTTGTTTGTTTGTATGTTTGTTTTACTTTTGTTCGTTGATAACAAACAGGGATATTATTTAGAGCAACAATTTAAAAGGTAAACAAACAATGTAATGTTGTGTTTGTACTTGGGATATTTCGATATAACAGCACTGTTATAACGCAAGAAAATAAACACACAATCAACGTATCTATCCGCTGTTGGTGAAAACAAAAGTCAGCCCGCGGACCAATACCCCCTCTCTCTCTCTCTCTCTCTCTCTCTCTCTCTCTCTCTCTCTCTCTCTCTCTCTCTCTCTCTCGCCATCACCCACTCTCTACAACGAAAATCCGTTCACTTCACGAATAGCGAATGGGGTTCGTTTTGTCGTACTTTGGGATTCAGGGACGAGAGCGTTTGAAGTGAGTACACGCTGTTGGATTGCGAGCTCATCATTATTATAGCTGTTTTACTGACGTTAGCTGACTAAAAGCTTTTTGAAATAATATAGGCCTGGAAAAAAATGGATCCGTATAGATAGAATGACGTTGACGTCGCTCGGGTCTGTGTTATTGTATTTTGGCATCCCGTGTTTATAATTAATTCTCACTAAACTTCATTATCCAGACTATAAAAGTTTAAGATTACAGATAGTTTTGTGTGTCGGTCTGTTATACTTATTCCGGATGGCAATGTTGTGAGTTCCTTAACCAAGCGCAAACTAGCTAAAACGACCGGGGGGGGGGGGGGTTCTCGATAGCTCAGTTGGTAGAGTACTATCTTCTTAGGGACAGAGTTCAAACCCAAACGATATTTTTTTTCCGACCCGCTGTCCATCTGGCAGTGATTGAATAAATCGATCTATTAGATAAACGCTTATATCCTATTTAAAGGGTAGCGAGCAATTGTTAATGTCTGTTTAACACTGTAGAAGCTGCGATAAACTCTATGGTCCTAATGGTCCCTAAATGCTCTGAAGAAAACAGAGTATATATATATATATATATATATATATATATATATATATATATATATATATATATATATATATATATATATATAAATCAATATATATATATATATATATACACCTACACACACACACACACACACACACACACATATATATATATATATATATATATATATATTAATTTATTTATGCATATATACATATCGATTTAGATGCTATGCATTTAAGTACTATACTCACAACGGATTGGACCAGTGGATAAGCACAATCACACAAAACGTTGTGTAACTTTAAACACCAATTGATGTAATATTATATTGAGAATTAATATCCGGACTGGCGGTCTTAAAACAACGACAAAGAGCAGATTCACGTCGCCTTCATACATCCATTCAAAAAGGAGATGAAGTTATTTTGTTACTTTAATTATTTTTTGTTTGTTTTTCTGACCATAAATTTAAAGATTCGTTTTGTCAATTCCCGCTATCCTGGGGATTTCTTTTTTTAGCTATCGAGAGAGACAGACATATTATGTGGCGTCTTCATGTCATTTACCACAAGTATCTTTAAGTGTTCAGCGCCATGAGAGGTTTGTTACGCACCAAGTGAAGACTCCAATGCTAAAAGTACTTAAGTCACATTTTCATGATTTTTAGATAATCAGTGATAGACTTACACCATAATGTTCAGCCATCAATTTTGTTTATGAAACACACAATCTTAGCGTAGCCATCGTTAACTTATAGATAGAATGCGCTTGGCCAAGGAGTTCACAACATTGCCATCCGGAAGTATAACGGACCAACACACAAACTCTGTGTAACCATGAACTTTTATAGTCTGGTTAATACAGTTTAGTGAGAACAACTCACAAACGCGGATGGCAAAAACAATAACAAAGGCATGAGTGACGTCATCTGCATACTATCTATAGACAGTTCGAAGATGACGTCACTCAGGTCTTTGTTATTGTTTTTTGCCATCCGCGTTTCTGAGTAATGCTCACTGAACTGTATAAACCTGACTATAAACGTTCATGGATACACACAATTTTACGTGTTGGTTCGTAAAACTTCCGGATGGCAATGTTATGAGCTTCTTAGCCAAGCGCATACTATCTATAGCCTGACACTGACCAAAAAATGACGTCAAAATGCCAGTCTTTGGCAACAAAAGAAAACAACGTGAGTTGTATTCAGTAGTTCAACAAATGGGACCACTTGTTTCCATGAGCACTACTAACGACAACTCACTAGGCGGTGCAAAAACCAAATAATGACGTCAAAATGCCAGTCTTTTTGGGTTTCAGTCAGTGTCAGTTAAAAACTTAACGATGGCTACGATCAAAGTCCCCTATCTCAAAAGAGAGTATGAAATTGACTGATAGGGTCTTTGTTACTGCTTTTTGCCATCTGCGTTTATGAGTAATTCTCACTAAACTGTATTGACCAGACTATAAAAGTTTAAGGTTACACGACATGGTTTTGTCTGTTGGTCCGGATGGCAATGTTTGCCAAGCGCATAACATTATCTATACTACAATTTTGTTTTTTATATACTATATATATATATATATATATATATATATATATATATATATATATATATATAGTATGCGCTTGGCTAAGAAACTCACATCTTTGCCATCCGGAATTATAACGGACCAACTCACAAAACTATTTGTTAACCTTGAACGTTTATAGT
This sequence comes from Berghia stephanieae, assembly GCF_034508935.2. Lineage (NCBI taxonomy): Eukaryota > Metazoa > Mollusca > Gastropoda > Nudibranchia > Aeolidiidae > Berghia > Berghia stephanieae. Next base: position 62,841,179 of record NC_088364.1, read on the forward strand.
CTGGTTAATATAATTTAGTGAGAATTACTCATAAACGCGGATGGCAAAAAAAACAATAACAAAGACCTGAGTTACGTCATCTTCGTTCTATCTATAGGTAGAATGAAGTTGACGTCACGTAGGTCTTTGTTATTGCTTTTTGCCATCCGCGTTTATGAGTAATTCTCACTAAACTGTATTAAACAGTCTATAAATGTTTAAGGTTACACATATTTTTGTGTGTTTGTCCGTTTTACTTCCGGATGGCAATGTTATGAGCTTCTCAGCCAAGCGTATACTATCTATAGGCAACCTAATCCTGGTTTTAACCTCCATGTCTTCAAAACTATCCACATGTGACTTGCGTACTTTTAGCACAAGGCTCTTCAAGTTGTACTGAAGAAAAAAACAAAGCTTCCGAAGTCTTTGATGTTGATGATATCCCGTTTGACCAACTTAAACCTGTTAAATGAACAGGCTCCGGGAAAAAAAAACAAGTGTTTAAAAAATTGACCAGAAAAATCGTCCTTTAACTCTCTCCTTACCAACAATAGATAGTATGAAGTTGACGGGTCTTTGTTATTGTTTTTGTTGTTTCGATTGAGTAATTCTCACTAAACTGTATTAACCAGACTATAAACGTTTAAGGTTACACATAGTTTTGTAGGTTGGTCCGTTATACGTCTGGATGGCAATGTTGTGAGCTTCTAAGCCAACCGCATACTATCTATAGGAAAATCATCACATTCATTACGATACAACGAACATTTTTCTTATTCAAATTTCTTTTGTACATCATAAACGTTTAAAGAAAATGAACAATGTGTTGTAGAGCATGTTTTGCTAAAGAAATTATGCATCGGAAGAACTTTATGCTATTGTTTTTGAGTGATAACATTTTTGTGTTAGTTGGGTGTGAAGTTTTGGGGAAAATCCTGAAAATGGCTGGTAAGGAGAGACTTAAATATTGATCGATTTAAATGACTCCCATCTTGGTATAATCTCTCAAGCCAGTGTGGGACCTAACGAGGTCCTCCTAGGTCCCAGGTTTAAGAGTTTTTGCCAAGACGAGAATTATTTCAATCGAACGATAAAATTTGAAGGACCATTTGTCTGGCCAAAATATTTAAATGCGTGTTTTTCCAGACTTATAACGTTAAATCACTCAACCCTAACACCGACTATATCCGTAGTTTACCAGGGTTCCTTTTATCCCATTCCTATTTATTACATTTTTCTGAGACAAATTATAGGCTTAGTATCAAAGCTAATGTTTTCAATTTTTACATGGTAATGGTAGTTGAATATGGAATGGGATTAGCGAAATAGTAGCGTCCCTTGATTGGACGTCACCTTACAGAGAGAACGTCAAAATGGGTTTGCGCAATCTTCTCTGCCGTCCTCGCTTTCGGTGAAGTGTCTCATGCCGCACAACCAACATGACGTTCTCTCGCTAATAACTTTTCCGCTCGTGACTTCCAATCAAGGGACGCTACTCTTCCGCTAATCTCATTCCCTATAAAACCATTTATGTACATGCTCATTTTAATACATTTTTTCCTATTTTGAAAAGTAGCAAAAATCTCTAAGACTGAGTGAGTTTAAAAGACCAGGAAAGTGAAATGTGTTAGCCTTGGTCTGTGTCAGCATATCTATTCCTTCTACTCAACAAGGAGTCCCAATAGTTCAGTTGGTAGAGCATTCGCTTCACACGCAAAGGGAGCGAGATCAATCCCAAGTAAAGTTGAGATTCTTTTCCATCCCCTCCCCCCCCCCCCACCCCGCCCCCTCCTTGCAACCCATCAGTGTTTAGGCTGAGAGTACTTTGCGTAAGACTAGCCTCATATCCAGAGAGTAGCAAGTAATGTCCATTCTCCGTTTCACTCTATAGAAACCGGGATAAACTCCATGAGCATAACGGCTCTGAAAGACTACTTTTAAAAAATCAATAGAATCCAACGTTTAGTTTTTAAATGTCTAATAACAAAAATTGTTATGGTCTCATTGTTATAATGGAAATACTCTCATACCAACGTTAAATATTCTCCTTTAGAACAACGTTAAACAGGCCCATAATTACGTCCAGTTACCAGACCTACAAATATGAGTACGTCGATAAAACCTAAAAATGTCGCAACATGTCATATTTCTCACGATAATTTCAATTTTTCACTATTTTATACTCAAGGGCTTATTTCCTTTTTAAATGTATTTGTCTACATCCGCCTCCAAACTCTATTTTATCCGCTTTATTGAGGAACGAAATTCACGTCACTCAGCTCTTTGTTATAGGTTTCTTCTTCTTCTTCTCCTTCTTCTTCTTCTTCTTCTTCTTCTTCTTCTTCTTCTTCTTCTTCTTCTTCTTCTTCTTCTTCTTCTTCTTCTTCTTCTTCTTCTTCTTCTTCTTCTTCTTCTAGAACTTTTCATATGCCTTGTGATCAGAATGTGTAAAAGTCAAAACATGATCAAATTTATGGGGGTTTTTTTTCCCTCTGGATACGCTTTTATGCTCGCCGGAGAAATATTGCATACGGGCGTCCGCCATTGTTCCGATAGTTCAGAGCCAGTGTTACTTAGTTACCATGCGTCATTAGGAAGGAAGTGACGTTACGACTGTTGAAGAGTATTACAAGGAACGTCAAATAAAATAAATATTTGGTTAGGTTGAAAACATTCCAAACAAATTGTACCCGAGACTGGAATACAGAAATATAACACTTCTAAAGTGGAAGAGGGTGTTAAAATATAGATAGTATGCAGTTGACGTCACTCAGGTATTTGTTATTACTTTTTGCCATCCACGTTTATGAGTAGTTATCACTAAACTGTATGAACCAGACTATAAACATTCAAGGTTACACACAGTTTTGTGTTAGGATCTGTTAAACTTCCGGATGGCAATGTTATGAGCTTCTTAGCCAAGCGCATACTATCTATAGCCTCACATTAGAACCTTCTAGGACTTATAGTTTGACGTCATTTTTTAGGTTTTTGACTGTCTAGTGAGTTGTCGTTAGTGGTACTCAAGGAAACAAGTGATTTCATTGGTTGACCTACTGAATACAACTCATGATTTGTTTTCTTTTGTGGCCAAAGACTTGTCTTTTGATGTCATTTTGTGTCAGTGTCAGGCTATAGATAGTATGCGCTTGGCTAAGAATCTCATAACATTGCCATCCGGAAGTATAACGGACCAACACACAAAAAATGTGTGTATCCATGAACGTTTATAGTCGGGTTAATACAGTTCAGTGAGCATTACTCATGAAGATGACGTCACTCAGGTCTTTGTTATTGTCTTTTGCCATCCGCTTTTATGAGTAATGCTCACTGAACTGTATTAACCTGACTATAAACGTTCATGGATACACAGAGTTTTGTGTGTTGGTCCGTTATACTTCCGGATGGCAATGTTATGTGCTTCTTAGCCAAACGCATACTATCTATAGCCTCACATTAGAACCTTCTAGGACTTATAGTTTGGCGTCATTTTTTAGGTTTTTGACTGTCTAGTGAGTTGTCGTTAGTAGTACTCAAGGAAACAAGTGATTTCATTGGTTGACCTAATGAATACAACTCATGGTTTGTTTTCGTTTGTGGCCAAAGACTTGTCTTTTGACGTCATTTTTTGTCAGTGTCAGGCTATAAGTAACGATGGCTACGGTAAAACGCATACGATGTATATTATGTATCTATGTCACGTCGTGTCTAGGTGGTTAACTCTTGCATCAATCGTAGTGATCGAAATACAAACCCATTTTACATTAGGAAATTCATAAGCGACTTTTATGTTTTTAAGCAATACATTGGCAACGATTGGGTCAGCGTGGCTCAGTGGTACGGTCTTTGCTTCGTCCCCGAAAGGTACCGAGTTCGATCACCCGCCGCTGAGTTGTGTGGCCTTGAGCAAGCCACCTTGCCCTAGCTCAATTTGCAATGCTGCACTGCGGCTGACGCCTGGGTTATTCCAGTCTTCCCTTGTAATAGATCCTAGAAGGAAAATTACCCCTATGGAATGAATAAAGGGAAGTTTATTTTATTATTTTTATTTCTTTATTTGAAGAGAGAGAGAGAGAGAGAGAGAGAGAGAGAGAGAGAGAGAGAGAGAGAGAGAGAGAGATGAGAGAGAGAGAGCGAGACAACACAGCGCAGCGGCGGGTGATGGAACTCGGTCCCTTTCGGGTACAAAGACACACACACACACACACACACACACACACATATATATATATATATATATATATATATATATATATATATATATATACAGAGAGAGAGAGAGAGAGAGAGAGAGAGAGAGAGAGAGAGACCTTCTTTATTTTATTAATATAGATTGATAGAAGTTAGTGAGAATTAATCATTAGAATGATTGTCTTTACATAAAATTTTAAAAAAGAACTGAGTGATGTCAGTTTCGTTCCATCTAATTCTAAATGACTAGGCTACCTATGTATAATATATGCACTCCATCCCTCCCCTTAATATACATATTCAGTCATTAATTATGAAATTACAAACACAAAAACCAACGCTCTACGCGTACTGTGAAAAAAAAGAAAAAAATAACCAATAGGGTTATCAGACCTGCAAATAAGTGCACGTCGAATGAACCTCAAATCTAAACTTGAGTCCAATAAATTTTATTAAAAGAAGAGACACACAATCATAAACTAACAAAATTCAAACCGACGCTAAAACTGAAAGGATGAAATGAGTTTGAATGCTTTTCAATGTTTATAACCAGCAAGGTCGATTTACATGTAAAAGTTCATTTCCTGTTTGAAGATGTAGTTTGATTTAACTTAACGACGAAACTCCATGCTCTATGAACGTTAATGCGACATCCTAAAATCAAACCATAATATCTATAAATAGCAACTCCGTGTACTTTCCCTTGTAAATTAACCAATTAACTGAAGTACTCTGAAAAAACAGGTATTTAAAAATTTGGCCAGAAAACTCGTCCCTCAAATATCGATCGATTTAAATAACCCTCATCTTAGCATCTCACGAAGTCACAGAATTATTGTTGTTGTTTTTTTGTTGTTGTTGTTGTTGTTTTTTTTTTTTTGTTTTTTTTTTTTTTTGTTGTTTTTTTTTTTTGTGTGTTTGCCAAGGTGATGATTATTGAATTCGACCGATATTTAAAGGACGAGTTTTCTGGCCAAATTTTTATATACGTGTCTTTCCAGAGTTTTCTGGCTCGAACAGGTTATACGGCTCGTTACCCTTCGTGTGGTGAGTGTAACAATAATGGATTGGCATTCTGCATCTTGAAAACACTGGGGTTGAAATTATCGACAAATTATTCGACCAGCCCTTGCCAGACCAACCACAACATACAAAGACAGTGTTATCCATTCAAAAAGACGCGAATGAATTGAGCTTATCATCACTACATACGTTAAATATCACTTTGAAAAAAAAAATCAAAGAAACGGAGGACGGTCAAATTTCATTCGATTTACGCATTTCACACTTTTGTTGGAAAAAAAAAACAACTGTCAAAATAAATCATTAAAGTTTGGAATTTTTCCGTCACAACAAAGTCCAAGAAAACGCTCTAAGTTTTATACAAATTAAATTTTGTAAAACATCTGGCTGTCAAGCTACTTAACTAATCAAAAATTGAATTTCTTCGTTTCCCTTGCCCGACGTGCACTTATTTACAGGCCTGATAACCCAATTCCTTGTGGGCCCATTGTTTTAATGGAAGACTCAAGAAATGATGTACAACAATGTTATACTAGGCCCATAAGTGAGTTCGGATGTCAGACCGGCTTATATGTACACATCGCCCTTGCCCATAATTTCCTGACGATTTTAGCCATTCAAAATCGTCCTTGTCTATTGCTGTGATATTCTTACATATAAAAATCCTCAAAAGTTTACTTTGGTTTAATATTTCCTCTCTGTTCAACGTTTTCTTGCGTACCACAAGTATTGCAAAACTTGTCCCCAACAAAGTTTATACGTTTGGCAGACAAGACATACATTTAGATATTTCTCCAATCTATCAATTTATATCAATAGGCATATCGGACACGAAGAAGCGTGTATCGAGACGGACGCTACTGTTGTACAAAGGTAATCTGACTCCAATGGCAGGGTGACTTCCGGTTCAAAGTACAAATTTGTGACATTCTTCGCATGGCAGTAGATCTGTACTTCATCATTGAAACTGTTTGGCACTCGCTAATGATCTGTACACACTCAACACACCCCCTCTCTCTATTTCTCTCTGTCTGTCTGCCTCTCTCTCTCTCTCTCTCTCTCTCTCTCTCTCTCTCTCTGTGTGTGTGTGTGTGTGTGTGTGGGTGTGTCTGTCTCTCTCTGTCTCTCTGTCTCTCTGTCTCTCTGGTGTTCCCCCTCTCCATCTCTCTCTGTCACTTTCCTTCTCTCTCTCTCTCTCTCTCTCTCTCTCTCTCCTCTCTCTCTCTCTCTTGTGTGTGTGTGTGTGTGTGTGTGTGTGTCTGTGCCTCTCTCTGTGCGTCTCTCTCTCTCTCGCTGTCTGTCTCCCTCTCTCCCTCTGTCTGTCTGTGTGTGTGTGTGTGTGTGTGTGTGTGTGTCTGTCTCTCTCAGTCTCTCTCTCTTCTCTCTCTCTCTCTCTCTCTCTCTCTCTCTCTCCTCTCTCTCTCTCTCTCTGTCACCCTGTCACTCACTGTCTCTCTCTCTCTCTCTCTCTCTGTCTCTCTCTCTGTGACTCTCTCTGTTATCTACGGAAGCACAAATTTCTGGTGTGATAGGGATTTTTATACACATTCCTTTTCGTTTCTTTCACAAATTCATTAGTTGAGAAGCGTTCATTTCGAAAGTCGGTAAAATAATCCAAACAGCTTTTATGGAATTTTGCCAAAGACAAAAATGCCATTGCTGATTATTGACCCTACTCAACCCCGTGTCATCGCTATTTTAAGTTTTGGCCAGAAAACTCTTCCCTCGTACGTCGATCAATAAAATGACCCTCATGTTGGCAAAAGCTCTCAAACCTGGGACTTCATGGAAATTTTACAGTAAGTCTCAGGTTTGAGTGTTTAATCAAGCAAGAAGTTGGTTATTTTAATCGATCGATATTTGGAAGACGAGTTTTCTGTCCAAATTTTTAAATATGGTTTTCTTTTTTTTTTTAACTGACTGAGTGGCAGGGACCTCGTTATTCTGAGTTCACAAAGGTTACGACCGACTTTACACGATTCAGAATCCATCGTTTTGGTACTAATTATTTTTAGAAAGTAAAGTAGACTGATATACCAAGGGTTCTATGCATTTAGGAAAAACATTCACATTATCCGCCAGGCAGAATAAACATTTAATTAACAAAACTGGCTGTTACCATAAACCTTTATACTGCTATATTCTGGGAATAAACAACTCGTATTTAAAAAATTGGTCAGAAAACTCGTCCTTCAAATATCGATCGATTTAAATGACCCTCATCTTGGGAAACACTGTCAAACCTGGGACCACCCACTTATGGGCCTAGTTTAACATTGTTGTATTGGACAATATCTTGCGTCAGATTTTGAAATTTCCATTACAATAATGAGCCCATAAACGTTCGCTTAAAACATATCTGTTTCGAATTTAGTAGATGATGTGAGAAGCAAGATAGGCGTCTGGTTTGCGTGTGTGTGTGTGTGTGTGTGTGAGTGTGTGTGTGTGTGTGTGTGAGTGTGCTTGTGTGTGAATGAGCATGTTTCGGTCAAAGTAATTTGTAAGTTTAGAACAATAATAATAACAATAATAATAATAATAATAATAATAATAATAATAATAATAATAATAATAATAATAATAATAATAATAATAATAATAATAATAATAATAATAATATAATAATAATAATAGTAAGTAAATCATTTATTTATTATTTTTTTTGGAAAGATCCAAGCCGCTCCTTAAACGATGATTTTTTTATTATTTTCATCTAATTTTAATGAAATTGAATCATATGCGGTTATATATTATTATGATGATGATTGTTGTTATTATTATTATTATTATTATTATTATTATTATTATTATTATTATTATTATTATTATTATTATTATTATTATTGTAAATGTGATATCATTTATGTTACTTGTTATAGGGAGTGGTAGAACATATCCAATTACTGAATGGATAAGAGAGCTATGAGTCCCTGGAATTCTCACAGCCATTCAAAATGCAAGAAAAGATATTTGCGATATGTATAATTTTCCATTAGTCGTTAGAGTTCTCCTGGTTTATATGTTAGGCGATATTATCATTTTTTCGAACAGATACAACGCTGTTAACGGCTAGGTTCTTATTTTAAAATTGAGTAAAGTGAGACAGTGTGAGTAAAGATCACTTTCCAAGGACTCAACTGTGCGCCTCTCTGAGCGGAAATCGAAACCCAGAACCTTCCGATCCGAAGGCGAGATTCAAACCACTAGACCACAACTTGTTAAAACTAATCGTGAGCCACCACATCAAAACGGGTGGTTTTATGTCTGGTGAATATCTTCAGCTTTAACTTGAATTCATCGTCAATAACATGAATGAGAATTGGGTTTCTATCTGTTCATGTTGTGGTCAAAATATTATGATCTCTTTAAGTCACATAAACAACAATTTCACATTTTAAGGACTTTTGGCGGGCCATCTCCGAGGTTACAAAATATTCAATATTGGTCAAAAACTGTATTATAACCACTATATTATCATATTGTACAATTTCCTATAGAATCGTTGTTGATCGAAGATATGATAAAAGTAAATATAATTTTCAAGTAAGTCGAGATTAGAAGTAGAATATAGATTAATTAAGAGTGTCAACAAAACAAAACAAAGATCAGAGTGTTGCCTATTATTCCCCCTTGTTTTTATCATTTAAGTGCCGTAAAAACTTACTGGTGACCTAACTCAATACACGTTCAGTTATGTGCTGAGCAAGGAAATTTATTTTTAAAAGTGAAAATCAGACGTCATTAATTCAATACAACTTCAGTTCGGTACAGAGCACGGAAAATTTGTTTTAAAAGGTGAAGGTCGGAAGTCATTAATTTTTCGATAATTGACTGCTTACCATTACATTCCATTTAAATTGTTTAAGCCGATAACACGATTACATCACAAGCGGTCATCAATACATTTTAGCTTGACTGGGTTTTTTTTTTTCTATTAGAGACTTCAAAAGGGGTGTTATAATAGATCAATATTCGAAGGATAAGTTTTCTGGCCAAAATTTTCAATATTTTTTTTTCAAAGTGCGACAAAATCCTCTTTAGGTTTACACATTAGATTTGTCTGTTGATATTCAACATATTATGTGATATGAGTTCAGTGTGCAATGTATGTTGACTTATCATTAAAATTGTGTGAATCGAAACACCCTGCACTATCAAAGAATGGAACGGGAGATCTTCCCGAATCACGTGTGAACACAACAGATTTAGGGACATTCAAACGAAGATTATCAAAATTCTTCAGCCTAAATACCAACAATGGCTGCTGTCACATTCAACAACTCTCTCCGCCCTCGAATACAAATAAATACTCGGATATTAGGCTTCAACAGTCATGACATCACTTCCCTCGTAATGACGCATGGTGACTTAGTTACTGGCTCTAAACTATCGGAACAATGGCGGACGCCCTTATGAAATATTTCACCGACGAGCATAAAAGTGTATCCAGAGGAGAAAAACATTATAAATAATATCATCTTGTTTTGACTTTTATATATTCTGATAACATGACAAATGAAAAGTTCTAGCCAGCATGAAGAATAAAAAGTACCGATTTTCTTTGTTTAGAGCCACGCTGCTCGTCGTTGCTGGGCGACGTGACATCAGACTATTGAATCCAAATGAGTCGACTTCAAGTAACATTCAGATTCCGATTCAGAGATCGTGTAGTGTCTAAATGTTGACGGGGGTCCCGATAGCTCAGTTGATAGAGCACTCGTTTCACAACCCAAGAGACCGAGATCGAACGATAATTACTTTTCTATGTGCTTGAGTCATTGGTCTTATTGCAAAATGTGCTCGAAATGACCACTATAATAATAGTGTTCACAGTTTTAGAAATAATCAAAATCGCAATAAAGTATTTTGTTCAGCTTGACAATTGGATATTCGTATAACTTATATAGATAAACAAATCATCGTGTTTACATTTATTAAGCAATATCAAATCGTTGGACAGAAAAAAGTCATGTGATCGATGACTCGGCTGGATGAAAACCTGAATATAGAATCGATTCCATTCAGTCACTTGATTCATGACAAAATAATAATTATTCCACCCTTCTCCTTAAATAGTAACGCGTAATGATATCATGTTTTCACTAACGATTTGTGACGTCAGATTATCAAGCGTAAATTTCAATAAAAATGTGATTCTTTAAAACAGAAATCTTATTTAAGTGTTTTTGAACATGTCATTTATTCAAAGATGACAAAATCGGATTGATTGAGTGATAGAATAAATGATTTCTTACACTCTTGCGTTTTGGAATTCGAACTTGCTCCCAACGCGCACGCGCAAGCTCGTGCAGCGGTTGTGAACACGTCCGGATAAGATTCAATAGTCTGATGTCAGGTCCGCCCAGCAACGAGCAGCTTGGTTCGAAACAAAGAAAATCGGTACTTTTTATTCATCATGCTGGCTAAAACATTTTCACATTTCATGTGATCAGAATGTTTGAAATTCAAAATACGATCAGATTTATAATGTTTTTCTCCTCTGGATACACTTTTATGCTTGTCGGAAAATAAGGGCGTCCGCCATTGTTCCGATAGTTTAGAACCAGTTACTAAGTGATTATGCGTCATTACGAGGGAAGTGACGTCACGACTGTTGAAGCCTATTCCAAAAAGCAAGAGTGTAAGAATCGTATATTACACGGCCTATTGTCAGGAGTGAACGCTGTCCTGCCATTATGTCAATAAATAGGCATCTTTATTTTTATTTCTCCGAACACATCAACGTCTTGAGTGAATGAGTCATATTTGGTGTTGAATTTAATTCCATAATTTTGCTGTCCAAGAAACTAGATTATTTATTCTCAGCAGTTACAGAAGAAGAAAAGCATATTCTGCAACTTTTGGCTGGAAATTCCAATATTTAGGTTCTAGTTTGAATCCGACGCTATATCGTGTCCAAAGTCTATGCGCCTATGTGGTCGTGTGGTATGACACTCGCTTTCGGATCGGAAGGTCTTGGGTTCGGCGCATAGTTGAGTCCTTGGAAAAGAGTCTTTCCTCACATTCTCTCACCGTACTCAGGTGAAAAATGAGTACCTGGCCGTTAACAGCATTGTCTCTGTCCGAAAAAAATTGTAATATCGCCAAACAAGCCTCATGGCTCGTCCTACATGCTAAGCGTTGCTGTTAGCCAGGGACCCCTTGTAAAGCGCTTTGGGAAAGTTTAGTGGATATTGCGCTATATAAAAAGCTAAATTTTAAAGTCATGACGTCACTTCCTCTCTACTAGCAACCAAAGTTGATTCTCTCTTGGAAATGGTTAATACTGACAGTCCGAGTGATATCGACAATCATTGCAAAACGTTGAACCATTTTAGAATTAAAAAAAAAAAATAAAAAAAATAAAAGAAAAAACAGATGCAATTCGACCGAGTTAATTTTTAAAAGCACCGATGTTCATAGTAAAATCCACATCTTGGTTGTTTCCGTTGAGTTTGGAACCGGAAAGGCCTTTGGTATGCAGAGGTGTGAGTCGCACCCCCTCCCCCCCCCCCCCCCCCCCCCCCCCCACACCCACCACCCCACTTACCTGTTCTATATTGTAGTTATATTTGTTCACAGCACCACGACCATCACAATTTTATGTCAATGTCTTGGTTTCACTACTGTTCTGATGTTCATTTGCTCTGTTAAAATTCTGTGACCACTTAATCTAGTGGCATGACACTCGATTTCGGATTGGAAGGCCCTGGGCTCGAACGAGCCTCGCTCGACGCATACATTAGTCCTTGGGGAAAAAAAAGCTATTTACTCACATTCTCTCACCGCCCTTGGGTGTAAAATGATTACCTGGCCTTAAACAGCTTTGTCTCTGTCGGAAAAAAAAAAATGTAATATCGCCTAACAGGCATCATGTCTTGTTTGAATATGTTTGTTTTATGCCCTTTTTAAAGCGCTTTGAGCACGTTTAGTGAATATTGCGCTATATAAAAGATGGAAATGAAGTGAGTAGAAAAGTGCAAGTAAGGTCGTGGGTTCAAGCCCCCATCTCCGCGAAATTGATATTCTCTATTGTCTTCTGCCACTTTTCTACTCACTTCATTTTCTGTTATTATCAACATATGGGCCTTCTCCACTCACATTTCTATATCAAGCTCAAGCTCAAGTTTAATTTATGTATAACTTTTTTCCTGTTGTTATTGTTTTTTGTTTGTTTTTTGGTTCTTTTTTTTTTTTTGTTTTGTTTTGTTTTTTTTTTTGTTTGGGGTTGGGTTTTTTGTGTTTTTTTTTTGTTGTTGTTTTTTTGTGTGTTTTTTTTTGTTGTTTCTTTTTGTTGTTGTTGGTTTGCTTGTTTTGTTTTTTTGTTTTGTTTTTGTTTGTTTTTTTTTGTTGTTTGTTTTTTTGTTTTGTTTTGTTGTTGTTGTTTGAGATTCTAGAGTGATATTTCGACTCGAGAAATACAAATAGACGATGTACTAGTTTTTAAAGAATTCTTTAAAATGATCTCAATGGCGTTGGTGTTGTTACAGATATGATGGAGTTTACCTCAGAAGACACCAGCAAAGCATCATCTTTCAACTAAGAACACAACACATACCGCTCAACAACCATTTAAGCAAAATTACAAACGACACATCCCCATCCTGCCCCCTATGTCAACACCCCAATGAAACAGTAACACACCAATTGCTTGAATGTCAACCTCTTGAAGACCTGAGATGCACATGCCTCCCACCAAATCCAAGCATCAGTAACACACTTTATAGTCACCTGGAACAACTACAAAAGACATCTAACTTCTACGTCATGGCACAAGACCGAAGGGCTAGAGCTCAGGTGGTCGCTGGTTCGGATAAGTAAGTAAGTAAGTAAGTAAGTAAGATGGATTTTACTCTTGTGTGTGTGTCACTGGTCCAGCAGCTGCTAAAGATTTCAACATCAGATTCCCAAGTAAAAACAGAAGCCGATCTGTGTTGAATCTATTTCCAAATCAATAGGATTAAATAATCTGATGTCACGTCCGCCCAGCAACCAGAAGTTTCGTTCTAAACAAAGAAAATTGCCACTTTGTATTCTTCAAGCTGGCTAGAACTTTTTCACATGTGATCAGAATGTATAAAAGTCAAAAAATGATCAGATTTATATTTTTTTCTCCACTGTATACACTTTTATGCTCGTCGGAGAAGTATTTCAGAAGGGCGGTGATAGAGATTATGGCGTCCGCCATTGTTCCGATAGTTTAGAACCCGTTACTATGCGTCATTACAGTTGAACCCTATTGTAATCACTGTCTCAAACAGAGCGGTACAGATTTGTTGTATTTTATTTTTTTTGTTAATGTTTTTTTGTTGTTGTTGTTTTTATGGTTGGTTGGTTTGTTTGTTTGTTTGTTTTTTTTGTTCTTTTTAATTTTTAGTTCACGTACTTTAGTTTGATAGCAAAGAATTTAAATGTAATTGAAGTGCCACCCCCCCCCCCCCCCCCCCCTCCTTTTCACCCCGGCCAATCCCAAACATGTTGCGTGATGCTGCATAATTCTAACATGATTTTCAAGCGCTACTCCAAATACAATTTGCATTTTATATCATAAGTAAAACAAAACGACCAATCACAACAAAATAAAACAAATAGAAAGACTTTCAATAGTTTAGCCAGCAGTCTCAATTCCACAGCAACATGGTCAACTTATAGACATGGATACACTTACCATTCATCAGTATAATTAGTGCGGTTATGTGGTCTTGTCGTAAGACACTCGTTTTCGGATCGGAAGGTCCTGGGTTCGAGCCTCTCTCGGTGCATAGTCGAGTCCTTGGAAACGGCTCTTTTCTCATATTCTCTCACCTTACTCAGATGTAAAATGAATACCTGGCCGTTAACAACGTTGTCTCTGTCGGGGGAAAAATGTAATTAACCTCACAGGCGTCATGAATTGTTCTATAATATGTTACATGTTGCTGTTTGACAGAGACCCCTTGTGAAGCGATTTGAACACGTCTTGTGGATATTGCGCTATATAAATGCTCTAATTTATTTATTTTTTTAACCTTCTCCTTCTCACCTGCAGCAAAATATCACATTTGATACGACACAATAGACATTTTTCTAATTCAGATTTAATTTGTACATCACAAACTTTGAAGAATGATCATTGTTTAATTAAGAAGAACATAACGTTGTTTTGTAGAAAGCTTGTTTGAGTATTTAAAAAATCCATTTTTCTGCTCTGTAAGCTTGCCATTTTTTGGAAAATACTGAAAAAGATCGGTAAGGAGAGAGTTATCCTATCATAACACCGGATTTGTGACACTGGTTGATGTTGAACAATATAACGAATGTTATTGTTTCAAGATCGACAGGGCGGCTATGTGGTTTTGTGGCATTACTCTCGCTTTCGGGTCAGAAGGTCAAGGATTCGAGACCTTCTCTGAGCGGCGCATGGTTGAGTCCTTGGAAAAGGCTCTTTACTCACATGCTCTCACCGCACTCGCGTGTAAAATGGGTACCTGGCCGTTCACAGCAATATTTCTGTCGGGGAAAATGTACTACCGCCTAATATCCGTCGTATCCCTTCATGACGAATTAAACGTTGTTGTTGGCTGGTGACCCCTTGTAAAGCGCGTGTAGCACGTTTTGTGGATTTTGCGACATATAAACGCTCTAGGTTTGTGTGTGTGTGTATGTGTAGTGTATGTGTTTGTGTTTTTCTTTTTATTGTGTGAGTGAGGGAAGTTCTTGCTAGGTAATCTCAACCAGACTATAATCATTAGAGATTACACAAAGTCTTTTTGTGATTATACGATTGATGAGTATTTTACTTAAACATATACCATTGATGATAACAAGAAATGAAGCGAGTCGGAAAGTGCCAGAAGACAACAGAGAATAAAAACTTCGCAATGGGGGCTCGAATCCGCGACCTTACTGGTACAACTCCACCTGGCCGGTGAGAGCGTGACTCTACCGTATGAGCTATCCATCCACGAACCCCAAAAAAGTCATTTCAAACCCTATGTCTATATTGAGCCACTCTCCCCGACTTCCTAAGGTAACGGGTTCAACACACACACACACACACACCCCACACACACACACACACACACACACACACACAAACAAACGCCACGAAGCTAGTTAACCAGAATATAAGCTTAATAGCCAATATTCTCAACACAAACATGTAACATAGAAACGATTGAGACATGGGGTATGCTCCGATATTTGGAGTGAATTTTCATTCAAAATCGAGAATGCTAACATGTACGGGTATTTTACTTAGTTTTAGCACTGTTTGCCTTGTGTTTACATTTGGACGTGAGTGGTTATGTCACCTTCAACTATGTCTCTATTGGATG
>NC_088364.1:62861687-62886687 GCF_034508935.2 Berghia stephanieae
TTTTCTTTGTTTAGAACCACGCTGCTTGCCGTTGCTGGGCGACGTGACATCAGACTATTGAATCCAATTCTGAAAGAGCTCTAGCAAGAAGCAAACGTGGCTGGATCTATGACGAAAGATGTAAACAAGTACTGGGGTCAGGTGATGTCATTTATAATGATAAAGGTCAGGTTATCAGAGTAGGACTGGAATTGAGTTAGTGTGTGGAGAACGGTCAATGGGCCACGGTTGCCAGTTTGGTCGTTTTAATGCCAAATTTCAATAAAAGAAGAAAAAAAAACAAATAAAAAACAATTAAACCCAAACAACCGGCGATTTTTCTTATCTTATCTTATTTTATTTTAATGTGTCTAATAAAAGGCTATACGACAATGTACCACTTCAATGTCTTATACATGACATACGTAATAAACCAATTTGATTTTGATTATGACAAACATTAATCATATTCGCATTTTAATGAATTCAAGCTTTTGTTCATAAATTTCCTAAATTGCTCAACAAAACCAGTGTTTTTTCCCTGTAATTTCAAATGTAATGCCGGTATTAAAGTTTAGTATTGACGAACTAAATTTTTAAATCTAAATATAATTTTACACATTGAAATAAATATAAGTTTTAAACTTTTCACATCTTTCAAAAATAACAGGAGTAAATTTAAAGAGTACTACTGGATCCACATCATACAGATAAAACCAATTTTATATAGCTGAATTAAATCGCAACGAACCCTTCTAAATTGTAAACTTGAGAAATTTAGAGTTCATAATCCTTCATCGTATGACATGGACTCCAACACAGTAAGTTGTCTTGTTTCTTGCCTTTGCAATTTTAAATATTTATGATGCTGTTTTTCAAAGGACAATGGGTTTGGCATTTTTTTTTCATATTTTGGCACTTTGTTAAAATCAATTGATTTCACATAATATTATATATAAAGACAGATCAACACTACTTTCGCAAAATAAATGCAAAATTTTAGACCTAAGCTGAAGTGACGCGATGAAATGTTTATTAAATCAAGTTAATTACTCTTTGTATTGGGATAAGAAAATTGGATTTATCTAATCTTTTATATGCATTTTAGCAGAAGATGTCATACCGTGACTAGTTTGGCCTTTTAAAAATACTATTTGGCATTTTCTATGACTCGTTTGGCATTTTATTCAAATGAAACTGACAACCGTCCAATGGGATCAGGAGGCCTGATTGCGTATTTCTTATTAGCATTGGTTGAAATGTGGAGAAGGTGGGGTAGAGGAGGGGTGGGGGTGTGGAACTGAAATATCGGGCACTAATTTGACTACCAACCAAAAGAATTGGAATCCATCCAAGATGCAGTCCAGATTATATTAAGGAAATGCGTTTGTCGTAAATTATGTTTCTTTGTTGGGCGACCGAAGAGTTTCTGGAATTACAGAATTTATGAAGGACAACAGACAAAGCCGAAAGAAGCTGATATACAGAGAAGTGGTAAGACCTGGAATGAGATAAAAAAAGTTAGCCCAGGATAGAGAAGGATGGAAACTGTGGTCTGTGGCCTATACCCTGACCCAGGGTGAAAAAGGCAATGATGATGATGATGATGTTGTGTCCAACACAGCGGATACCAACGTGATGTCACAACGTCTGGGTATGTTACAAATTACTATCTATTTTCTATTTATTCATTTTTGTTATAGATTGAGGAGATTTGGCTGAAATATATTTTTCTTCATTGAAGAAGAAGTCAAGTGATGTTAAAATACAATCCATTTACATCCCAAATTGAATAAGATTGTGTTTTTAAAGAATAATTTCTACTATTGCCTGTGCCCAGACTTTATGGACACCCGTATTATGAGAATGAGTTCGACACAAAGAATAGTATTTCTCAAGATATGATGGTTTTTGCAAATTAAGAAAAAATCAAAAATATCACATTAACTCATGCGAAGAAAGCGACAAGGCTTAGAAGACAGTCCTTCATCTAGATCAACCGCCGATTGCAATTACTTCCGACCAGTTCGCTCATTTAGCGGGGTCGCGACAGATCAGTTGGTAGACCACACTCTTCACACAAACAGGGACCAAGATCCACCCCGGGTGCTGTGGATGATTACTTCAAACAAGGAGCCAGATACAGAGGACGTCCTTGTCTACCCAGCAGTGAATGGGTGGCTGATTCTATTAGATTTGGCGGAAAGTATTTTGCGATAAACTAACGTCCTATCCAAAGGATAGCAAGCAATTGCTATTGTCAGTATCACGCTATAGAGACCCGGATAAACTCCGGCTTCATGGGTCCAATGGCTCTGAGGGACTACTCTAGAACATATAGTAGACCAACATTCTTCCTGTAACACTAGACAAAGACATCGAAGCAATAGCGATCTGCTTCCATTAGAAGCGAGTACCTCAGACTATACATTCACAACAACGACTCTATCGGCAAGCTGCTGAAATCTACACACGAAACTAGATCTCAACGGCTTAGGTCACATTTAAAACAACAGAGTTTGTTTGTTTGGGTTTTTGTTTTTTTGTTTTTTGTTTGTTTGTTTGTTTGTTTGTTTTTTTTTTTTTTGGGGGGGGGGGGGGTTTGAGTGAACTGGGCTCTACCTTCATACATTAGTTTTTCATTTTTTTCTAAATATATTTGACATTTCTCCAGATCTTGATTCAATGTTATTGGAAGTGAAGTTGGTGTAGTTCCTCATATCTTCTGTGTCTGGCTCCATGTTTGAAGTAATCATCCATCAGGATTTGTGCTGAAATATGTTAATATCGTCGGATCACGTGCCCGAACAAGTTCCGTCTTTGCTGCTTTTCGACCACACAAAGACACACCCAGCTGCCTCAGCACCTTGACACACATGATGATGATGGCCGTCAAAAACTTAAGAACATTTTCACTCGACATAGACTTATGACAACAACTCACGTACCGGATACATACGAATTGACTAAAACACTCGAAATTACACACGTATTGTTCACGGCAAGCGTCCATAGAGACAGCGCAGCCATATTTATTCACACCATCTGTTGTCAACGTCACAGATCGGTATTATACAAGAACGAAGCAGTTCACGAAATTAGTCTTTCGGTTCTTAATTGTATGATTTAATATGGACGAATCAACGCCATTAAGATATATGAAAGATGAATGTCAATTTACCTAAGTATTATATTTCGTTATTTAGATTGTTTCAACATTCAGTTCCATTTTCAGAATTTGGTTCAAGCTTTCATTGTACAGACTTGAGGTGGTGGTTAACATTTAATCTATATATAAGAATAAACATGAGGAGAGCTTTATTTAAAACAAGTATCAAACACAGACATTTAATCTATAGATTAGAATAAAAATTAGGAGAGACTCATTAATAACAAGTGTCAAAAACAGAATCGATAATCTATAGATTAGAATAGAAATGAGGACAGATTTATTAATAACAAGTGTCAAACAAACATTTCATTTAGTCCTTTTTTTAACATGCTGAATACAATGGCATGCGCTACACGAATGTGCATAATATGCATCTCTTGATTTCTGTTATTTTATCCATCTGATGTTTTAATGTTATTTAGATTAAATCACCATGATAATTTACAGATGAGTCTTGCTCCCATCCCAAGCATGTGTATGTCTGGTTCTGTACTGATTGGGAATTTGACACTTGATGGTGACTGAAGAGGACACAGAGTAACAATAAATGATATGGGAAAATGGGAAGGACAGGCAATCACTAACGTTACTGTATTTAAAAATAAACGGTTGTAGGTTTGGAGCAAGGCCCTGGTTTGGACAATGTGATGGGTGGCATCGATTTATAAACCTGGTACCTACACTAGAGACTATAGGTGTGTTAATATTAATCAAATGCCTTTAATGAGCCCAGCGTCTGTATTGTTCCGTCCACACTATCCGATAACATATCTGGCTACAATTGTAGACTTGTCCCGTATCTATAAAGAATAGGCAGCATCAAATTATAAGCCTTGGTAACTAAACTATATACTATAATAGATCCGTTAATATTAACTACATGTCCTGAATGAGTTCAGCGTTTATTTTGTTTCGTTTACACAATAATCTATCCGATAACCTCTGTGGCTATAATTCTAGACTTGACCAAATTTTAATAAGATGAGTTATCTTCAAATTACAAATCTGGTATATAAACTATAGAATATATTTTATCCGCTGATATCATGATGTGTGCTGACAGATCAACAAAATTATATTTCTTTCACATCAGTTAAGGTACGGCTTGATATTTCCTGAATGAAGTCAGAGTTTTGGAACGTTTTATTTTCAATCTTAATATCTCCCATAAATCATTTTATCATAGTCTGAAGATTTCATCTATTTCATCAAAAACGCTGCTTCCATGATTCAATTCAAAATCATCACTCAACGTTTTTGGTGAAAACAGTCAGATATGTTGGCACCCCAGATTACAATCAAAACAGTTAAACTAGTTGTATGGAACACTTCGTGGAAAGTCGAGCTAAGTATAATGTCAACTTTTTTCTAAACATAACTTATAGTCATTATTTCAATTTGACATTCCATTTACATTCTGTAACGTATCTTTACAGAAATACATATTTGGTATAGGAACATACGAGTACAATGGTGATAAAGGTATGATCAAGTTCTAATGTTCAGATTAGAAAAGAACAAACATAATGTGACCAAAATATATTCTTGCCTTATAAAATATATAAGAAGAGGGGGTGATCGGTTATGTGATCTTGTGGTATGACAATCGTTTTCAGATTGGAAGGTCCTGGGTTCGAGACTAGTTCGGCGCATAGTTGAGTCCTCGGAAAGACTCTTTATTCACATGCTCTCACCGCACTCAGGTCTGAAATTAGTATCTGGTCGTTAACAGCGTTGTCTCTGCCCGGGCAATGTGTAATTTTGCCTAACAGGCAACAGGTCTCATTCTGATGAATCTGGTGGACTCCAGTAAGCCTGACTGTCATATTGACTGGAAATAGCATTTGTGTGACTCTCAAGCCCTTTAATACCGTGCTGTAAATTACAAAGTAGCTTTCATTCAGAACGAAGAAATATCGACAGGATAATCATCACCGATATTTCTTCCCTCTTCGTGAAAACGGTAATATCTGAATTCGTGTTGAAGTCAAATCAAAGGCAGTATTGAAAGCTTTACTGAGCAGATGATGAATTCCAAACGGTGTTCAAACTTGAACAGCTATAGAGGTTCATCCATAAGACTTACAGTTTATTATGACATTATTACAGGTAGAGATGTTCAGCTATCAGAGTTACAGATTACTACGACATAATATCAGGTAGAGAGGTTCGTCCATAAGACTTACAGTTTATTATGACATTATTACAGGTAGAGATGTTCAGCTATCAGAGTTACAGATTACTACGACATAATATCAGGTAGAGAGGTTCATCCATAAGACTTACAGTTTATTATGACATTATTACAGGTAGAGATGTTCAGCTATCAGAGTTACAGATTACTACGACATAATATCAGGTAGAGAGGTTCATCCATAAGACTTACAGTTTATTATGACATTATTACAGGTAGAGATGTTCAGCTATCAGAGTTACAGATTACTACGACATAATATCAGGTAGAGAGGTTCGTCCATAAGACTTACAGTTTATTATGACATTATTACAGGTAGAGATGTTCAGCTATCAGAGTTACAGATTACTACGACATAATAACAGGTAGAGAGGTTCGTCCATAAGACTTACAGTTTATTATGACATTATTACAGGTAGAGATGTTCAGCTATCAGAGTTACAGATTACTACGACATAATATCAGGTAGAGAGGTTCGTCCATAAGACTAAGAGCATTCAATAATGTTTTGTGTAATGAGAAGTATATGGGGCAGCGTGGCTCAGCGGTACGGTCTTTGCTTCGTACCCGGAAGGTACCGAGTTCGATCACCCGCCGCGCTGTGTGGCCTTGAACAAGTCATCTCGCCCTAGCTCAATTTGCGGCGCTGCACTGCGGCTGACGCCTGGATTATTCCAGTCTTCCCTTGGAATAGACCCTAGAGAAAAATTTCCCCTAGGGATGAATAAAGGGAATTTTATTTATTTATTTATTTATTTATTTTAAATGCCCAGAACGGATAAATCTCATTCATTTAAGACAATTACAATGATGAATTATGATGATACTGATGATGATAATGATTGTGATGATGGAGTCAGTATATTGTCTATATAGCAACAGATGGCTCCTTTTGTAAACTGTCCTCAATCACTTAGATACGACTGGAGTCAATATATTGTCTATAAATAAACAAATGTCTACCATTGTATATTAGCCTCAATAACCTAGAGATTACTGAAGTCTATATATTATCTATAGGTCAACAAATGGCTCCTATTCTATACTGGAGTCAAAATAATGTCTATAAATCAACAAATGGTTCCAATTGCATACGGGCCTCAATGACTTAGAGACTACTGAAGTCAATGTATTGTCTATAAATCAACAAATGGCTCCTATTGTATACGGCCGCAATGTTAGAGTTTTGAGTTATCAAAATAAAATTTGATATCTAGGTATAAAAGTTTAAGATAATTTATATTGTTTAAATATGGAATGTTTATGAGTGATTTGTTTACACTTAAACTACGTTTAGAAATAACTTTCGACATTTCTAGTACGGCACTCAGTTGGTTTAAATCTTATTTATTAGATAGACGACAAATTGTAGTTGTAAATAGTTTGAGGTCCGATCAAATTCCTTTGGAATGTGGTGTCCCACATGGGTCAGTTCTTGGACCTCTGCTTTTTGTTCTCTTCATACATCCACTTTCAAAGGTTATCATGGGCTTTGGCCTGTCATACCAGGTATAAATAGAAACCAGATTCAACAGAATGGATTGTAAAATATTGTGTGGAGTTTGACTGTTAATCGAATATATATATATATATATATATATATATATATATATATATATATATATATATATATATATCCTTTCTTTTAAAAATATAGCATTGTGGAGAAGATTGTGCTTATTTGAGTCAATAACAAAAAATAATACGGCGCACAACTCTACTGAAAGATTTGAAAATTAGAAATGTATTTTTTACAGATAGATAAACAGATAACTTGATTTCCTTTTATAATTTAAAGTCAGTTTGAAAGTTTGTTGAGTCACACAGATATCCTAAAATACGTACCGACGACACTAACACCAATTTCGACACTGTAAAAAGTTGTCAGTTTGGCGTTTTTACGCAAATCGTCGCATTCGAAATAATGTATTCACTTAATTACTTTAAGGATTTCAGATCTACACTAGGTTTTCAACAGTTTTCATCTATTTATGACATCAATTATTATTATTGCCCCTTTGATGTGTTCAATGTGATGGTTTCGGGTGGAAAATACCCAGGTTTAACTTCTTTGGTAATAAATTTTAAAAAATAATAATAATAATAATCTAGAAAATCGAAATTTAAAACAAGAAAATAGAAGTTGGATTGAAGGTAAAATAAGGTTTTAGAAAGACCTCCAGTGGAGGTGCATAATACGGTGCCAAACGCCACCAAACATGATCACCAGAGTACTGTACTGTAAGGTAAGTTCTCGATCCCAGGATTGTCTTTCAACTCTGCTCACGTCTGCTACTTCAGGTTTATTTTCGCAGTTGATTTTCTTACTACAACCTGTTTTCACACACGGACAACTATATGTTGCTGTGTCACGGGTCAGAGGCTATAGCGGCTTACACTTCATGTTGGGCCACACAGAAAAATCAACAGAGGATGTACCAAGTTGCACAGACAACGTTGTTTACCAATCTGCCCTCAATAAAAGATGACGGGTATAATATTGAATGAAAATAGTTCCTTCCCCGCTAAATTGCGTGCTTTTTACTAGTATATATATATAATAAACAAATGTGTTAAAAACGACTGGCAGATGAAAGAAACAAGCACACACAAAAATCTGCAAAGTTTTAATAAAGTCCAACAAGAAGAAAACAACAACAACAATAAACAACAAAGTTGGAGACTACAAATTAATGACAAATATAGAAGTAAAATCAATGATTATAATGCCAACAGTTAAATGGATGGATATAAACAAATTGAAATTGAATGAAGAAAAAACCGAGGTGCTGTGTATAAAGAACAAATCTTGTAGAAATAGTATTAAAATAGATCAAATTGATGTTGCAGGTTGCAAAGTTTCTATTTCTAATTCCCATGTTCGCAATTTTGGTGCATATTTTGATAACAATATGTCCATGAATAATCATATCACCAAATTGTCCAAAGCTGTCACTACCATCTTAAAAATATTGGTCGCATATAGTCCTTGATTGACACTGAAATCACTAAAACGCTTGTCACTTCTTTCATTATTAGTAGACTTGACTATTGCAATGCTCTGCTCATTGGTTGTTCCAATTACAATATTCAATGATTGCAGAATATTCAGAACAGGGCGGCTAGATTGGTGATGATGTTATCGAAACTTGACGATCCTATCTCACATGTTCTGGAAATTCTTCATTGGCTGCCGGTGAAGCAGCGCATTGAGTTCAAGGTGTTATGTTTTTGTTATAGCTCATTTCATGGCCTGTCACCACACTAGTTAATGGATCTTGTATCTCATTATACACCTTGCAGATCGCTAAGATCAAATAGTATGCTTCTCCTGACAGTGGTACCCTCAAAGCCTTTGTTTCACAACAAATCCTTCCTAGTGACTGCGCCCAGGTTGTGGAATTCCCCTTCTTATAATATTAAGAATATTGAAAATTTAGAAACCTTTACAAATAAATTGAAAACCGAATTATTTAGAAGAGCGTTTCTCGACAATTAATATGCATTATATTTTAATTTAGGGTAGTAATGTGTATGTAAAGAGTTTGCGTATGTGGATGTACGGGTGTATGTGTGTGAGCGTGCTAGTGTGAATGCTAGTTTATATAGTCTGAGTGATTGTAAAGCGCCATAGAGCACTTGTCAGTGGATTAATGGGCGCTATATAAGTATATTATATTATTATTATTATTATTATTATTATTATTATTATTATTATTATTATTATTATTATTATTATCATCATCATCATTATTATTATTATTATTAAACAACTTAAACAATAACAAAAGGAGGAAAAAAACAACAAATTTAACGATAAAAAGACTAACAAAACAATAACAGCAAATAAAACAACAACAACGCCATAATAAAAACAAAAAAGACCACAGCGAACGACAACATTAACTGTAAACAAAAATCAAACAAAAACAAATTGAACAATAGCAACATTAGCAATAGCAACAATACTAAAATTCTAATGTTATAAATGATGACAAAACAACAAGAACAATAGAAACGAGAGCAAGAACATCAATAAAAATAACAGATTATCACCATCAGTAATAACAACAACAGCAATAAAATGAATAAAAGAACAACAAATATAGCAATAAAATAGACGACAGCAATATTAACATGAAATAATAACATCCAGACATTCAATGACGACATATCAAGAAAACCGCGTCAAATATACCAAATGCGTCAAAGCCTACTAGTACTATTACTTCTACTACAACTACTAACACAACATCAATAACTACTACTAATCTACTACTACGACTACTACTACCACTACTATTACTACAACTTCTACTACTACTACTACTACTACTACTACTACTACTACTACTACTACTACTACTACTACTACTAATACTACTACTACTACTGCTACTACTACTTCAACTACCGATAATACTGTTACTATTACTTGTACTTACTTGCACTTCATTTTTCTTTAAAACCATAAATTAAGTTAATACCATAGACAGAAAGAGGTGGACAAAATTTTCTACTCATGAAATGGAATTGTAGACAAGATATTTTCATTTTTTGAAATTAGAAAATCGAAATATCTTTCGATTAAAAAATATCAAAAGTACACCGTTGAGCCTGAGAAATTATAATTTGCTATAATATTACAATTGTCAACACACTTTACTTTACCTACTATTGCCCAAAACAGTGATGGGCCCAAATTAATCAACCACTTAAAATTAAATAGTTTAAAAGAATCAAGCTTTCAGTTTCATAACTATAATTACTAGAGCTGCGGCTTCCTGTGAAGTTTAGGATATAATTTAAGATATTGTGCTATGTTTTTGGATGTCTGGATGGATTGGCACCTGAATATTTGCAGGAACTGATTAAAAATATGAACCCACTCGAAATTTAAGATCATCTCAGTCTCAACTTCTATAGGTTACCAAAAGTTACCACCTCAAAATCCACATTTAGTAAAAAAAAAAAGCCTTTTCATCTATAGCTCCACGCCTATGGAACGCACTTAGTCCTTGGACAAAGTCCTGTGAAAATTTATCATCTTTCAGGAAATGTCTGGAGACTGAGTTGTTCCGTGAGGCTTATTTTTTTATGAAATAGGTGTTGCTTAGATTTTGTTTCTGTATCATGCTTATTATGTAGTGTCGTGATTTTTGATTTTGTTGTTTTTAAACATTTTTATTATGTAAAGCGCCGCATAGAACGATTACGTGGATGTTTAGGCGTTATATAAATTCATTGTTTACTTAGTTACTTACAAAGACTTAGAGGACAGTCAATGTAGTCTGCACATTTCTTTTATTTACAGTTAACAAAGTCACACAAATATTATTTGTTTTAACCAAACAAAAAAGCAACAACAAAAAAACTATAAAAAAATAAAAGTAATAAAAATAATCACGTTCAGATTTGTTCAGTCAAGAATCTATTACTTGTAACTAAAAACGTCAATCAACTTGTATAAACACTTGTCTTGGTTATAACGTCAGGAATTCATTAGTTGATATAATTCAAAATCTCGTCAGTACAAAATACTGACCCTCTTTCGTATTACACGATTTGATTGTGGAAAGAACAGGCTAGAATTAGTTCGAATTTTATAAAGAGTTTGTGGCAGATGCGCAAAGAAGATGTGACGGTGTAATTGTTTAAAAGTTTAGATAATGATGGATCACATGCATTTGATGGCATTGGCTGAAAAATATCATAATAGAATCATAGTCTCATCGCTGGGATTATATACTGATATATTATTAAAAGGGCCTACATGAGCCAAAGAACGATGCAAAATTATTCTTTATATTATCAAAATCTTAAATATTATCTGTCTATATTTTAGAAGAACGAATAGTCATCACGAGATGAATTTAATTGCCAATGACTGACACAGATCAAAACGATTACATTTCCATTTCTACGTAATTAGAAAATCGATTGAAGATTGCATACCGTGACAAGCCAAACACATGCGTCTCTTTAATTGGTGCACTCAAATTTCTTCAATTTTATACTGACATTTTCTGTGATAAAAAGTGTATTATCAGATAATCGATTTAAGTAGATTACATACCGTAACAAGGAAAACACCTGCGCCTCTTTAAATGGTGCACTCTGGATGACGCGAATTAAAGTGGAAAAATCAGTACTTGACCGATTATATTGTAAATGTCAAAAATTTCTAATATCGCCTTACAAGCGTGATGTGTCCTTCTAGATGTTTTAGTGTTGCTGTTGAAACATTGCGCTATATAAAATCTCAGGGGTTTTTTTTCAATGTCGTGTAGATGTATCAGTATCATCAATAGGAAAAGTCATGCAATACAAAGGAAGAAAGACTATGAATTATTTTGAACCGATTCCGAATAAGTTCATTAATTCAAATTGTCCAAACAATATCAATTATTTAATGGAAAATAAGGCAATGATCTATTTATGGAATTGCCATTACATTATCCATATTATTATGTTTGTAACCATTAACACACAACGTGTTCCAACAGACTTCCTTGAACACTTATACAACACACACACACACACACACACATACACACACATACACACACTGACAAAAGTTCATCTAAACATCCATATTCCATTTCCGGATATGGGTAAATCTGAAGACGGTGCATCAGGTGTCTTGACAGCGAGCAATATTGACTTTCAACAGCCCGAAGTTCTTTGCGTAGAAATCGTTTGGTGATTGCATTCTAGATAATCATTTTAACACTTAACGTGTAACAAGGGAGATCATTGAAGCAATTACTGTTGTATAATTATAATAATAGGCATGTACCAGTAATCATATTTACCACCCTAGTTATCAACCATCTACCTTACTATGGTCGAAATTGATTTTAATTTATATTCTTCATTTGATGGGAAAATAAAATCATGTAATTTACATCATTCTTTGTAAAGATAATCATTGTAGATAAATTGACAACTGCTAATTTTTAAATCGTTTATTATATTTTACCCCTTACCAGCCAGGATTCGATTTTAAAAACTATAAATGAAATCTCACCGTTTTCATCAAAACAGAAGTAACTTTGATTCAACAAGATATTAAACGATCAGGGTTAACTATTCAACCACAAGTAATATTTAAGTTAATTTGGCCTTGTCTACGCCAGTCAGTTTTGAATGGAGTCAGGTATAGTTGTGTTACATTCTATGTGACAGTTGCATTGATATCTTCTCGAACTTTCTCTTATCGAATAAAACAGGTCTCATTCGGTGGTGGTGTAGAGAGAGAGAGAGGGAGAGAGAGAGAGAGAGAGAGAGAGAGAGAGAGAGAGAGAGAGAAATCCTGTGCCTCCTCCTCTCAAAAAGTTAAACGATATTGCACTTGTCAAGTAAGAGGGTGAGTGACAAAAATCACAACGCTGATCCTTACTCTGAAATTGTTTTCTTGAATGAAACACGTAAAACATATTACCCCATTCGACAAATTAAAAAAAAATAACTACATAACAATAAATATTAAAGTCTATTCTAAGATTGTAATAGGCGCTCCATGCCAAACATCCACACCGTATGATAGATATTGTCACTAGTTTTATGACAGTAAGAAAGTAAGATATTTCCAACCACAATCGGACTAATAATATTACAAATGGTCCCCACAACAGTATTGCTTTAAATATTTATTAAATTATAACTATATTTTAATAATATTAAAATGTCAAAATAAAAAAAAGGTTTGACAATAAAATGCACCCATTTAGTAACACGTAAAGACAATACAATAGATAGTTCGAAGATGACGTCACACAGGTCTTTGTTATTGTATTTTGCCATCCGCGTTTATGAGTAATACTCACTGAACTGTATTAACCTGACTATAAACGTTCATGGATACACATAGTTTTGTGTGTTGGTCCGTTAAACTTCCGGATGGCAATGTTATGAGCTTCTTAGCGAAGCGCATACTATCTATACACACAAACTTGGTTTGTTATTGTCTCAAATTTAGTCCTCCGTGTGTTGTTTCGGCATTGGTATGGCTTCTCATGAAGATGTGTAGTAGAGATACGTCTTCACTGTTCACCGATAACGACCCAGCAAATATTGAGAACAATCGTGCTTCTAAAATGTACATGACACACAAGACTTCTCACTATCCTTTTGAGTCTGGATAGAGATTGGACCGAACAAGTTTTAAGGTAAGCAATTAAGTATTATCACTCTCTTTTAGGCAGATGTGACATTACGACATACGTCCCTTTTTAATTCATTACTGCACAGTGCAATATAACCGGTCATTTATTGAATATTTTATGACTCAGTTTTGGCCTTCTCTATGTTACACTTTATTCGGACACATAATATACAAAGGAACAGATCGGCCATTTCTGTTTTATGATTTTAATGATATCTTTTAGATCGGACTGACATTGCATAGATCGACCTTTTCTATGCTATGCGGAGATGGTCTCAGATTTTTGTTTTCCAAGCAATTCATTTGTCATCTGGACAGTTCCTCTCAGTTGGTGACATTTTCAAGATTTTCATTATAAAAAGACATTTATTTATGTCGATACAAACATGTCGTAGCTGAATTACTAATGATTTGTATTCCTTTCTGTGTTGGATCTGGCTTATCTTTTTCCAAAGTTTTTACGCTTTCGTGTTATCTCTTTTTGGCTGTATAACCTGGCTGTCAAAGATGGCGGCGTTCGTGCGTTTGGTTAACTTTCTTTCTATAGCTGGTGCGCGTGAGTTCATTATTTTTCGGCATTCTTTATTAAATTAATGGAATATTATATCTTTTACTGGTTGAATATTATTTTTGATATCAGAGCAAAGAACTGTGATACCCATGTTTTTCATGTTCCGTGTATGTATGATGTGTTCGGTGAGTGGCGATTTCGAATATCAGGTTTACATAAAATATGAACGTGGTCTGGTATCAGTTTTTTACTGAGGTAAAAGTTTGTATTTTGTTTTTTTTAAAATTTAGTCAGAAGAGTCCGGGCTGAACAGAAGTACCACAAAGAGATCACTGGAAAATATTCCATATAGTTTTTTTTTATATATGCTTCTCATGGGAGCGGCGAGACTGTTTATGATTGTGACGCCTTGGAGACTCTATAGATTAATACATTTGTTTTCTTAGATCTAATTATAATTTATCAAATTATTTGTTATAAAGTTATATTGATGAATTGTGTGATGTAATAATTCAACAAAAATATTAATTGTGAAGTTAGATTGATGTGTTGTGTTGCGTTAATCTTGGTTTAGTAATATTAATATCCTGTAGTTCATGGTGAGTTTTCATTCTAATGTAATGAATCTGTAAAAGTAGAGAAATGAGTCAAGTCTGATACGTGTGTGTATTATTTATCTGTTAAAATTGAGAAGATTCATTCAATTT
Organism: Berghia stephanieae; assembly: GCF_034508935.2. Taxonomy (NCBI): domain Eukaryota; kingdom Metazoa; phylum Mollusca; class Gastropoda; order Nudibranchia; family Aeolidiidae; genus Berghia; species Berghia stephanieae. The sequence continues at coordinate 62,876,418 of NC_088364.1, forward strand.
TGTTTTTTGATGAAATATTCATTTAATGTTTCTTCACTATTAATTCAAGTCAGTTTGCTCCATGTTGACTTGTGATTGTGGCCTAAATTCAGAATAGCCTTGAACATTCTTGAACAAATAATACAAATTTAATAATCATTCTCACAAATTATATGTTTCCGACGGCGAAGTTTTTGATACGGAATAAAGAGTTTTGAAACGAACAAGTTTTAATTTTATTTCTGAATAGTAGGTGATGTTCATGATAATGATGCTGATGATGATGATGATGATGATGATGATGTCTTTTTAAAAAGAGTATTTGAACATTAATTTTTATATTTTATTCCCTCAATTCTCTTTCAAGTTTACATTTTGATGTCTTACTCAACCCCCCCCCCCCCACCCACCTCTCTCTCTCTCTCTCTCTCTCTCTCTCTCTCTCTCTCTCTCTCTCTCTCTCTCCCTCTCTCTCTCTCTTTCTTTCTTTCTTTCTTTCAATTCTCTCTCTCTCTATGTACTTTATTAACTCTTTTACTCATTTCTCTCTACCATCCAAAAGAATCACTCTTGGAGTTTCTTGGAGCGAATTATTGATTTATTTATTCTCACCTCAATTTTTTTTACTCATTCTCCAACTACGTTGTTTCGTTCAGAATTGTTTGTATATAATTTCCATTGGACTCGACAATATATTTATCTGGATTCCAATGTCATTTGTAAGCTAGAAACTGACACGATATTTTGAGGTGGAACAAAAATTTATCAAAAAAATATGAGTTAGAGAAGATCCTTAATTATAAAATATTTCTTTTTTTTTCAGACAATCCCCGGAATATGGAATTTCGTAATAATGCCTCTATAATGATTTCAAATAAAATCCATTGGTGTGACAAAGCACCGTCTGACGATTATATCTATGATCGGTTATATCATGCATCTAGCTTAATCCACGGTGTCATCGCTTTGTGGGGAATCATCGCCAATGTCATCAAACCTCATCGTTTTCACTCGTATTGGAATTCTTTCCGACAGTAGCACAGTCAGCTTGTTTGGATTGGCGATATCTGATTTGATTTTTTGTTGTTCACGATTCTGGGATATGTTTTGGTTTGTATTCTATACATTCTCTATCCCTTACATCGGTGGGGTACACTTAAACAATATGACTGTTATTATGGCCCCTTTCGCTACAACTTTCAATCAAGTAAATTGTTTTAAACAACTTACATCGCGTTGGAAAGATTTGTTGCAATTGTATTCCGGTTTAAGGTCAAGTATATTTTCACGTCCATGAAAACCTTATATGCCGTTTGTGTTAGTTTTTTATGGAATATTGCGAGTCATTTTGATGAATACAACGGGTGTTTCTAACATGGGTGGAACATCGAAATTATGATGAATCTAATTTTGTGTATGATGCCCAACCAATTGATGTCAGTGATGAATTTTTTCTCGCTTCCACCGTTACGAGATCTATGAACACCTCTCTTCGATTCATCATGTTTGGTATAATTGTGATATGTAATGCTATGATGCTGAAGACATTATCCAACAGAAAATTCAGACTGTTACGATCGTTTTCAAAGAGAATGACCCCTAGCACATTCACTGATGACAGCACCATCACCGATACAAAACCCACAACCACCAACACTGTCATACAATTAAATATAACTGATACCAGCAAGCCAGAGATGATGAACACGAAGATGAAAGTCGACAATGACAAAAGACTCATGGCCGTGATGGCGGCAATTTGTGTCATGTTTGTCGTGTGTAATTTCCCTCATCTTTTCAATGTCGCTATCTTTTACGTCATATATCCGGATTGTCACAATACGTACAGTGGCACTTTTATGACATTCTCTGTTCTATTAGAGTTAATTAACTCAAGTTGCAACATTTTCTTCTATTATACCGTGAGTGCAAGGTGTGGCGTAGTTGCACACGTGATGATCGTATAGTGTTTTTTTTATAGATAGTAATATTATCCTTTGCGTTGTGATGTAGATGTTAATAATGACTAAACTAAAGAGTTCAAGGGTCGATGATGATAATTGAATGCACTACATAAAGACATACAAATAAAAGTCCAGATTCCAAGTTTCATTTCTTATAGTTTTATTTGTTGTGATTAATTTCAAAATCCAAATCATGATAAATTCCAAATCCAAATCAAATAGCATGGTCATAATTCAATCAGTTTCATAAATTGCAAATCCGTAAAATCAGTCCAAATGTAAAGTCGTTTTGCCTAAGTAACCATTTTCAATATACGTGGAATATTTCTAAGTCCGTAAAATAAAGATTCTTAGTAAGATGTTAGCACTGGCAGCATGTTAGGAAAGTGCAGCTCATCGTCAAGTTTGATGCAGAATCAAAAGGTAGAATGATCCCCGTTTGATCAGAAACACTGTTTTATATCCTATTGTAAACTGTCCCACAATTCCTTTCACCAAAGGTCAGTTTTTACGACTAAATAATCAAAGGCCGTACGCCTAAATAATCCGTACGCCCAAATAACAAATACAGAACGCCCAAATAATATCGTACGTCTAATGATAAATGCCAACTATAACTTAATGCTTTTATCCCCAAATACCAACTAACACCGATCAAAGAAAGTAATTTACTAGTACTCAATATAATGACCAGTATACAAGCATCGTGAACTCATTAAACCCACTTGCTGTAAGCTAACTCTCTTACAAAGGTACAGACAACATTTTATACCTCTGTTTGATTCTAGAGAAACATCAGAAAACGTAATCAAACATAATTCACTCATAAAAGTCATTTCCTTTCCCAGTGCCTTCACCATCCGTCTCCTCATTATTATCATCAACCTCCCAATCCACGACCTCTTCATCTTCCTTCTAATGGTCTCCTTTCCTCCCTATTTTTGTCCACTACCCCCTCCTTCATCATCACCATCTCCAGATGCTACTGCATATGTTAGTGATGTTTTATTTGAATTTTCTTCTTCTTCTTCTTCTTCTTCTTCTTCTTCTTCTTCTTCTTCTTCTTCTTCTTCTTCTTCTTCTTCTTCTTCTTCATGTATGTGTTGTGTGACGCAAGCGAAGGTTTACGATATAAATCGCATTCCCTCATAAACAATACAGGTATTAAATATGTCCCAACTATAGGGAACCTCTTTGGTGTAATGGTAGCACGTCTGACCGGTAGCCAGAAGGCCAGAGTTATATCCCTGGTATAGGAAAATTTATATTTTTGCGATATTTTTGTGTGCAATTTTTTTCCATGCTTGTCTGGCATCTGTTCATATAAACATTTTCAGATATTTATCTTACACAGGTGACTGCTCACTTATTTCTCATTATGGCTTGTTTCAAATAGTCAACGATGGCTGTCATTTTAGAACAACTTCTTCTTCAAGTACCAAGTATGTGCCAGACATCGGTGATCATGATACGCCATTCATCTCTTTGATCAGATAACCTCAGAAAAATAATATTACTCTTCTCTTTCTTTGTCACCCAGCTGTTCAAACTATTCAAATTTGTTTTTCTTGGTCTACCTTTACTCTTTTTACCTTCTATCTTTCCTGTGAGAGCAAGATGTTCAATACATTTATGTCGATTTAGGTGTCCTAAAAATTGCATTTGTCTTTTTCTTATTGTACTAATTAATAGCCTTTTAGTTTCAGCTTGCTTTAATACTACTTCATTAGTTTTCTTCTCTGTCCATGAGATTCTTAACATCCTTCTAAGAAACCACATTTCTGCTGCCTCCAGTTTCTTTCTAATGTCTTCTGTAATTGTCCAGTTTTCGCAGCCATATAATAATACTGACCATACGTAGGTCTTCAAAACCCTATGTTTTGTTGTCATTGAGATATTGTGGTTTTTAAAAATTAGACTCATTTTATTAAAACTATCTTTAGCTATTGCAATTCTTCGTTTTATTTCTGTGTTGCATCTGCCATCTGAAGTTATTATGTATCCAAGATATTTAAATGCCTGAACTTGTTTTATAGTTTTTCCATTGCTTATTAAGTTGCATATTGGATTTCTTTCTCTCCTTGATACAACCATGCATTCTGTCTTTTTTACATTTAAGTATAACCCCATACGTTCACTCTATGTGACTATTTTATTGAGGAGTAGTTGTAAATTTTCTTTTGAGTCTAAAATTAGTGCTGTGTCATCTGCGTATCTTATATTATTGATATTCTCACCATTGATCTTAATGCCTGGGCTATCTCCTAAAGTTCTAATAACTGTTTCGCTGTAGATATTGAAAAGGTCTGGTGACAAAACATATCCTTGTCTAACACCTCGTTTAATTTGTATAAATTTACTTAATTCTCCTTCAATCCTGACGGCTGCACTTTGTTTCCAGTATAAGTTTCTAATAATTCTAAGATCTTTTCCGTCTATGTCTAGTCCTTCAAGGATATTAAATAGCTCACAATGTCTAACTTTATCAAATGCCTTTGAGTAATCAATAAAGCAAATAAATAAGTCTTTCTGGACTTCAATACATCTTTCCATCAACATTGATAAGGTGAAAATAGCATTTCTTGTACCTTTGTCGGGGACAAATTCAAATTGAGTTCTTGATATCTCTGGTTTTATACTTTTCCTCATTCTGTTCATTAGTACTCTTAAGAGAATTGTCGTGAAGTGACTCATAAGACTAATCGTTCGGTGTAACTCGCATTCCATGGCCCCTGGTGACTTTGGAAATGTTATAAACACTGACTTTAATAAATCATCTGGAATTTGACCACTGTCATATATCTTATTCAATAGATTTGTCACTGTGTTTAAACCTAAATCCTCTAATGTTGTGATAATTTCTATTGGGATATTATCAGGGCCTGTTGCTTTGCCTAACTTCATTTTTTTGATAGCTGCTTCTACTTCTTCTTTTAAAATTGGTGGCCCGTCTATCTCTTTGTTTATTGTTAGTTTTTCTCTTTCATCATAAAAAAGTTCCTCTATATGCTCTGACCATCTATTCAACACATCTGTCCTATCCATCAAAACATTGCCATCTTTAGCTTTTATGCATCCTGTGCTTGAACATACTCTTTTGCCACGGACTTCTTTTATCTTTTCATGTATAAATTTGCTATTACTGTTCTGTTTAATTTCTATTTCTAAACACTGATCATTTATCCATTTCTCTTTTGCTTCATTACATTTTTTCTTTATTTTCTTTGTTAAGGTTTTATGTTTTTCTACATTTGATTTATATTGCCTTCTTTCTTCCATTAGTCCTAGCACTTCATTAGTCATCCACTTCTTATTCTCTTTTCTAGATTTTTGTGGTATATTTTCTTGTATAGCTTCATTAATTGAGGTTTTAATTCCGTTCCATAATTCATCTGTATCAGTTATTTCTTCTACTTCTAGCAATTGGAATTTGTTTTTTACCTCAATAACAAACTTTTCTTTAAGATCTTGATTTATTTTCAGAAATCCTACTTCATATTTTGGTTGATGTTTTCCTTTCTTTAATCTTTTTAAATTTATTCTCATTTTGCAGATGACAGGTACATGGTCGCTATTTCAATCAGCTCCGGGCAAGGTTTTAACTGATTTTACTGCATTTCGAAAACGTTTCTGGATTAGGATGAAGTCTATTTGGTTTCTAGTTCTATCGCCTGGACTTATCCATGTATATCTTCTTCTTGGATGTTGTTTATACCATGAATTTGAAACAATGAATTCATTTTCTCTACACCAATCAATTAGTCTTTCACCACGTTCATTCCTATCTCCAAGTCCCCACGGACCAATTATTTCTTTTGTTCTTGAGTTGCCTATCTTGGCATTAGAACAACTATAAAGTTAAATTGCCTTGATGACAATTTGTGGATATTATCTTATCAAAATTTCCCAGGTGGTTTTGACCTTCAACTAATTTTTCATTCATTGATTTAATAAAATCTAGATGTACAAGGGACCTTACCAGTACAAAAATTCGCATAGACTATGTATAGATTGGTAAAATATGGGTTGTCATTCTTACTTTCAATAAACACTCGTGTTGTATTAGGCAGTTATCATAAAATGTCATCAAATACTAATTATCGCTTTGAGTCATTTATCAGTAATGTTGATTGAAACAATGTCGCAGGGATCGGTGCGACACGATATTGTGGTGGTTTTTGTTATTTGAGATTTTTGAAACTCTCAATAATTATGATTGTTGAATGGAAGAAAAATAGATTTCCCACCTTTTAGATGTCACCATTTTACTGTCTGCAGCTGGAGAAGTCATATTTAATAATATCTTTGGTTTTGAACTGTGAGGAATTATCCATCTACACTTTATCTCTTACAAGGCGAAGTGCCTATTATACTCGAGTTCCATACATTAATGAATTCTAAATTCATTTTAAGTGGATATGATTACCCTGTGGCGGGTTGTGTGTTATTTTTGTGGGATCGAGTCCAACCGATAGCTCAATGGTCTGGATTCGAACTAGTATGCGCGCTATGGCTCTCGTTACCAGCTGCGCCACTCAACCTATACCACAAACGGCTCAGGTTTAATCTAGGGGTGATTAAGAATTGCCTTAGGGTCCCTTATAACTTAATTGAATTAATAACAAGTGAGTCAAGACAATAGTAACGCCCAATACAATAATAACAATTCTATACATAAAGTTTAATTAGATTGTTACTGGAAAAGATAGAGAAAATAAGTGTTTAGTTTGTATCAGGAATAATGGCTCTAAATGAGTGGATGTAATCTATTATCTTTTTATTGATTTACTTTATTATAATCATATGTGTCGGTATGTGATTCATTTGAAAATGGTAAAGCCCGTTTGGCTTAATTTTATCCAGCCGGCTTACTTGATTGAGGCAAATGTATCAGCTAGTTCCAGGGTTGGCTCTTGCTTCCAGGGTTTTCTGGACTTCGCAACAGTTTGTTGTAGTAATGGGCTGACAGGAAGGTTCTGGTGTCGGCGATGACTGACATCAGGGAAAGGTTTATAAACGCTATAACGATCGATACATGATTGGATTTCCTCATGAGCTTAAACAAGAAACAATTGACAAAACCAGAGGACACGAACACAGACTTCAAATTACACGCTGAATAGTACAATGCCATTATCATTAACGAATAGAATCTGGAAAGGCCTGCCTGATGGTGTAGCCAGCTATGAACATTTTAATCAGAATTGCTTCTTTGTCACTTAAAACACCAACATGGACACTAAATTCTACAACAATACACCCCGAATGGTTTGCAAATAGGCAAGAGGAGGATGAAGAAGGGTTCACACGAGGTCGGAAAATCAGGAAGTGGGTCTGGTTATGATAATCATTTTCAATGTTTGGTGAAGGTGTTAGGGATTCACTCATTATTTATGTGTTGTATGGGTCCGGCATTGGTCGAAATATTGTTCATTCAGGTCTACAATCTTTAAAACAAATGATAATAATAACAACTGCAACATGAACAATAATCATAATAATACTAAAAATAATAATAATAATAATAATAGTAATAATAATAATAATAATAATAATAATAATAATAATAATAATAATAATAATAATAATAATAATAATAATAATAATAATAATAATAATAATAATAATAATCCTTTCTTTAAAAAATATAGCATTGTGGAGAATATTGTGCTTATTTGAGTCAATAAAAAAATTGATACGGCGCACAACTCTACTGAAAGATTTGAAAATTAGAAATGTATTTTTTAGAGATAGATAAACAGATAACTTGATTTCCTTTTATAATTTAAAGTCAGTTTGAAAGTTCATTGAGTCAAACAGATATCATAAAATATGTACCAACGACGACACTTGACTCCCAAAATCAACTAATTTTGACACTGTAAAAAGTTGTCAATTTGCGTCATCTATTTATGACATCAAGTATTATTATTACTTCCGTTGTGTTGTGTGGGTGTTCGCATTTTTCAGCAAATCGTGGCATTCATAGTGATATTATTCACTTGATCACATGAAGGTATTTCAGTCGCCATTTTGATTCTTTTTTTACTATTAGGGTTAGCTCGAGTTCGAGGATATTTCTTTTTCTATTAAGGTTAGTCATAAGTCTTAGTAAAGGTGCTAGGATGTTTGTTTTTCCATAAGTTAAGCAAAGGGGAGACATTCTGAAAGCTCCTACATCCCCAGTATTCTTTAAATTTGTATTTTCACCGTTGATATTTTGTCAGGCATTTATTTATTCAATTTGTCATTATATCTAGAAGTATTTTAAAAACTCTTGAACAAACCTTGATAGATTTGTGAAAGTTTAAAATTTCTTAATTTGACCATTGTTTTGATTTTCAGCTGTCATTTTGATTTGTTAAATATTGAAAGGTAGTGCAAAGCAGTCCGAGAGTTGTTTTTTTTTTCTTTCTATTAGGGTTAGCTCGAGAGGTTAGTCATAAGTCTTATTAAAGGTGCTAGGAAGTTTGTTTTTCCATAAGTTAAGTAAAGGGGAGACATTCCGAAAGCTCCTACATCCCCAGTATTCTTTAAATTTGTATTTTCACCTTTGATCTTTTGTCAGGCGTTTATTTATTCAATTTGTCATGATTTTTCCTATTAGGGTTAGCTCGAGATCGGATTTTTTTTTCCTTTTAGGGTTAGTCATAAGTATTATTAAAGTGCTAGGGTGTTTGTTTTTCCTATTGGGCTTAATTAAAGGTACTAGGTTTAATTTTTTCTTGGGGTTAGTTGAGGGAATATATTATTAAATATATTATTGGGCCACACAGAAAAATCAACCGAAGATATACCAAATTACACAGACAACGTTGTTTACCAATCTGCCCTCATTAAATGATGGTGAGTACAGTATGGAATGAAAATAGTTCTTTCCCCGCGAAATTGCGGGCTTTTTACTAGTAATAATAATAATAATAATAATAATGATATAATATATAATAATAATAATAATAATAATAATAATAATAATAATAATAATAATAATAATAATAATAATAATAATAATAATAATAATAATAATAATAATGATAATAATAATAATAATAATAATAATAATAATAATAATACTCCTCTACCTCATCCTTTCAAAAAGTGAAGCGATATTGCACTCGTCAAGTAAGAGGGTGAGTGACAAAAATCACAAAGCTGATCCTTAGTCTGAAACTGTTTTCTTGAATGAAACACGTTAAACGTTTTATCCCATTCGACTCATTATTAAAAAATAACTACATAACACTAGACAAGAAAGTTTATTGTAAGATTGTTATAGGCGTTCCATGCCTAATATCCACACAGTATGATAGATATTGTCACTAGTTTTATGACATTAAGACAGAATATATAAAGATATGTCCAACCATAATCAGATTAATAATATTACAAATGGTCCCCACAAGAGTATTGCTTTAAATTTTTAACAAATCCACTGATGTTATTAAACTATAACTTTATCTTTAAAATAATAACATGTCAAAATTTAAAAAAAGGTTTTACAATAACATTTATTTAGACCGTCTTGTAACACGTAAAGACAATACAATACACACAAACAAATCTTGCCTTGTTGTTGTCTCACGTTTGGTCCTCTGTTTGTTGTCTCGGCATTGGTATGGCTTCTCATGAAGAAGATGTGTAATAGTGATACGTCTGCATTGTGGACCGGTAACGACCCAGCAAATATTGAGAACATACTGCTGTTTATTGCTGTAAACTTCTACTATACGTGCTTTTAAACCGTTGTCCTGTTAACCCTAATGCATCGTTTTCTTCAATCATCCATCGCCTATTAAACATCGTCATCATCTTTATCAACAACAACGTTCTCGTTTTCCATTTCACCTATGTGTATGGCATCGTTCGCCTTAGTAGAATACATCCTATAGTAATACTCACATTATATATACACATACACACACACACACACATCATAATATATATATATATATATATATATATATATATATATATATATATATATGTATATATATATATATATATATATATATATATATATATATATATATATATAGATAGATAGATAGATAGATACATACGGGACTTAATTGTGAAGTATTTCTTTTTCTTTCGTTTTTTTCAGCCAAACCCCGGAATATGGGATTTCGTAATATTACCTTTATAATGAATTCAAATGAAATCCTATGGTGTGGCAAAGCACCGTTTGACGAGTATTTCTATTTTTTGTTACTTGATGTCTTTATCTTTGCCCACGGTGTCATCTCTTTGTGGGGAATCATCGCCAATATCATCAACCTCATCGTTTTCTCTCGTATTGGAATTCTTTCCGACAGCAGCACAGTCAG
>NC_088364.1:62891687-62893642 GCF_034508935.2 Berghia stephanieae
GAGCATTTTTCGACTCGGGCTTCAATTAAACTATAATCGCAGAGCTTGTCTTTTAATGATAACATTAAGACTAAGATCTGGAGTTTGGGTAATGTAAGATGGAATCTCGCCATTAATGGTTAAAATTGTTTTCATTTTTAAAAAAAAATAACACACACACACACACACACACACACACACACACACACACACACACACGAGCGCGCGCGATCACGACAGCGAGGACCATCTATTTCTTGTGTTGCAACGGTAAACCAGTTTAACGTGACGTATACGTAGATCCTGAAGTTAGATGCGGTAACGGGTACCGTGTACTCCCAAAAAAACAAAAAGAGAGAGAGAGAGAGAGAGAGAGAGAGAGAGAGAGAGAGAGAGAGAGAGAGAGACTCACACACACACACACACACACACACACACACACACATACACGGAGTCTCGCAGCCTCTACGAACTAATTTTGCGCACCAATTTTTACTGCACTTATGCACCAAATTGCATACCTATCTAGTGGCAGACGTAAGCCCCCACGATTTCGCGAAGAATCATGAAAAATTTACGAAATAAATTCAAAAATAACTTTTGAAATTCTAAAGGGATTTTTATTTCCCGATTGTTTTTTGAAGAAAACAAATGAATTTTCAAATTTTAACTCTTTGGAAGAGCGTTAAGTTTTTTTCTTTTTCTGTCAAACCGAAAATGGACGCGTGAACTAAATAGGGGTTCCCCCCGCGCCTCTCTAGATAAGATTAAAAATACGAAATCAAAAAATCCCTTTAAACCTAAACAATTGTTGTCAAATTAATAATGGTACGCACGGCTTAAATTTTTTAATATCATCCAAAAACATGAAATAAATAAAATAAATCATAAACCTACGGTCGAATAAAAAAATTTAATCTGCCATTTTTTCGGCCGTAGGGTCGAAATTTTCACATTATTCGCCGTAGGGTCGTTTTTTTTTCTTTTTATTCGACCGTAGCTGAGACAATTATTTTTTCCCTCTTTATTCGACCGCAGGGTGCAATTTTTGTCCATTATTAAATATTCACGTATTTGGGGTGTCCACTCCTTAATAATTCGACCATTTTTTTTTTAGAGATCAGGTATTTTTAAGATTGCTGAAATTTAGTCTTATCTAATTTAGGGGCTATGTGGAACTACACTCGTTCGTCGAGGTCCGGGGTTCGGTCCCGCCAGCAAGTTAGTCCTTGGAAAAAGCCCTTTCACTCACATTCCTCACCTACCAGGTAAAAGAAAAATTGGCCGTAAAAAAACGTGTCTGTTAGAAAAACTGTAATATCGCCAACAGGCGTCATGTCACGCCCACGGGTTTACCACGTGAGCTGTTCGTGAGGGGGCCCCCCTTTTAAACCCCCTGAGCACGCTTAGGGGGAAAAATTTTTCCAATAAAAGGCTGCTCTTTTGTTTTGTTTTTAAACTGCAACTAATTTGATTAATAGAGATAACATTTAATTCCCCTTATGATCTCTTTTTTAAATCTACTAACTATTACTCTACTACATTTTCACTTACTAACCCTACTACTACACTACACTACAAATAACTCACAACTACTACTACTAACACAATTTACTACTACTATACACACTACTACACACTACTACATTACTACTACAATACACACACTACTCTCATTACTACTACTACTCTACTACACTATACGACTACTACTACTACTACTATTTTAATTACATTACATTCTACCACTACAAATAACTACAACCTACTACTACTAACTACTACTACTACATTTTTTTTTCTACATACTACTACTACTACACTTCTACTACTATACACACTATAACTACTACTACCACTACAACTAACTACTACATACTACTATATACTACAAATACTACTACACAACAAATATACTAAATACTACTACTACTATACTACCACTATTCAAAAAACTACTACTACTACTAAAATAC
>NC_088364.1:62893742-62923982 GCF_034508935.2 Berghia stephanieae
GCCTGGAACTACATACTATGCGATAACGGAAACAAAACATGGGACTTTTAAGTACAAAATTCGCTAGATTGATGGGTCAGCGTGGCTGAGCGGTATCGTCTTTGCTTCGTACCCGAAAGGTACTGAGTTTGACTACCCGTCTCGCTGTATGGCAAGTCACATAGCCTTATAATTTTCAATTGTGAAAAAAAAAAACGAAAAATTATTATTCTATTATTATTATGCGGCTGTGCAGTCTGACAAGTCTGACACTCGCTTTCGGATCTATTGATCCTGGGTTCCAGCCTCGCTCAGCGCATAGTTGAGTCCTTGGAAAAGGCTCTCTACTCATATTCTCTCACCTTACTCAGGTGTAAAATGAGTACCTGGCCGTTAACAGCGTTGTCTCCGTACGAAAATAATTGTAATATCGCCGAAATGTCCTAAACGTCCTAAATGTTACATTTTGCTGTTGGCCAGGGATCCCTTGTAAAGCGCTTTGAGCACATTTAGTGGATATTGCGCTATATAAAAGGTCATTTAACGGTTTTTATTTTGACATAAGGGAAGTTTAATTATATATTCTTGTATAATCGGGTTTCCCCAAAACGAAAGGGGTTTAAAATAGAATTTTGCACTCATTGGCCTATCCCCGAGTTGTTGTTTACTGTATCGTGAATATAGTTCGTTTGACACAGTTGGAGATGTGACTGGTCTATAATATCAGCCATCTTAGTCTTTAATTAGCACATCATCAACACTTTGATGTAGTTACACATTGGTGACACGACGCAGTGTGTTATTCACTGTGCAATGTGGTGCAATGTTTATATATTATAAGTAATTATCAGTCCTTGCAGTCTTTCATTAGCACATTCATTAGCAACACGTTTAAGGATTTGGATGCAACACAATGCCGAATATAGACACACTAAACTGTCATGTTTGTTATAAACCATAAATTACCTTACGGAATTATGAATTAAGTTGAAAGCTCACTTTTTCTTCTTCTTCTTCTTTCAGCTTGTCCCTCGTTATCTTCGAGTTGTAATGTATTATTGCATTGCGAATGTGGTTCGTGTGTCACAGTTACAGAAAGATGTGACTGGTCTATGATAAATTCAGTTTATATCAGCCATCATAGTCTTTAATGATGAGGCTTGAATGCTAATGACACAAAGGTTGAAATGGAAATGTTTCAGATGGGAACACTACAGATAATGGACGCTTCGGGTAAAGAACATTCGTCAGCAAAACATTAAACAGAAGAACGTACCTTTTCATTTTCATCTTAACGTAGTATTTTTTACTTTCTCAGGCTTCGGAGCCACACCCCTCCCCCCTAAATCCCTCTCTACTTTAACCAGATGAATGTGCGGCTAAGTGGTCATGTGGTATGGCACTCGCTTTCGGATCGGAAGGTCCTGGGTTCGAGCTTCGCTCGGCGCAGTCCTTGGAAAAGGCTCTTTACTCACATTCTCTCATAATACTCAGGTGTAAAATGAGTACGGTGACAGAGTGTGAATAAAGAGCCTTTCCAAGGAATCAACTATGCGCTGAGCGAGGCTCGACCCAGGACCTTCCGATCTGAAAGCGAGTGTCATACCACAAGACCACATAGCCGCACATAAAATAGAGATCCGATAAAAGTGTGTGTGAAACAGTGCCAGACAAAGCAAGAAAGAAAAAAATAAAAGAAAAAAAAACATCTCAAAAAATTAGACGACCCCGACTTGGGATCGAACCACAGACTTTCTGATTACTAGTCAGACGGTTGTTTTGTTCTTGTATTTTTCTCTGTACACCCTTTTTCATGATTTACCTTACACCACTGTCTGCTCCCTAACCTGTCACTTTGATATTTGCTAACTGGACAAAAGTTATGTTTGCCACTCTATCCAAAGCAGGAGTCAAATTTAAATTATGGAGTTTAATGTATGGCCGCATATTTTAAAAGGAGCCATTGGTTTTTGAAGGCGTTAAGATCCTGAATTATTAATTGACATATCGTGTGGGTAACACAATAGTTTAAAATCTTTTCCAATTGGTTTCAACAGGCATGACGTCACTTCCCTCGTAATGACGCATAGTAACTTAGTAACTGGCTCTAAACTAGCGGAACAATGGCGGACGCCCTTATGAAATATTTCTCATACGAGCATAAAAGTGTATCCAGAGGAGAAAAGCATTATAAATATGATCATGTTTTGACTTTTATACATTCTGATCACATGACATATGAAAAGTTCTAGCCAGCATGAAGAATAAAAAGTACCGATTTTCTGTGTTTAGAACCACGCAGCTCGCCCTTGCTGGGCGACGTGACATCAGACTATTGAATCCAATTTGGATAGTATGCGCGGAAGTATAACGGACCAACACACAACACTATGTGTAATCATGAACGTTTATAATCTGGATAATACAGTTACGTGAGAATTACCCATAAACGCGGATAGCAACAAGAAAAAAAAAACAATAACAAAGACCCGAGTGACGTCAACTTCATTCTATCTATAGTGCAGAAGGAACGAAATTGACGTCACTCAGTTATTGGTTTATTTTCTTTCAGACAGCCATTTCAAGAATTAGTTCTTTTGAAATTCTATCAATCTGACTTAACGTTTAGGGTTACACATCATTGTGTGCGTTGGTGAGGTGGATGTTAAGTAAGAATTGCTCATAAGCAAGGATGGCAACAACAACAACAACAACAACAACAAACAATAACAAAGACCCGAGTGACGTCAACTTCATTCTATGCCATCCGCGTTTATGAGTAATTCTCACTTAACTGTATTGTCCAGACTATAAAAGTTCATGGTTACACATAGTTTTGTGTGTTGGTCCGTTATACTTCTGGATGGCAATGTTGTGATCTTCTTGGCAAAGCGCCTACTATCTATACAATGATAGCCAGTGGAGAGATCTATTTTGAACTTGTAAATAGGATGCTTACGTCACTTCCTGAGTATACGTTGTTATTTTATTGCCGTTGTTTTAATAAAATAAATACAATTCTCTTTATTCGTATCCAAGGGGAAATTTGGCTTTACGGTCTATCCCAAGTGAAGGCTGAAATAGCCCAGCCGCAGCCGTAGTCCTTCAGAGCTATTCGGCCCACGGACAAAAGCAATTGCTTGCTATCTTTTGAACACGACGCTAGTCTATCGCAAAGTTCTTTCCGCGCCAACTCTAACAAACTCAACTAATCCATTTACTGCTGAGTGGACAGAGGGGTTCAGAAAAAATCTCGACCTCACCCGGGATCGATCTCGGTCCCTTTGCGTGTGAAGTGAGTGCTCTCCCAACTGAGCTATCGGGACACTCAGATAGACATAGAGTTTGAAACCACCTTGTTTTGTTTTTTTAATGGTGGATAGCTCATACGGTAGTGTCACGCTCTCCCCAGCCAGGCGGAGTTGCCTTACCAGTTATGCGACATTTTTATTCTCTTCTGGCACATTCCTACTCACGTCATTTCTTGTTTTTATCCTAACCGAGACAAGACTTTCTATTCCGTGTTTTGGATGGAAACTGAATTGAAGCGGATCAGTCGTCATAAGACCCTGAGAGGACACATGTTCGTTTTCTTCCACGTCGTTCTTCGATAGTTGTAGTAACATAATTTAACTTGCTATTGGGAGCGATATATATTCATGTTTTCGTCCAACCTAGTTATCGATCACATGATTTGTTTGCTGTACAACGATTGGACATTTCGCAATAAATGTAAACACTCTGCTGTGTTGTTAACACATCCATGAATCACGCTTACCAAAATGACCAATTGTGAAGTTGGATATTTCTCGAACTATGAACACTTTTCACTAAATTGGTCATTTTTCGCACACCTTGCAATGTGACCAATGACCTCGAGCACATGGAAAGATAATATAGATTGTCCCCATTCAGCCGGGTCACCGAGGTGATGTGGTAGATTTTGTATGTACTAGGCTTTCCGAAGTGGTCAATTTTGAAAGTCATCGGTTAATTGGTCTAGCGGTGTTACACTCGCATTCGGATCGGAAGGTCCAAGGTTCGAATCCGACTCTGAGCGTCGGATAGTTGAGTCCTTGTAAAAGGCTCTTTACTCGCATTCTCTCACCGTACTCAGGTGTAGAATGGGTACCTAGCCTATAACAGCGTTATCTCAGTCGTAAAATAATGTAATGTCGCCTAACAGGCGTCATCTGTTGCTGTTGACTCGGGACCCCTTATAAAGCGCTTTGAGCACTTTTAGTGGATATTGAATAAACGTTCATGTTTTAATACAACAGCTGGCGTATTTGCCTCTCTTTCAAAAATGACTATAGATAGTATGCAGATGACGTCACTCGGGCCTTTGTTATTGTTTTTGCCATCCGCGTTTGTGAGTTGTTCTCACTAAACTGTATTAACCAGACTATAAAAGTTCATGGTTACACAGAGTTTGTGTGTTGGTCCGTTATACTTCCGGATGGCAATGTTGTGAACTCCTTGGCCAAGCGCATTCTATCTATACAAGTTATCAC
Organism: Berghia stephanieae; assembly: GCF_034508935.2. Lineage (NCBI taxonomy): Eukaryota > Metazoa > Mollusca > Gastropoda > Nudibranchia > Aeolidiidae > Berghia > Berghia stephanieae. Next base: position 62,898,236 of record NC_088364.1, read on the forward strand.
ATCAGGAAAACAGGACATTGATGTGTAAGGAAAGGAATAAATACAGGAAGGTATGTAGGATTAACAAAAGAAATTACAGTCGCAAAAAAGCGCAGCATTTATTGGATTTAAGTAAGCATGAACCCCAGAACTTTTGGAAGGAAATAAAAAGAAATTCAGTATCATGAAGAGAGCTGCCAGATATAAACTTCTACGACCATTTTAAAACTTTAGCTAATAAAGAATCAGGGGTTGGGGAGATGGGTAGGGCGGAGATTGCAGAGGTAGAAAAGGATGTGGGAAGGAATATTATAGATATAGACATTTTAGATAAGCCAATCGAGATGGGGGAACTACACAAAGCAATTAAGGCTCTTAAACGCGGCAAAGCTACTGGAGGGGATAATATGTTAAATGAATTTATTATTAATGCAACTTCAGAAATCAAATTACTGATTTTATCGATTTTCAATAAGATACTGGAATTGGAATATTTCCCCTTGATATGGAGTCAGGGTAGAATTGTGCCGATTTTTAAAAAGGGAGATGAAAGAGATGTGAACAATTATAGAGGGATAACAATAATGAGTTGTATAGGAAAACTGTTTACAAGAGTGATGAATGAAAGACTAAATGTATGGGTGGAGGGAGAGACTGTGTTAAACGAGGTTCAATATGGATTTAGAAAGGGAAGGAGCACAGCAGATTGCCATTTTATTCTACATGGAATTATCGAGATATTGCTATCTAAAGGGAAGAAGCTACATTGTGCGTTTATCGACTATGAAAAAGCATATGACCTGATTGACAGATCCGCATTATTTACAAAATTGATCAAATCCGGTGTGAGCTCAAAATTTGTCAAGCTATTTAGAAACATGTATTCAAAGGTTGAGCTGGCCACAGGAGGTAAAGGTCAACAACAATTTTTTAAATCAAACAGCGGATTATTACAGGGTGAAAGCACTTCGCCACTTTTGTTTTCGCTGTTTGTTAATGATCTTGAAAGTAAATTAAGTGACGATTCCATAGGATTACAAATACAGGATATTATAATTAAATTGCTCATGTTTGCAGACGATATGGCAATAATCAGTGAAACAAAAGAGGGTTTGCAGAACGGTTTAGACTCTTTACAAGAATATTGCATGCAATGGGGAATAAAGGTAAATATCAGTAAAACAAAAATCGTAGTATTTAAAAAGGGAGGGAAAACGGGGCAACAAGACAAATGGTCATATCAGGGTAAAAGTATTGAAGTAATCTCGTCATTCAAGTATCTAGGCTGTCATTTTAGCGCATCGGGATCTCTTACAAAATGTACACAAGAAGTAACAAACTCAGCCAGAAGAGCACTATTTTCACTTAGAAAGTATTTTAACACTAACACAGAAATTTTACCACAGATGCAAATGAAACTGTTTAATAGTACTATCTTACCAATACTGAATTATGGGGCAGAAATATGGGGTTTAAGAAGAGCTGATCCAATTGAAAGATTTCACCTCGGTTTTCTTAAATCCATTCTATGTGTTAAGCACAGCACACCAAACTGTTTTGTTTATGGGGAATTGGGGGTGTATCCTTTGCATATTGAAAGAAAAATGAAAGTTATTAAGTATTGGTTGAAACTTATTCGCCCAGGAAGTAATGATTGCTCATTCACTCATGCAGTATACAAAGAACTTGTGCAATTGAATATTAATGAACCAAACTTAACAACTTGGGTAAGCCTGGTGAAGCAGTTGCTGGATAGGAGTGGAATGGGCCATTATTGGGTTAAACAAAATGTGAAAAATGAAAATTACTTTCTGGCGGTTTTAAAACAACGCTTGGAGGACATGTTTCTACAAGAGTGGCACGCTGAGATGTCGATGACGACGTCTGGACGGCTGTATAAACACATTAAAGACACCTTTGAGTTAGAACCATATATGAAACTGTGTAATAAATCTTACAGAGTTGCCATCTCAAAAATCAGATTGAGTTCTCATTTGTTTTATATAGAAAGGGGTAGATGGGGCACAAGAAAAGTAGATAGAAATGATCGTAAATGTCCTACTTGTGACGTAATAGAAGACGAATACCATTGTCTAATTGAATGTTCGAGGTATACGCATGAGAGAAGAAATTGCCTGCCGGAAAAACTGAAAAATAGACCAAGTATGTTTGAATTTATCAAATTTTTGAAATGCAGAGACAGTAGACAGCAAGGTGATTTAGGTAGACTTTGCTTTAAGGTACAGATCGAACACAAGAAATATTTACAAGTATAATTGTGGTTTCCACGGCAAGGAAAACTTATTAAAATTGATGATAGAGAGAATAATGCGATTGTTTGTTTGTTTTCATTTGTTTTTGTCTATTTAGTAACTGCAGTTCTGATACTAAGATGTGGTATATTATACAAAATATGACATGTTATATAAGTAAGTGTGTGTGTGTGTGTGTGTGTGTGTGTGTGTGTGTGAGTGTGTATTTGTGTGAGAAAGTGGGTGGTGGGGGGGGGGGGGGGGGGATTGGGCATTGATATTAAAATATTGTATTATAGTTTACCATGATAAAGATTAGTTGCGATTGCACAATTGGTTTATTGTTATTATTATTATTGTTATTATTATTATTATTATTATTATTATTATTATTATTATTATTATTATTATTATTATTATTATTATTGTTATTATTATTATTAATATTACTATTATTATTATTGTTGCTGTTGTTGTTGTTGTTATTATCAGCATTGATATCATAACCAGTGTATATAACCATATATATGTATATATATATATTTTTTTTTTCTTCCTTTCTTGGTTCTTCTGTTTTGATGTGATTTGTAAAAGAAGTGTTGTATTTCACTTGTTAGGACCCTTTGCTTGTATCTTTGACTTCTAAGCGATTTCAATCTAAGTATACCGAGGGGTGCTCTTGGTGCCCTATCCGCACCATTTACCTTTGCCTTATTTATCCTCAGGTGCCTTTGAGAAAAGTATACTTTTAGACTACCTTATACATTTTCTGTTCTTTCAATGCGTCACAAACGCCGTAAAATTCTTAAAAACACAGAAACCAACCCTTGACATGGAATAATTGAAGTACGCAAGCTTGTTTCGCTCTAGACTATATCAGTACGGAAAATTACTTAAATGTTTGTGATATTCTAAAAGATTCAATTATTTGTCTTTAGGAATTAATTCTGTAATTCTACCAAACAATACGTTAAACTAATATGTCTGTAACTTCTAGGCAATGTTCGCAAAATCCCATTCTTCTAGAACTTTAATCAACGATAGAAATGTGTTAAATAAGTGGTGGGCTATTGATTATGTTTGAATTTCCCCGAAGATAAAGATCACCCAGACCAAAGCATTTTGGAGCACCTAGTATTACTAAAAGTCAATAAATTTATTATCCAAAACAGAATTACCATGATATAATCCCTATCTTCTTACTTGTCAACGAATGGGATATAAGCGTGGTCCCCATTTACAAATACAATACTAGATATTATTGCTGCGGCGCTTCTGTTATTTTTACAATTATAATAATAGTGATGGTAATAATGATAATAGTAATAATAATGATAATAATAATAATAATAATTATTATTATAATTGTTATTGTTATTGTTATTATTATTATTGTTGTTATTGTTATTATTATTGTTGTTATTATTATTATTATTATTATTATTATTATTATTATTATTATTATTATTATTATTATTATTATTATTATTATTATTACTATTATTGTAAGTATTGGTGGTATTACAATGTTGTATTTTTATGATTATTTATGGTATCATTTTATGCTTTGGTTTCATGTACCTTTTTTTCTCACTTTCATGTCTGTTGTCATCAAATTGTATGGATTATTGATTAAAATAAAAGTTATTTTTGTTTGTCTTATTTTGACTATGGAACTGATACTTATCATAGCAGACCTGCCTACTTGAAATAGGAAAATGTAATAAGTAGTTTTCAGGGTAAATAACATCGTAGACATTTTAACTACCCTTAAAAACCACCAGTTTGTCCTTATAATGCGTGGGGAAAAATATTAACTCTATGTGATAGCTCTGGCACCAGAACTTCGTTTTCAAGAAATGACATTTAATTAAAAAACCTTTATTATATCCAGCCCAGGATTTAGCCGTAGTACTACGGGAATTTTCGTGGTAGTGAGGAGGTCTGTTGTGATGGGTATCAATAATTTTTTATTTAAAAAAAAAAAAATTTTAAATGTGAAAAACTGATTGGAAATGTAAAAGTGATGGTAGTGATGGTAGTGATAATGGTAATGGTGGTGGTGGTAACGGTGATGATTGGGGTGTAAGGATGATGGTAATATTATTATTGTTATTATTATTGATATTCTTGTTGTTGTTGTTTTTGTTCTTCTTCTTCTTCTTCTTCTTCTTCTTCTTCTTCTTCTTCTTCTTCTTCTTCTTCTTCTTCTTCTTCTTCTTCTTCTTCTTCTTCTTCTTCTTCTTCTTCTTCTTCTTCTTCTTATTATTATTATTATTATTATTATTATTATTATTATTATTATTATCATTATTATTATTATTATTATTATTATTATTATTATTATTATTATCATTATTATTATTATTATTATTATTATTATTATTATTATTATTATTATTATTATTATTATTATTATTATTATTATTATTATTATTATTATTATTATTATTATTATTGAACGTATTGATGTTATTACCATTCGTGTATTTTTGTGTGGTGTATCAGTTTATTTTTTGGTTCCATTTACCTTTTTTTTTTTTTTTTTTTTCCACTTCATGTTTGGTGGCATCAAATTGTTGTTTTATTTGCGAAAGCCTAAGATTGAATAAACTTTGAAAAACTTTGAAAGTATTCTGCAAAACCTATATTCTATCTTCAATCGACAGATAACACAGATAACCACGCCTCTCCAACAGTCATCATAATGTAAACAATGACAATTATTGGTTAACATAGAAACTACACATATTTAGAATCATTGCTATGTATCTCAGTAAAATACCCACTTATCTACTTATCAATAGATAGAATGCGCTTGGCCAAGGAGTTCACAACATTGCCATCCGGAAGTATAACGGACCAACACACAAACTCTGTGTAACCATGAACGTTTATAGTCAGGTTAATACAGTTCAGTGAGAACAACTTACAAACGCGGATGGCAAAAACAATAACAAAGGCCTGAGTGACGTCATCTTCGAACTATCTATAGATAGAATGCGCTTGGCCAAGGAGTTCACAACATTGCCATCCGGAAGTATAACGGACCAACGCACAAACTCTGTGTTACCATGAACTTTTATAGTCTGGTTAATACAGTTTAGTGAGAACAACTCACAAACGCGGATGGCAAAAACAATAACAAAGGCCTGAGTGACGTCATCTGCATACAGATAGTATGCAGATGACGTCACTCAGGCCTTTGTTATTGTTTTTGCCATCCGCGTTTGTGAGTTGTTCTCACTAAACTGTATTAACCAGACTATAAAAGTTCATGGTTACGCAGAGTTTGTGTGTTGGTCCGTTATACTTCCGGATGGCAATATTGTGAACTCCTTGGCCAAGCGCATTCTATCTATAGGGAATGAGATTAGCGGAAGAGTAGCGTCCCTTCATTGGACGTCACCGGTGGATAAGTTATTTATAAACAAGCGCCTCAAATACAACATTTATTATTCATATTTCTGTACAAAAATGCAGAACATTGAGTATGATATGCAGTTTTGTACAGAAATATGAATAATAAATTTTGTATTTGGAGCGCTTGGCTTGTAGTTGGTTTGTTTACAAATAACATCTCCACCGGTGACGTCCAATCAAGGGACGCAACTCGTCCGCTAATCTCATTCCCTATAGATAGAACGAAGATGACGTCACTCAGGTCTTTGTTAATGTTTTTTTTGCCATCCGCGTTTATGAGTAATGCTCACTGAACTGTATAGATAGAATGCGCTTGGCCAAGGAGTTCACAACATTGCCATCCGGAAGTATAACGAACCAACACACAAACTCTGTGTAACCATGAACTTTTATAGTCTGGTTAATACAGTTTAGTGAGAACAACTCACAAACGCGGATGGCAAAAACAATAACAAAGGCCTGAGTGACGTCATCTGCATACTATCTATTAACCTAACTATAAACGTTCATGGATACACACAGTTTTGTGTGTTGGTCCGTTATACTTCCGGCGTTATGAGCTTCAAAGCCAAGCGCATACTATCTATAGAGCTAACACAGAAAACTATAACATGTAAATTTAAATCTATATGATTTCATAAAGAAAATCGTGTGATTACTTGTCACCAATTTGGCGGTATAAAAACAACAACAGTGATCAGATAGAGGTCGATTTCATTCACATTATCATTATTGTTTTATTGTGAATGTGTGTCACAAATTCCATGCTTTAATGGGCATGATCTATAATAACTTTCCATATGCTCGAAGTCATTGGTCACATTGCAAAATGTGCTCAAAGTGACCTACATAGTGAAAAGTGTTCACATATTTTGAACTATCTAACATTACGATTGGTCATTGTGTTCAGCTTGACACATGAGTATGTTTACAACTTTCATAAACAAAGCAGCGTGTTTACATTTGTTCAGAAAATGTCCAATCGTTGAACAGCAACAAATCACGTGATTGATGACTCGGTTGGACGAAAACATGAATATAGATCACTCTCATTGGTCAAAACTCTACTGGTTGATTGACCGGTTGGAATGATGTGTTGTACTTGTTCAATGAATGATGTGTTGATGTACTTGTTCAATGAATTATGTGGTGATGTACTTGTTCAATGAATGATGTGTTGATGTAGCCTACTTGTTCAATGAATGATGTGTTGATGAAACCTACTTGTTCAATGATTGATGTGTTGATGTACTTGTTCAATGAATGATGTGTTGATGTACTTGTTCAATGTCACACTGGGTGGTGGTAATGTTAAAAACAAACAACCATGGAAAGATATCATAACGACTGCCATGATGTTTGAAATATTGTTGTTGATGATGATCATAATGATGATGATGATGATGATGATGATGATGATGATGATGATGATGATGATGATGATGATGGTGATGGTGAGGATGACGACGATGATGATGATTAGGAGGAGGGGGGAGGAGGGGGAGGAGGATGAGGATTAGGAGGAGGAGGAAGGAGTAAGAGGAGGAGGAGGAGGAGAATGAGATGGAGGAAGAAGAGGAAGGGGATGAGGAAGGGGATAATCACGACGATGATAATGATAAATAATGTTGATAATACAAATGACGAAGGTGACGTGACGATAATAATGATGATATTGTTGTAATGTGTTTTGTCATAACCAAAGCCCAAAAATGTGTCCAATTGAAGCACCACATTAATAATATAAGTGTGATGATGATGAATATGATGATGATGACATGATGATAATAGACAACACTAAGAACTACAAAGACAGCAAAAACCAAACACAAACACCAACTACAATAATAATTGATACAGAGTGACTAATCACAGACGTCCCTTTGTACAAAACACAGACAAATTTCAATATCTAATGTTAGCCACAAAACGTTCACCAAAGTTATCACTCAAAACTGATCAAACCCGAGGCTTTTTACAGAGAGACTCAAGTTTAATCATATTTGGCAAGTTGGTGGTTATTGTAATTAAGCAATAAAAGTCCTGAAAGTTTTACGGCCAAAATGTTTAAAAAGACATTTTTGGTGAGTGCGTCAGACAGATGTAACGAGTTGTCAGTTTTGGCGTTGTGAAAACAATAGCGTGTGTCAGATGTGTGTGTAGTTATGATGGGTTAATTAAGTCATTACGCCTGTTATTCTATCAAGTAGAGAAGTTACTAATTATGGAGATTACCTACTTGTGACCTTGAGTACGATTGGATTGGCGAAATATTGACTTATGAGTAGATACCAAGTAATCACTAAATGACCGTGCGCCATTATGGACTTGTGGATTTTATCATAATTTTACGACCACCAAGTCTGTCCCGATATAAAATAGTATATATATATATATATATATATATATATATATATATATATATATATATATATATATATATATATATGTATGTATGTATATATATATATATATATATATATATATATATATATATATATATATATATATATATATATATATATATAGTATACGCTTGGCTTAGAGGATGACAACATTCCCTTCCGGAGATATAACGGACCAAAACATAAAACAATGTGTAACCTAGAACGTTTATAGTTTAGTGAGGATTACTCGTAAACGCGAATGGCAATAAGCAATAACAAAGACACACACTCGCACGCACACATACACATTCTCACACACACACATACACACACATACACACACACGCACTCACAAAACAGATAAAAGCTGATTTATGTGTTTTGATCTACGAGTATACAACTGATTACTGACTGATAACGCATGTAATTTGTTATTTATTTGTTACGGATGTATATCATTTGCATATTTTTGAATATGATTTTAATAATCTACATTTTAATACATGGAATAATGGGAGCGATCTGTATTCAAGTTTTCGTCTTACCAAGTCATCAATCACATGATGTGTTGCTGTAAAGATAGAATGAAGTTGACGTCACTCGGGTCTTTATTATTGTTTGTTTTCTTTGTTTTGTTTTTGTTTTGGTTTTTTTTGTGTGTGTTTTTTTGTTTATTTTTTGTTTTTTTTTTTTGTTTTTTATTTGTTTTCTTTGTTTTGTTTTGTTTTTGTTTTTCTCCATTCACGTTTATGAGTTATTCTCACTGAATTGTATATCCACAGTTTGTAAACGTTCATTGCGGCACAGAGTTTTGAGTGTTGGTCCATTATAGTATGCGCTTGGCTAAGAAGCTCACAAAATTGTCATCCTGAAGTATAATGGACCAACACACACACAAATAGGTGTTACAATGAACATTTATAGTCTGGTTCGTGCAGTTTAGTGAGAATTACTCATAAACGCGGATGACAAAAAAAAACAATACCAAAGACCTGTGTGACGTCAACTTCGAACTATCTATACGATTAAATATTTCTGAACAAATGTAAACACGCTGGTTTGTTTATGAAATTTGTAAACATATCCATATGTCAAACTGAACAAAATGACCAATCGTTATGTCAGATATTTAAAATAAAACTGTGAACACTTTTCACTATGTGTGTCACTTTGAGCACATTTTGCAATGTGACCAATGACCTCGAACACATGGAAAGGTACTATAGATCATCCCCATTGACACTGCTTTGTTAAATAGTTGAACCTTGTTTTAAGTCATCATTTCTGCGAAGTGCTCGACGCATTTCCCTCCCTTTGCATGTAGGTTAACAGTGTTTGACTGTAGCCATCATTAACATATATATAGTATGCGCTTGGCTAAGAAACTCACAATATTGCCATCCGGAAGTATGTATAAATAGAATGATAAATAACAATGTGAAATTGAATGTAAGCTTAAATTTAATTACGAAAACAGAAAAAATGGATGTTTCAGGTTTCCCCTTTATCAACAAACAGGATGAATGAAACACCATCTCATGTATCTGTAGTGTTTTATTCATCCTGTTTGTTGATAAAGGGGAAACCCGAAACGTCCATTCTATCTGTTTTCGTAATTAAATTTAAGCTTACATTCAATTTCACATTGTTATTTATCAGGTCTATAGTTGAACGACACATTGGAACGATACAAAACAACAAACGAAAGCAATGGATGTCAATTAATAACAAAAAACACAGGTAAACCACAAATACCATCTATCTTACCACGAGTAAATAGACATCTGTAAGGTAGATTTACCTTTTCACAATTTATTTAATTAAAGTCAAGGTTAAACAAAAATATTTTACTAACGCACAGGTAGGTATGGGCCAGTTGGTATAGATTGATAGTTTGCGCTTGGCTAAGAAGCTCACAACATTGCCATCAGGAAATACAACGGGGCAACACACAAAACTATGTGTAACCTTGAACTTTTATAGATAGAATGCGTTTGGCCAAGGAGTTCACAACATTGCCATCCGGAAGTATAACGGACCAACACACAAACTCTGTGTAACCATGAACTTTTATAGTCTGGTTAATACAGTTTAGTGAGAACAACTCACAAACGCGGATGGCAAAAACAATAATAAAGGCCTGATTGACGTCATCTGCATACTATCTATAGTCTGGTTAATCGTAGCCATCGTTTACTGATAGATAGTTCGAAGATGACGTCACTCAGGCCTTTGTTATTGTTTTTGCCATCCGCGTTTGTGAGTAATGCTCACTGAACTGTATTAACCAGACTATAAACGTTCATGGATACACACAGTTTTGTGTGTTGGTCCGTTATACTTCCGGATGGCAATGTTATGAGCTTCTTAGCCAAGCGCATACTATCTATATGTTAACGTTGGCTACGGTATAATCGTGGCCTTCGTAAAGTTATGGCCTGTCACTGACCAAAAAATGACGTCAATATGCCAGTTTTTTGCCACAAAAGAAAACAAATCGTGAGTTATATTCAATCGTTCAGCCAATGAAATAACGTGTTCCTATGAGGTCTACTAGCGACAGGTTTGAGAGTTCTTATTTGTTTGTATTTTTTTTTTACGAAATGAGATTCATTTTAATCGATCAATATCAAAAATTGGAAGGACGAATTTTCTGACCAAAATATTTGATACACGTGTTTTTCCAGGATATGGCAATGTGGTCTTGTGGATTGACACTCGCCTTCGGATCTGAAGGTCCTTAGTTCGAGCTCTGCTCGGTGCATAATTGAGTCCTTGGAAACGGTTCTTTATTCACATTCTCTCACCGTACTCAGGTGTAAAATGAGTACCTGGCCGTTAACAGCGTTATCTCTGTCTGAAAAAAATTGTAATATCGCCTAACAGGCACCATGTCTGGTTCTCCATTTTACGCGTTGCTGTCGGTCAGGGACCCATTGTAAAGCGATTTGAGCACGTATAGTGGATTTTGCGCTATATGAAATGGGAAGTTTAGTGAGAATTACTCATAAAACGCGGATGGCAAAAAAAACAATAACAAAGGCCTGAGTGACGTCAATCTCAAACTATCTATACGACGATTGAATATTTCTGAACAAATGTAAACACGCTGAAAGCTCACATTTTTTATAGAGGTAGTAGAACTGATTGTCAAGGACTTACCTTCACCATAGATAATCCAATTCGTTCCATTCAGGTGTTAGAATAAAAACCAATACAAATCACAATGTTAGGATTCTATTGATACACCCTATCCGATAATGTACTTGAACCCAAATGTTACAATCGATCCAGGTAACAGGAAATGTTACGATTGTTATATCATGTTTACATTCCATTGCTACGTCGTGATTTCATTGTAAACAAAACATTTACTATTCCACTAGTGGAAAACACTATCATATTCTAAGTTAAGTTAATCGTTGAAAAATGCTTTAAACGCGTTGAATACTAAAAGTTGTATTCAAGGATTGCAGAATATTTTCGATCATTTTATTGGTGTGAAATTATATGTAAAAGACAGCTGATTGGTAATTATAAATAATCTTTTGGTGCGCATAGATACAAATCCAACGCTTTGAATTTTGAGTCAAATTGTCATTCAAGCAGATGGAGAAAAATGCAAATTATTGTGAATCGAAGTACTAATACCATACAAATTGTTCACAAAATATCTAATAATCTTACTTGTAGGGGTAGAATAAATGTATTCTTTAATTTCTGTATTTGTTAAACTCGTTATATTGTTATCGTGCTCGTTGTGTTATTGGGCACGATTTTAAAAAAACTCCTTTACCTCTATCTTTACCAGCTGTTTTCAGAATTGTCCCTGAATCATCACACAACCCAGTACTAAAATAGATTCTACTTCACTCAAACAGAAAAGCAACAAGTACATTCTATACATCATATTGTTCAGCTAAATAAGCTCTACAACACAGTGTCAAGTTGTTATAGCTATGAAGAAAACTTTTCTTTAAATTATGTGTTATACAAAAGAAATTAGAATGGTAAAAGTGTAATTTGAATCGTAACAAATGTGACGATTTTTTATTGGTCGTAAGGAGGTACAAAGAGATGAAAAAATCGTGTATGCTATTACTATAACAATGTTTACCTTTCACTGGGCACACAGACCGTTCCCTCTCGTGGGTGTTTCCAAAAAAAAACCCCATAAATTTGATCATGTTTTGACTTTTACACATTCTGATCACAAGTCATATGAAAAGGGAATGAAAAGTTCTAGCCAGCATGAAGAATAAAAAGTAATGATTTTCTTTGTTTAGAACCAAGATGGCCGCTGTTGCCGGTGGCGTGACATCAGACTACTGAATCCTATTGGACCCCGAAAAGTGACTTTAGAATTAAATTGATAGCAAATACCAATTTTTGAGATTTTGCATTGTGAGAAATAGTCTACATTCTCTAACATAACATTGTGAGAAATTGTCTTCATTCCCTAACATAACATTGTGAGCAATTGTCTTCATTCTCTAACATAACATTGTGAGCAATTGTCTTCATTCTCTAACATAACATTGTGAGAAATTGTCTTCATTCTCTAGCATAACGTGAGATATTGTCTTCATTCTCTAACATAACATTGTGAGAAATTGTCTTCATTCTCTAGCATAACGTGAGAAATTGTCTTCATTCTCTAACATAACATTGTGAGAAATTGTCTTCATTCTCTAACATAACATTGTGAGCAATTGTCTTCATTCTCTAACATAACATTGTGAGAAATTGTCTTCAATCTCTAACATAACAGTGTGAGAAATTGTCTTCATTCTCTAAAGTGAGAAATTGTCTTCATTCTCTAACGTGAGAAATTGTCTTCATTCTCTAACATAACAGTGTGAGAAATTGTCTTCATTCTCTAAAGTGAGAAATTGTCTTCATCCTCTAACGTGAGAAATTATCTTTATTCTCTAACGTGAGAAATTGTCTTCATTCTCTAACATATCATTGTGAGCAATTGTCTTCATTCTCTAACATAACATTGTGAGAAATTGTCTTCATTATCTAACATAACATTGTGAGAAATTGTCTTCATCCTCTAACGTGAGAAATTATCTTTATTCTCTAGCGTGAGAAATTGTCTTTATTCTCTAACATAACAAATCCTAACAAACCCCAAGTTTCGTGTTTTTGTCACTAAATTCTATTTTTTTTTGCACCTAAGTAATCCCGACATAACACCGTTTTGAGACGGTGGGTCACATTTATGATTTATTATCTATCAACAGTTGTCGGAAAACCATACTCAATGCGCTTCCCAATGTATCATTTATTTCCACAGCAAGCCAAATGAATCCATATTTACATATCATATGGTATCAGTGGGCCGCTTGTTATGCGAAATTTTTGTTACTAACACTCTTACAATTATCCATCTTTGCCTATAGCCAGGTACTCATTCACACCTGAGTCGAGTTGGATAATGTGTGTTAAGTGCCTTACCTGAGGTTACAACATCGGGGCCATCATTTTCTACCACCTGGCTACTGACCACGCTTAACGTGGCTTGAACTTTGTGATACATCGAGACAGCTTACCGTTGAATCACCGAGAAACACAAACTGTTTCCTACCGAAACAAACATACACACACACACACAAACACACACACACACACACACACACACACACACACACACACACACACACACACACATTCCAGGTAGATGTTTTCAGTCGTGTAAATTTGTTTGAAATCATTACAAAAGATATCATATCATACATGACGGCTCGATAGATAGTATGCGCTTGTCTAAGAAGCTCATAACATTGCCATCCGGAAGTATAACGGACCAACACACAAAACTATGTGTAACCATGAACTTTTATAGTCTGGTTAATACAGTTTAGTGAGAACAACTCACAAACGCGGATGGCAAAAACAATAACAAAGGCCTGAGTGACGTCATCTGCATACTATCTATAGCCAGGTACTCATTCAAGCCTGAGTCGAGTTGGATAATGTGTGTTAAGTGCCTTACCTGAGGTTACAACATCGGGGCCATCATTTTCTACCACCTGGGTACTGACCACGCTTAACGTGGCTTGAACTTTGTGATACATCGAGACAGCTTACCGTTGAATCACCAAGAAACACAAACTGTTTCCTACCGAAACAAACAAACATACACACACACAAACACACACACACACACACACACACACACACACACACACACACATTCCAGGTAGATGTTTTCAGTCGTGTAAATTTGTTTGAAATCATTACAAAAGATATCATATCATACATGACGGCTCTATAGATAGTATGCGCTTGGCTAAGAAGCTCATAACATTGCCATCCGGAAGTATAACGGACCAACTCACAAAACTATGTTTAACCATGAACTTTTATAGTCTGGTTCATACAGCTTAGTGAGAATCACTCACAAACGCGGATGGCAAAATACAATAACAAAGGCTTGAGTGACGTCATCTTCGAACTATCTATAATATGTTCCCATTTGGAGGACAGGATTTTTTTTTTTAAAAGAAGAAAAATCTAGTCTACAGTCAGACACCGCTATGTGGGCGCCTGTTAGGTGATATTGCCATTTATTTCCGACGGAGACAACGCTGTTGACGGCCATGTACTCATGTTACACTTGGGTACGGTGAGAGAATGTGAGTAAAGAAAAGAGCCTTTTCGACTCAAGGAGGACTCAATTATGCGCTGCTCGTGACTCAAACCCTCCCAGGACCTTCCGATCTGAAGGCGATTGTCATAATCCCAAAAGACCACGGCATACAACCGCTGGTCAAATTATCGAATTGAAAGTTATCTGATGCAGACAGCCGAGGGATTAGAAAATTGAAACCAGAAGGGAATTTTTTTCGAGAACGTCTTTATGAAAAACAACTATCTATGAGGCTGTTTAAAATAGGGGAAGCGAGCCACCCCGGTATCGTGTTTACTTCATACACAGAAGGTACCGAGTTCGAAACCCCCGCCGCGCACCCCCGTTTAGTCTTGAGCGAGTTAGCTCGCCCTAGCACTCTTTGCGGCGCTGCATTGCGCGACACATTCTTGGGTTTATACCAGTTTTCCATTGGCGTAGACCCTAAAGACTAATATAATATTATAATGTCCTTTTTAGGGGTGAATAAATGGAATTTTATTTTAGATACACGTGACCTGTCATGTCGAAGCGATGAGATGTTGTGAAGACCTCGGTGTGAGTGATTGAATGTATAGACAGAAAGTATGAAAATTGAGGTTCATTCCGATTTGTTCTAGTCGACATGTACATATATGCAGGTCTGAGAGCCGAACCCACTTATGGGCCTCGTTTCACATTGTTGTAATGGACAATATTTTGCGTTGCCTTTTCTTAAAATTTCCAGTACAACAATGATCCCATACGGGAATTGGGTAATCAGAACTGCAAAAGAGTGCACGTCGGTTATAAAGGAAAATAAACACAATTGCTCCCACTACAAATAACTCAAAACTTCGGGTGTCTTTTCATTTTTATTCTACATTTGTGCTGCTATGTGATCATCAATGTAGTATGACACTCGATTTCGGATCGGAAGGTTGAGTTTTAGCCTCGCTCACTTGGTGCATAGTTGAATCCTTGGAAAAGGCATTTTACTCACATTTTCTTACCGTAATCGGGTGTTAATGAGTACTTGGCCATTAACAGCGTTGTCTATGTCGGAAAAAAAATGTTATATCGCCTAATAGGCGTCATGTCTTGATCTACATGTTACGTGTTGTTGTTGGTCAGGAGCCCTTTGTAAAGCGGTTTGAGCACGTTTAGTGGATTTTGCGCTATATTAAAGCTCAAGCATCTCTTTTTTCTAATTTACTTTTTGGGGATCTGATTCTTTCAGACATAAGACCGTATCGATCCGGCGGGTTACTTATGTGTTTTATTTTACTCTGACATCAATCATTTATGATAAATAGGACTTGCACATGTTTTCAAAATGGACGATGAAGAATGACACAAATGCTACATTATAAGCTTTCATATAGAGCAATATTCGCTAAACGTGTTCAAAGCGCTTTACAAGGGGTCCCTGAACAACAGCAACACTTAACATGTAGAAGAGAATTTGTTTTTCCCGATAGAGACATCCCTGTTAACGGCCAGGTATTCATTTTACACCTGAGTATAGTGAGATTATGTGAGTTAAAAGAATCTTTGTCAAGGACTCAACTATGCGCCGAGCAAGGTTCGAACCCATGACCTTCCGATTCGAAAGCGAGTGTCATACCACAAGACCATGATATAACCGCACATAAATTATCATAAAGTATTTAATTTGGTAACAACAAACCTTTTATTCCGCGAATTAGAAAAAAGCAAACTCATTGAAAACAACGTTAGATTAAATTAAACAAGTGATAATGATAATATTAACTAAAAGGTTTTATTTCACGTAACACATTTAATAATATTATAATGCTGAATACACACATCAGTCCAATTTTTACACACTCACGGTTATAGCACACTTGCCATTATAAATAGCTGCCATCATGATAATATAACATGATATAATAATAAATTATAATAATAATAATAACCCAGCACAGAGATGAAAGCATCCGATTGGATTCAACGACGACGCTGTCAGATATCACGTGATTTGAAATTTTATTTTCATTGTTCAGTCAACTGTAACATGTGACCGAGCCTCTCATAACGGTTTTATTATTATATGGGAATAGACTAGAGGAACAAAATGGAGTTTGTTTGAAATGAAGATTAACAAAATACATAATTTTATCGTGTCCTATCCATGATCGAGGTCATTTGAACCGATCAATTTTTGAAGGATGAGTTTTCTGGCCTAAATTTTAAATATTTTTCTGTTTTTGTTTTTTGTTTGTTTGTTTTTTGTTTTGTTTGTTGTTGTTGTTTTCTTTTTTTTTTTTTTTTTTTTAAATATTTTTTTTTTTTTTTTAAATAATTATAATTATTATTTGATATAGCGCCAGTATCCACAAATAATGCTCAGAGGTGCCTTACAAAGGGTTTTTTGTTTTTTTTTGTTGGTATCACACAAGTTCATTCATTCGACTACAAAATCACCACAACAGTCACACACATACCTTGTTCGAAGTTCACATAGAATTACGATGAACAAGATTGGTTTTTAAAATGCCGTTTGAAGACTGAAAAACTTTCACATCGTCGGGTTTTAGGTGGTAAATAAGTCTATATGATTGGAGCTATTTGTCTTCATACAATATAATATAATTCTCTTTATTCATCCCCATGGCAAAATTTTCTTTAGGGTCTATTCCAATGGAAGACTGGATCGAATAACCTAGGTGTCAGCCGCAGTGCAGCGCCGCAATGTGAGCTAGGGCGAGGTGGCTTGCTCAAGGCCACACAGCGCAACAGCGGCGGGTGATCGAACTTGGTACCTTTCGGGAATGAAGCTGCCCCATAAGCCACGCTGCCCCATTCAGAATAACATTATAACTTAGAAATAGACTGGCTGGTGGTAAGAAAAAACGTTACACCCATCACAGGGGTGGACCCAATCAATCAATTAACACATTGGGAAAGGTATCCAAAATGAATGGAACAGTTTCAAACAAAAGATAGAAAGAAAAAAAAATGAAAATATCAACCACAGATCGTTTCGCGCTCAAAACCCTTCTTCTCCCACTAACAAGAACAAAAAAAAAAAACATCGTTACCTCATTTTAGAACTAAATGAAATAATAGTTTGTTTTGTTTGCTTTTAACTGATTTTGTTTTAGGTTGAAGAAGGGTTTTGATCCCGAAACGTCCCGTGTATGGTATTTTGTTCCTTTGTTTAGAATTTGTTATATTCCATTTTATTTATTGCTTTTTACGATCCATAAGGTCCAGCAGATTTATATCACGTTGATATGAGTATCCGGCGCAAATCGTATGTGACAATTTGGTTTGAAATGTGGTCTGTTGTGTAGACAAGCTTCACCAGTGATCTGTTTGATCTTAGAGGTGATACCATTAACTCACTAAATCCTGAAACCGACTATATCCGTATAGTTTACCCGGGTTGCTTTTACCCGATGACTATTTATTACATTTTTCTGAGACAAATTGGAGGTGTAGTATCACAGTTAATGTTTTTTATTTTTACATGTTAATGGTAGTTGAATAAAACTATCTATGTACATGGTCATTTTTTCCAATTTTGTAAAGTAGCAAAAATGTCTAGGAATGAGTGAGTTAATGGAATATTCTTTCGCTCCTACAATTGTTGATATTGTGACAATGTCAACATAAACACTACAACAGTTGATATCGTGAAAATGTCAACATAAACACAACATAAATGGTTTCTTCTTACAGAATTAGTCTGGGTGTGTGGACCTACTCTATGTGGACCAAATGGTTTTCTGATTGCAAATACTGGAACTCGATCTGATATGCTTGTATTTTATGTGTGTGTTTGTGTGGTTGTTTGTGTGTGTGTGTGTGTGTTGAGCGTATGTACGTTTGTGTGTATGTGTTATATGTGTATGTGTATGTATGTGTATGTCTGTGTGTATGTGTTTGTTTGTGTGTATGTGTGTGTATGTGTGTGTGTGTTTGTGTGACACACCCCTCAATCCGTTATTATGTAGAAATAAACCAGATGACCAACAAAAACAAACAAAAAATAATAATAATAATAATAATAATAATAATAATAATAATAATAATAATAATAATGATGATAATAATAATAATAATAATAATAATAATAATAATAATAATAATAAATAATAATAATAATAATAATAATAATAATAATAATAATAATAATAATAATAATAATAATAATAATAAATCCAAAACTTTAGCTCCTTCAGAATATATATTCGTTCTTGATTACAAATGTAAAATAACATTTTTAAAAACATCGACAAAAGTCTCATCTTTCTGGTTATTTATTCAGTGTTCACTAGAGCTGAGGCGGAATTGGTTTGTAAGGTTCTTGCGAATACCAAGTCTTGTATGGAAAGGTCTTTCGAACTCCAAGCCGCTCGGTTTGGTTTCTGTCATGGAACCTAGATGAATCGTTTTGTGACCTAGATGAATCGTTTTGTGACCTATATGGATCGTTTTGTGACCTGATGAATCATGTTGTGTGTGCAGGCCATGCGGGTAAGTACAGCGCTTGCCAGTAGTCAGAAGAATATAAAACAGCGAAGCTGCGTCTGAAAAAAAAACGAACCATAACCCCAACAACTTAACTTTTCAAAGGCGAGGTTCAATCTTACTTGGAGCTAAAAGAAGATCTTACTGTTTTCATCAAAAGACAAATAACGGCAATGCAATTATAGTTTAATCGAAGCCCGGGTTGCATTGGTAGAAACGATTGATTCTGCATTAAAAATAATATAAAGGGAAACTATAATTTGAAAACAAAAAATAAATCAGTGCCACTGGCAAAGGGGTAATTGCACACATCGCCTAGCTTCCTGTGACACTCCTACCTCAGTTGCCAATCATAAATTAGTAAATTAATAGCAATCAGCAACAATGAGTTGAAAAAAAGAAGGAATAGGAGAGGGGGGGGTAGGTGGCGGAGAAGAGAAGAAAAACCCAGTGGAAATGTAACCCTTTAAAGGCGAAATTCGATCCTATTTTGACCCAGCATCATATCTTCCCGTTTTCATCAAAAGACAAGTAACGCTTTGATAATTGAAGTCCGAGTCGTGATGATCGGGCTGCTGTCTTTGTGGAAACGCTTACAATGATAAAGATAAAGAGAAACAATTACCTGAAAACAAAATAAAATCAACTTCGCTGTTAAGGGGTGCAAAACCTGCACGGCGCGCTTAGCCTCGTCAAATTATAGCCTGACACAGACCAAATAATGACGTCAAAAGACAGATATATATATATATATATATATATATATATATATATATATATATATATAGAGAGAGAGAGAGAGAGAGAGAGAGAGAGAGAGAGAGAGAGAGAGAGAGCGATAGAATAATCAATGTGGGGAGAGAATTTATTAGCAACAAGTACATCTCTGTCATTTAACAAACTTCGGCATATTGCCTTTTACATTTTGGCAACAAAACACATTATCTTCATGTAGCATTGATTCTTAAAGAAAAGAAAAAAACAACGTGCAAAGTTCTCGAAAATCTAACACTTCAAACCTGTATTACTATTTGCTATACAAATTGCTCATTGTTGTTATACTTTCAAATAATCAAACCAACCTAAATTGAGCTTAATATAGCGCAATATCCACTAAATGTACTCTAAGCGCTTTACAAGTGGTCCCTGGTCAACAACAACATTTAACATGTAGGACGGGACATGCCGCCTGTTAGGCGATATTACAATTTTTCGGACAAAGACAATGTTGTTAACGGCCGGGTACTCATTTTACACATGAGTATGGTGAGAGAATGTGAGTAAAGAGCCTTTTCCAAGGACTCAACTATGCGCCGACCGAGCGAGGCTCGAACCCAGGACCTTCCGATCCGAAAGCGAGTGTCAAACCACAAGACCGCATAGCCGCACATAGGCCTAGTGATCATTACAATCACGTTAAAACAAGTGAATTATTAGTTATCCGACCTGTATATATATGCACGTTAGAGCCGTCCATGTCAATAATCCATCGATTATAAACTAAAAGATTTCCCACTAATTTTTTTTTTTATATATATACATTTTGCCAATGTAAACATTGCGTATCATTTCCCCCATGTGTTCATTCCTATCTCAATCCATGCGTAACAATGACAGATCTTGATAACAAAGTGACACATCCTGGTTCTTGAATGACTGGCCGACAACGCGACACCAGAACCCATGTCAATTTTCTGCTAACTTGTTAAATATCGCACTCTGGAAAAACACCTATTTAAAAATTTGGCCAGAAAACACTGTTTTTCAAATATCGATCGATTTAAACGACCCTCACCTTGGCAAAAACTCTCGAACCTGGGACGTCGTGAAATATTCAAGGAAATACCAGTTTTCAAGTGTTTTTGACAAGATTAGGGTCATTGATATCAATCGATATTTGAAGGACGAGTTTTCTGGCCAAGTGTTTAAATACGTGTTTTTCCAGAGTACAGCTGTTAACAGTGTGATTCCAGGAATGGAAGTATGCAGAAAATAACATATTTTTCCACTTACAGCAATTGAAGGCTTGTTTTCCAAAACTCGGTAAGTCGATTTTTCTACTTTTTTGAGATTTTCCATCCATGAGATAAATTGAAATGTAAACTTTATTTTAAGCACCAATTGACACAAGAATTTCCTTTAGATTTGTGTGAATTTTAAGTTTAAATATGATAAAATAACAGACAGAATGAGACATTTTAGGGGAAATAATCCTCAATATCTCAAGAGGGGAAAAACGGAGTTAAGGAGTTTTAGAAAACCACTCTTCAATTGGTCTCAAATCCTGAATGATTGCTTTGATATATCGGCGACAAGTAACAATGAATTTTTTGCTGCTTGAAGATCGAAGGAAAAGATAACGATAAGTAATGAAATGTAAGCTCCAATTTATCCAGTAGCAAAATTAAAATGAAATAAAAAATAAAATTCCCTTTATTCATCCCTAAGGGGAAAAATGTTTTTAGGGCCTATTCCAATGAAAGACTGGAATAATCCAGGCATCTGCCTGGGTACGAAGCAAAGACCGAATAACTTTGTTCCAGAATAACTTTGTTCGGCAATAGAACCCGAAAATTAGTACGTGTTGTAGGCTTCATTGAATCAAAGAGATTTTGAGTTTGTGACTAATCTACAGTTATAAATGAAGAGTAGCAATTGCACGTTACCTTTTGGATAGCACCCTATTTTATAGTACTTTCCGCCGGATCTAATTGACCCAGCTACCAATTACTGCAGTGTAGACATAAGAGTCATAATATTCGATACCAGTCCCTTTGGTTGTTAGACGAATGCTCTAGCAATTCGATACTCAGCAGTGCCCAGTGTCATACCACTAGACCACATAGACCCATGTGGTCTTGTGGTATGACACTCCCCGATTTCGGATCGGAAGGTCCTAGGTTCGAGTCTCGCTCGGCTCGGCGCATAGTTGAGTCCTTGGAAAAGGCTCTTTACTCACATTCTCTCACTGTACTCAGGTGTAAAATGAGTACCTGGCCGTTAACAGAAGTTGTCTCAGTCCGAAAAAAAGTTATAATATCGCCTTACAGGCGTCATGTCTTGTCCTAAATGTTAAATGCTGCTGTTGGACAGGAACCCCTTGTAAATCGCGTTGAGCACGTTTAGTGGATATTGCACTATATAAAAGCTTAATTTTTATTTCATTTTTTTCTATGTTCTTTTTTATTTTTTTTATTTTTTTTTAAATAAGCGCATATTCAACATGAAGGACGAAACGACAAAACGCCTGTAAGGAGATGTTACTCTGCGGCTATGTGGTCTAGTGGTATGTCACTCGCCTTCGAATCAGAAACTCCTGGGTTCGAGTCCTGAGCGGCTCTTTATTCACATTCTCTCACATACTCTGGTACCTGTAAAATGAGTACCTGGTCGTTACCAGCGTTGTCTCTGTCGGAGAAGAAATGTAATATCGCCTTTCAGGCGTCATGTCTCGTTCTGAATGGTACATGTTGCTGTTTATCGGGGACTCCTTATAAGGAGTTTTGAGTTAGTTTAGTGAAAATCTCTATGTATAAAAGCTCAAGCTTATAAAAAACACAACCACAGATCTGATCCTATAGAAAAGGGTGACAATAGATCGTTTGGTGGAATATGCATGTATTTCTTATTCTATCGTTGTAACAATGGGCACTAATTGTCTTTCTTGGCAACACATTCCTACAGATCAAAGAATTAAAAAACAACGATTTTCTTTTTAAAAAGTGGCATTTTCTTAATAGTCCCTAGTTTGTCCTTAAATGTAGGTTACCAGGGGTGAATTGTTCTATTTATATAATAATGATAATAATAATAATAATAATAATAATAATAATAATAATAATAATAATAATAATAATAATAATAATAATAATAATAATAATAATAATAATAATAATAATAATAATAATAATAATAATAATAATAATAATAATAATAGTAACATTAATAATATAATAATAATAATAATAATAATAATAATAATAATAATAATAATAATAATAATAATAATAATAACAAGAACAATAATAATAACAATACTAAATGACATTTGTTGAGCGTTTTCCATGACCCAAACAACCCAACGCGCTAAGAGATTGATCATGAGACCGACCGTTTACAAAGATGACCTAAAAGTAACCCCGATAAAAGGTTTTACGTTTACAGTTCTGTTGACCAAAACAATTGGATAGATAGATCGATAAAATAAATCGATCATTTCCACAAGACGTAGACTTGAAAGTTAAATACATTCAGATGGAGAGATGACATACACACTTCCTTTTCTGCCAGTTTTCTCACGTACACTTAATGGTAAGATACGGTCCATTAATTTAACATGTACATAGACACCATATAGACAGCCCATAAAACAGTAGGAGAATAATGAAGACAACGATTTCATTGGAACATTAGGCGTGGTGAAAACACACATAAAATACAACACCCTTAACACTCGACCGATTGTCTCTCTCTCTGTTGACCACTTAATTAACCGGTAGATAACCACGCCTCTCGGACAATCGTCATCATGTAAACAATGGCAGTGATTGGTAGACGCAGCAAACTTCACAGGTTTTACTATCGATGGTATGTGTTAAGTGTGAAATACTCACTGTTCTACCGCTTGATCAGTGGAATCAGCACAGAAAACTATGTGTAAACTTAGACGTTTTTAATATGATCGACAAAACCATGTGATAACTAGTCACCCTTTTGTCAATATAAAAGCAATAACAACGATCAGATGGAGGTCGAATTCGTTCACGTTATTGTTTATAAACAACCAACTTTGTTTTCCGAGCACGTGTGAAGGTTTGTCACAAATTCCATGTTTTGATTGGTGAAAAATCTACTGGTTAATTGCCGTACTGTAGATAAACTCCTATTTAAAAATTTGGTCAGAAAACTCTTCATTCAAAATAAATCGTGTTATATGACCGTCAACTTGGCTGAAAAATTCTCAAACCTGAGACTTCTCGAAGTTTTGCCACAAGATTTTGACAAGTTGAGGGTCATATAATTTGATGGATATTAATTTGAAGGACGAGTTTTCTGGTCAAATTCTTCAAGACGAGTTTTTCTAGAGTACGGCTGTTCACCGCTCAGAATTTGACATGAGGCAATAGCTGACCAATTACTGTGAGACGTTCACCGTTCATGGCTTGACAATTGAGAATGACAGACCAATTCTATTAAAATACCACAGGTAAATGTTGAAAATTACACACCGTTCCGAGCTCGGCATTAATTTATCAGTAGCTGACCATACCAGTAACTCTTAGAAATCAAAGGTGTTTGATGATATTTTTCATCGTTCAGTGATTGTCTTGGAAAATAGCAGACCAAATCATTGAAAATCACAAAGGTAAAGAAAATTTGAGCATTTATATAGCGCAATATCCACTAAACGTGCTCAAAGCGATTTACAAGGGTTCCCTAACTAACAGCAACATTAAACATGTAGGACGGAACATGATGCATATTAGGCGATATTACAATATTTTTTTATCCGACAAAAACAACGTGTTAACGGCTAGGTACTCAGTTTATACCAGAGTACGATGAGATAATGTGAGTAAATAGCTTTTTTTTTCCTAGGACTCAACTATGCGCCGAACAAGGCTCGAACCCAGAACCTTCCGATCCGAAAGCGAGTGTCATACGACTAGACCACATAGCCGCATATTGTTATAAGACGAGACACATTGACGCTAGGGTATAGATAGAATGCGCTTGGCCAAGGAGTTCACAATATTGCCATCCGGAAGTATAACGGACCAACACACAAACTCTGTGTAACCATGAACTTTTATAGTCCGGTTAATACAGTTTAGTGAGAACAACTCACAAACGCGGATGGCAAAAACAATAACAAAGGCCTGAGTGACGTCATCTTAGAACTATCTATAGACAAATTATTCCCCTTGCATTCCAGGCCGCACATTTAGCAATGGCTGACCAATTCTGATCCATTAACCCTTTCCTTACCAGCCATTTTCAGAATTTTCCCCAAAATTTCACACCCACCCACCCAACACAAAATAAAAAGGATTTTCTTACTCAAACAAAAAAACAAAAAAACAAATACATTCTATGCGTAAAATCGATTAGCAAAATGAACTCTACAACACAGTGTCACGTTTTTATAGCTTCTTTAATAAAACGTTGCTCCTTAAAATGTGTCATTTACAAAGGAAATCTGAATGGTAAAAGTGCTGGTTGGATCGTAACGAATGTGACGATTTTCCTGTGGTTGGTAAGGAGGGTTAAACATCAAAGGGATCTCATAGATTTTACATGCTAGAGATTTGGCATTTGGACATAGCTAACCAATATTTGGATACCATCCAACCTACCTTAACATTGTGCGGCTATGTGGTTTTGTGGTATGACACTCGCTTTAGGATCGGAAGGTCCTGGGTTCGAGCCTCGCTCGGCGCATAGTGAGTCCATGGAAAAGACTCTTTACTCACTTACTCTCACTTACTTACAATCTAATAGAACGAAGTTGACGTCACTCAGTTCTTTGTTATTTTATTTTGCCATCCGCGTTTATGAGTATTTCTCACTAAACTGTAGGGTTGCAAATA
>NC_088364.1:62924082-62946582 GCF_034508935.2 Berghia stephanieae
AGATATTTGGTATCGTAATCATATCGATTCTACGTCATTCACGCATCGATTCTTCCCATCCCTGCCTCCTGTCATAACCTCGCGCCCCGGGGGGTGACTTGGACACGAATTCTGTTCCCAAATGTAATTGAGTTTTATTCACTGGTCCGTTTTGCTTTTTTTATCTCCTAGAAAATCAAACTAGAAATGGATATTCGTCAATTATATAGCTTAATATTGATAAAACGTGCTCACATCGCTTTGCAATGTTTCACAAGCTAACAACAACACTTAACATGTAAAACGAGACATGACACCTACACAGCGTTATGACATTTTTTTTTTCTTCCGACGGAGACGATGCTATCAACGGCCTGGATCTCATTTCACACCTGAGTACACTGAGAGAATGTGAGAAAAAGGCAATTTTTAAGGACTCAACTTTGCTCAACCAGACGGGGGCCACGAACCCGGGACTTACCGCTCTAAAGACGAGTGTCATACCACTAGACAATAAAGATGAAATAAAAAAGTTCTGTCCCACACAATTAAAAAAAAGGCATTTTGTCAATAACATTAAAACTGTCGTACTCTGTAAAAACACTTATATTTGAAAATTTGGCCAGAAAACTCGTCCTTCAAATATCAATCGATTTAAATGACTCTCAACTTGGCAAAGACTCTAAAACTTCGGCGAAGTCCCGGGGTTGAGAGTTTTTGCCAAGATGAGAGTCATTTAAAGCGATCGAATTTTGAAGGACAAGTTTTCTGGCCAAATTTTTAAATATGTGTTTTTCCAGAGTATTGCAAAATACTGGTCAGCCTGACCTTTTTCTCCATTCAATCATTTAATCCAATCATGTGATTGGTGACATTTGACCCCTATCAGCTCCAGTCGGCCATGATAAAATGACGTCAATTGTGTCAATGGATGTGCGATGATGTAGGAGATATTTGCTAATCTTACTGATTATTTTTCTATGTTGTTCATTTGTCCATCACCCCCCCCCCCCCCCATCTCCCTCCCCCCCCCCTTCCCTCATACACACCCATCCGCCCAACCTAGAGGTTTCTCGAGTTCTCTTAGCAAATATAATTGAAGGCTTTTTTTCCAAAACTTGTTTAGTCGATTGTTCCACTTTTTGGATTTTTTTTCCATCCATGAGATAAATTGAAACGTAAACTTTATTTTAAGCATCATTTGGCACAAAAGGTTTCATATGATTTGTGTGAATTTGAATTTTAAATATGATAAAATAATAGACCGAATGAGACATTTTAGGGGAAATGATCCTCAATATCTCAAAATGGGAAAAACGGAGTTAGGGAGTTTTGGAAAACCACTTTGGGAGTTTTGAAGAACCACTTAGGGAGTTTTGGAAAACCACTCTTCAAATAGGTTCTATTCACTTATCCTATTATTCTATCTTCTAGAAAGTCAATCCAAAAATGGACACACCTGCTGCAGACTTGATCATCACGTTAAGCTAAATTATTTTTTTTGTTTGTTATGAAGCTTGGATTGCATTTTGTTCTTTCCTTAACAGCCAGTGTTAGAATTTTCCCATAAACGTCACGGCTACCCAACACGACAATATATTTTTATTACTCATAGAGACAAAAAGGAACATGTGCATTCTATAGTTAGAATGAAGTTGACGTCACTCCAGCCTTTTTTTTTTGACATCCGCGTTTGTGAGTAATTCTAAATAAACTGTATTAACCAGACTTTAAACGTTCAAGGTTACGCATAGTTTTGTGTGTTGGTCCGTTATACTTCCGGATGGCAAGCAATGTTGTGAGCTTCTTAGCCAAGTGCATACTATCTATAGATAGTATGCGCTTGGCTAAGAAGCTCATAACATTGCCATCCGGAAGTATAACGGACCAACACACAAAACTGTGTGTAACCATGAACTTTTATAGTGTGGTTTATACAATTTAGTGAGAATCACTCACAAACGCGGATGGCAAAATACAATAACAAAGGCTTGAGTGACGTCATCTTCGTTCTATCTAAATCAACATAATACAGTTTGGCAGAATGAGCTCTTCAACACCTAGCCGAGTTTTTATGGCTTTTGATAGAATGAAATTGACGTCATTAGGGTCTTTATTAGTGTTTTTTGCCATCCACGTTTATGAGTAATTTTAACTTAAATTTATTATCCAGACTATACAAGTTCATTGTTATACATATTATTGTGTGTTGGTCCGTTATATTTCTGGATGACAATGTTGTGAGTTTCTTAGCCAAGCGCATACTATCTATAACAAAATCAAAATCAAAATCTTTAAGTTTTGTGATAAGTCATAAACAAAAATGAATATAACAGATTCAACAAAGAACAAAATACCAAACACGGAACGTTTCGGGCTCAAAACACTTCTTCAGCCAACACAAAAAAAAACAACAATAAAGGCATTAAATACATTACTAAATTCCAGATAGACGATAGAGATATTTTGTAGGTCCTCTCTGTAGAATAGAAAAAATCAACACGTAACATATAGAACGAGACACGACGCCTGTTAGGCGATATATTACAACGCTGTTAACGGCCAGGTAGGGTACTCAATTTTCACCTGAGTACGGTGAGAGAATATGAGTGAAGAGCCTTTTCCAAGGATCAACTATGCGCCGAGCGAGGCTCGAACTCAGTACTTTCCGTCCAAAACCAAGGATTATACCACTAGACCACATTGCCTAATATATAAGTAAATGTAGGATTCATTGTTCCACTACTGTTTTAGTCTTGTGGTGTGACACTCACTACTAGAAGGTCTAGGGTTCGAGTCCCGCTTTGATCCACGAATCGTTGAGTTCTTAGAAAATGCTCTTTACTTACATTATCTCACCGTACTCGGGTGTAAAACAAGAAACCCGGCTTTGTTAATGTCCGAAATGCCAATTGTAACATTGCCGAGCAGTCGTCATGTCTCGTCCTACATGTAAAGTGTTATGATAGTTATGGGCCCATTCCTTATAATATAAAATATATATATATATATATATATATATATATATATATAATATATATATAATGAACTTATATAGCGCCTAGTTCCAATTTACAATTGCTCACTGGCGCTTTACATCAACACATCATACAAATATAGAACTGGCATGTTAAAAACCACACAAATTCGATGATAACATAATATATTATAATAAAATACAGAATAAGAGTGCAAATTATATGTCCTACAGTTTTTAACCGTTTTCTAAAGATAAGTGGATTTTCACTATTTTTAGTTTCAATATTGATGGAGTTCCACAGTCGGGGGCATGGTGTTCAAAGGATTTCTCATGAAAAACTAACTATTTTGGGGGTTCCCTTAGGATATTTAAATTAGCAGATCTTAAATTTCGACTTGGTTCATAAAGGTGGATAAGTTCCTGAAGGTAAACAGGAGCAGAATTGTTTAAGCAATTGAAAACATGGGTGAGTATTTTAAATTCAATTCTAAACTTTACAGGTAGCCAGTGTAGGTCCTCCAAAATATAATATTTATAAAACCCTTTGAGCACGTTAAGTGGGTTTTGCTATTTTTCCGTCCCACGCTTTATAAACTGTGATAAACGGGGTTCCCCAATTATAAGGATTGCATTTTAAAGGTTTTCAACAAAACCTTTTATCCAATTGCCTTTGGCATTTCTATTTCCCTTTATAATTCATTTTATTTGACAAATATCAACTTTGGAAAACAGTGGTATAAATAATACGATTGATTGAGCCTGTGACGACAATTTATGCAAAATGAAAGACCGAATGGTTGGAAATTCCCCCCTTTGAAAACAGCGACTTTCAATAGAATGATTACTAAAGTGTTACTGAATTATACAGTGTATGGAATTTATTGCTGGAAATGTTGTATTGTTCTCGATGATTCGCCATTTTGTTTCCACTTGTTTTAATCACGACTATAGCATTATTCATATTTTATACGTAGTCCTCCGGAACCAGTAGGTTCATGGAGCTGGAGTTAATCCCGGTTTCTATAGCGTGAAACGGACAATAGACATTGCTCACTACTCTTCGGTTAGGACAATAGAATAAAGTAACTTTCTAACATTGAAAAAACGACCAGGTACTCATTTTACATAACTGTGAGAAAATATGAGTAAAGAGCATTTTCCAAGGACTCAACCATGCACATCTCAGACTCGTCTCAAACCCTGGCCCACCAGAACTGAAGGCGAGAGTGATAACACGAGACCACATAGCTGCACATAATTTAAGTTTAAGTAGACAGAGGGTCCACTCTTTGTCATCGTTCACTTATAGCCTGACACTGTTCAAAAAATGACGTCAAAAGACACGTATTTGGCCACAAAAATAAACAAATCAATAGCTCAACCAATGGAATCACTTGTTTCTTTGAGCTCTACTCACTAGACGCTGCACAAACCTAAAAAATGACGTCAAACTATAAGTCTGAGAGTTTCTAGTGTCAGGCTATAAGTTAACGATGGCTACGGTCCAATTCACCCCTATAGATAGTTCGAAGTTGACGTCACTCAGGTCTTCATTAATGTTTTCTTTTGCCATCTACGTTTACGAGTAATTCTCATTAAACTGTATTAATCTGACTATCAACGTTTATGGTTACACACAGTTTTGTGTGTTGGTCCGTTATACTTCCGGATGGCAATGTTATGAGCTTCTTAGCCAATCGCATTCCATCTATATTATGTCACAACGATTTGATATGGTTGGTGTGTTTGCTTTTCAAACCTTCCATCAATTTACTTCTTTGTCATTTGCACATAAAATCTCATTTCCCAAATCTCATCCTCCCAGCGAGATTCTCGTTTTATCACCGGTCACGACAGTATCGAATCCTTCAATGTTCAGACGACAATACTCGTATGTATGTATTTGTCTGGTTTACCGGATATCAGGCTGGGCGATACTTCTTTGTTCTTGTATCGTTCGATGGAATCTAAAAAAAACAACAACTTCTCGACAAATGCATCAATTAAGACGTATCGCGATATCGTCTGACGCCGAGTCGCATCGAGCTGTATTCCGTTTGTGTTATGTGATTACGTAAATTACTCACATCATTTGCCAACCAGAGAAATGTACAAAACACAAAGTAGATATACGTAACCTTAAGCGGTTATTGTTTAACTGATATACTTTATTGAAAACTTATCACTTAACTGGCGGTCAATTAACAATAATAAGAGTCGAGTGACGTCAAATTCTTTCTTTCAATAAATGATGACGTTTCAAGATGAATTGACCTTTGAGATTTTTTAAAAATTGAGCTTTTATATAGCGCATTATCCACTAAATGTGCTCAAAACGCTTTACAGGGGTCCCTGGCCAACAGCAACATTTAACATTTAGGACGGGACTTGATGCCTGTTAGGCGGTGTTACAATTTTTTTTTGGACAAAGACAACGCTATTATCGGCCAGGTACTCATTTTTACATCTGAGTACGGTGACTGATAGCGACTGATGTAATATAGCTTTAGTCTGTGAGGACCATAGAAGTGTAAGCACAATGTTCGCAATCAACTGTTCGAGATTTTCGTTATATTCCCATTTAGCAGCGACTTAAAGTAAAAAAACAAACAAACAAATCCTTTATCCAAGTTCTCAAATAGACGCTGCTACATGGGCTCGAACCAAAAACCTTTAGGTATTTCTAACATAAGACTTCATACATGCATGCCGTGTATTTTGATGTATTTTTTGTTGCTTAATTTTTAAAAAAACTTAACGTTTCATATTGATGGTTTTATGATAATGAATTGCGTTTGTATTTGTTGGATTAGATAAAACAGTTAGGCTTTTTTGTGCGGCTATGTGGTCTTGTGGTATGACACTCGCTTTTGGATTGGAAGGTCCTGGGTTCTAGCCGCTCTCGGCGCATAGTTGAGTCCTTGGAAAAGGCTCTTTACTCACATTATCTCACCGTACTCAGGTGTAATATTGTACCTGGTCGTTAACAACAATGTCTCTGTCCGAAAAAAATTGTAATAACGCCTATTAGGCGTCATGTCTCGTCCTACATGTTAAGTGTCGCTGTTGTCCAGGGACCCCTTGTGAAACGCTTTGAATACGTTTAGTGGATATTGCGTTATATAAAAGCTCAATATTTTTTTTCTATTTTATGGAATACGTTTTTGGTAATACAACTAATTTGTATGCAGTCTGGAGCTATCTATAGTGGTCGTAAACCTCTATCGATATTACATGTGTCTGACTGGATGTCTACGCTACTAGTTATGGTCCCTTATTGCTATGGTTATCAACATCATCATCTTCCTCATCATCATCATCATCATCATCATCATCATCATCATCATCATCATCATCATCATCATCATCATCATCATCATCATAATCATCATCATCATCATCATCATTTTAATCATCAGCACCATTTCTGTTTCTATAGCGTGACACTTCAATTGCTTGCTCCCCTTTGTATACTACGCTATTAATAGTGGTTGTAAACCTCTATGGATATGACATGTGTCTGATTGGACGCCTACGCAGTTCTCAACATCATCATCATCATCATCATCATCATCATCATCATCATCATCATCATCATCATCATCATCATCATCATCAGTATCACCCTCATCATTATCATCTTCGTCGTCATCACCATCATCATCATCATCTCCCTGTCCCTGGCGAATAGCAACACTTAATATGAAGTACGGGACATGACGCCTGTTAAGCAACCCTATTACAATTTTTTTTTCGGACAGAGACAACGCTGTAAAAGGCCAGGTACTCATTTTACACCCGAGTACGTTGAGAGAATGCCAGTAAAAAGCATTTTCCAAGGTACTCAACTATGCACCGAGCAACGAGCGAGGCTCGAACCCAGAACCTCCCGATCCGAAAGCAAGTGTCATACCACAAGACCACATACACAGCCGCACCCTTTGAAAACCAATCCTGAGACTGAGAACTCAGCGTCACATTGACCATTACCTGTCCTCTCATTCAACCCAGTAGCGTGTATCGATTATCGACCAGTCTCACCCACCACGAGGCTCGAACCCAGGACCTTCCGATCCGAAAGCGAATGTCATACCACTAGATCAATCCTGAGACTGAAAACTCGGCGTTACATTGACCATTACCTGCCTGTCCTCTCCTCCAGCCTATTGCGTGTATCGATTATCGACCAGTCTCACCCACCACGAGGCTCGAACCCAAGACCTTCCGATCCGAAAGCGAATGTCATACCACTAGAAGATCAATCCTGAGACTGAAAACTCGGCGTTACATTGACCATTACCTGTCTGTCCTCTCCTCCAGCCTATTGCGTGTATCGATTATCGACCAGTCTCACCCACCACGAGGCTCGAACCCAAGACCTTCCGATCCGAAAGCGAATGTCATACCACTAGAAGATCAATCCTGAGACTGAAAACTCGGCGTTACATTGACCATTACATGTCTGTCCTCTCCTCCACCCTATTGCGTGTATCGATTATGGACCAAGACTCACCCACCAACCATCAAATTACCTTTCTATCTCTCTCTATCGTTTCTTTTATCTCACGCCAAACTAGAGACTAGCGTTAATGAGTGGACGGACTGCCGTACTCTGGAAAAACACGAATTCAAAAAAATTTGGCCAGAAAACTCGTCCTTCAAATATCGATCTATTTAAATGGCCCTTATCTTGGAATAAACTCTCCGAACTTGGGACTTGGAGAAGTCTCCAAGGGAAATCCGGGGGTTGAGAGTTTTTCGCCAAGATGAGTGTCATTTAAATCGATTGATATTTGAAGGACGAGTTTTCTGGCCAAATTTTTAAATACGTGTTTTTTATTACCAGCGTACGACAGTTAATTGGTTAAACGCTGGACACATTCGTCTGTGATTTGGACTCAAGTGGGCGTGAGGTGTTGGATAAACGTGTTCAAATTGACCATATCAGACTTATACTTATTAACAGATCTGATAACACAATCAAAATACGATGCAAATCTGACAAATTATGTGTGTATGAATCAGTGCCAGAGAAAACAGAATGAAAAATACCAAATAGAAAATCATCTCAAAATAAATAATCAGCCTGCATTGACAGTGTATTAAAATAAATAAATAAATAAATAAATAAATAAATAAATAATAATAATAATAATAATAATAATAATAATAATAATAATAATAATAATAATAATAATAATAATAATAATAATAATAATAATAATGATAATAATAATAATAATAATAATAATACTAATAATAATACTAATAATAATAATAATAATAATAATAATAATAATAATAATAATAATAATAATAATAATAATAATAATAATAATAATAATAATAATAATAATTATTATTATTATTATTATTATTATTATTATTAATCTTATTATTATTATCATTATTATTATTATTATTATTATTATTATTATTATTATTATTATTATTATTATTATTATTATTATTATTATTATTATATTATAATATTAGAAAGTTTAATCAGAATCACTCATAAACGCGGAAGACAGAAAGCAAAAACAATGACTTGAGTGACGCCATCTTCGTTCTATCTATAGCGTGAAACAGAATGTGAAAATTGCTCGTTATCCTTTAAATAGGTCGATAGACTATCACAAATAACTTTCCACCAGATCTTAAAGACCAAGCTTCTCAATTCACCGAGCAGCGAACAGACGGGACAGAAGAAAAAATAAAACAAAACCCAAAACAATCTCAACGTTACCGGGATTGAACCAAGTCTATTTTGCGTGCTCTACCATCTGAGCTATCGAAATGCCCAAACCCTACATGCCCCCACCTGTATATTGCCTGACATATCCAATGTTGTTAATTAAACATATCATTATCTACAAATTCAAAGCTTCGACATGATCTATTTGTCAGTGAAATGTCAATTTTGTGTAAATAGACATTCCATTCTGTTGTAGCCTTACCGTGACATTCCAATGCTAGGATTTACACAGGCGTTTTAGTTATTTACAGACTGTCATTTATTTTGTCTTTACATTCATTTCACGCTTTGATATTTGGAAAGAGATTAGAATATAATATCAAATTAAGAAATAAAGGAGCAGGCACCGGTGTAGACTAATATAAATATCTGAACAAGTGTGTATGAAAGGTGCCAGACAAAGCAAGAAAGAAAAATGCAAGAAAAAAATCAGTCGACCTCGAAAGAATTCAATGTACAGTAGTAGTAGTAGTAGTAGTAGTAGTAGTAGTAGTAGTAGTAGTAGTAGTAGTAGTAGTAGTAGTAGTAGTAGTAGTAGTAGTAGTAGTAGTAGTAGTAGTAGTAGTAGTAGTAGTAGTAGTAGTAATAGTAATAATAATAATAATAATAATAATAATAATAATAGTAGTAGTAGTAGTAGTAGTAGTAGTAGAAGTAGTAGTAGTAGTTGTAGTAGTAATAGTAGTAACCCTCGCAGTCCGAATGACGCTTGTTTAGAATTGTGTTATTTAGTCATGGTCGATAACTATAGACGCTCTCTCCATCCATGTTGTTAACTTGTTTCCATTGGTCACGGTCCCGGGCCAGAGTTTTGAGGCTGTCAAGATCTTGTTGTGACTTTAGTACGGAGGGCACTGAAATATTTCTTAGTTCTTCGGGGATTCATTCAGTCTCATCTGAATCCAGAAATAATTTCTGATATGTAGAGAGATCCTGGTTCAGGGTAGAAACTATTGATGTTGGATGTTCAATATCGGCCATTAATTCGCTTCTTTGTTATTATTATTATTATTATTATTATTATTATTATTATTATTATTATTATTATTATTATTATTATTATTATTATTATTATTATTATTATTATTATCATTGTTATTATTAATATCATCATCATTAAGATTATTATCATGGCTCTCTCATCATCATCATCATCATCATCATCATCATCATCATCATCATCATCATCATCATCATCATCATCATCACAATAATCATCATCATCATCATCATCATCATCATCATCATCATCATCATCATCATCATCATCATCATCATCATCATCATCATCATCATCATCATCATCATCATCATCATCATCATCATCATCATCATCATCATCATCATCATCATCATCATCATCATCATCATCATCATCATAGTTTTTTTTGGTATTACACAAGTTATTCATTCGACTACACAATCACCACAACACTCAAACACATATTTTCTTTTTCTAATTTCACATAGAATCATGGTAAGCAGAATGAAAAAAAAAGATTGGTTTTTAGATGTCGTTTGAATACTGGTAGACTTTCACATTGTAGGGTTTTAGGTGGTAAAGAATTCCATATGATTAGAGCCGAAAATGCAAAACCACGCTCAGCATATTTTGTTTTTAGGATGCTTTTCTCCGTTAGCAATTGAGCTGGCAGATCGCAGAGATAAAGAAATTAGTTTATATTCCCTTAAAAGGCACTCGAGGTATTCAGGTGATTTATGGTGATGGCAATTGTAAGCAAAACATGCGATTTTGGATACTGTAATATTCTTTTCACTATCGGAAGCCAGTGAAGGACTGGTGTAAAATGGTCCCAGGACTTTTGTATTTGTGACCTTTCGCCTCAAAACGGTATTAAGTCGGGATGGTTAGGATGTTGAAAATTGAATTTATAGCCAGAAATATCAGACTTGCGTTGAGCTTGTATGTTTTATTAAGGAGAATGGATACCATATTTTAGGGTGCGAATGCCAACAATTTATATTTTTTGACCAGTTTAACATTAAATTCGGCTTTTAAGCATCTGGTTCGTTCCGACATAATACCGTTTTGTGACGATGGGTCACATTTGTAACTACTCGTATATGAGCAGATTTGATTTCACCGATGTTTTGGGTAGGTAGGTCGTAGAGGATAGATTAACAATACTGCCATACTCTGGACAAACTCATATTTAAAAATTTGGCCAGAAAACTCGTCCTTCAAATATCGATCGATTTAAATGACCCTCGTCAAGGCAAAAACTCTTATACCTGTATTATTTTGTGTGTTGGTCCGTTACACTTCCGAATGGCCATGTTGTGAGTTTCTAAGCCAAGCGCATACCATCTACATGCGTGTAAAAATCACATTACAGAGTACACACAAGGGCATCTTGTTACAACCATCAACACTGCAGTATTCTTATATGACAAAGAGCATTACAATTTTTTTGGGCCAAATAAATTTTAACTTCAAATTTTGATGAATTGAAAAGACCCTTTGAAATTACTTTTCAAAAAAGAATCCAAAACATCAAATTTCAAGGGAGGGGGATATTGATTTTTAAGCAGTCTTAGATGTTGCAGATTTTTCACAAGTAGAGAGATTAATTGATATTTATATTATGATATTTCTGGCCAAAATGTTCAGTTCAGTTTGGCATTATATCAATAATTGTGGAGAATGAATAAAATTGACGTCACCCAACCCACTGTTATTAAAAATTGTTTACAGACCGCAAGTTTGGTGATTAGTTCTCACTTTATTCTTCTTCTAATCAGTCATTAACGTGTTAGATTATAGATAGAACGAAGGTGATGTCACTCAGGTCTTTGTTATTATTTTTGCCATCCACGTTTATGAGTAATTCTCACTAAACGGTATGAACCGGACTATAAATATATTCATGCTTACACCTAGTTTTGTTTGTTGGTCCGCTATACTTCCGGATGGCAATGTTGTGAACTTCTTAGCCAAGAGCATACTCTCTATACACAGTTTTGTGAGTTGGAGGGTTGATCTGGAGGGACAAATTAGGGAACAGGAACTGGTGGAAGATAAAGATCTGAGAAAGTGTGTATGAAACAGCGTCAGAAATAGCTAGAAAGGAAAATACAAGAAAAAACAAACAAACATCAGAAAGGAAAATACAAGAAAAAACAAACAAACATTCCCCCAAAAAATCAGGCCACCTCGACTGGGGATCGAACCTCACACCTCCTAATTACAGGTCAGACTTGCTACCATTATACCACATAGGTTACCCGATTAGGAGATCTGAGGTTCAATACCCAGTCGAGGACTGATTATTGGGGGGGGGGGGGAATATATTCTTATGATTAATTATATATACACTTTTTTAATATCTTGATTTGAAGGGCAGAATTGGTGAGTATTGTAATTAAAGTGTTTTACCTATATTGGCCAAAATATAAAAGAAAGAAAAGCATTTTTCGACTTTAAAAATTAATGTTAGTTTCTTTTTGATACACGGGAACCGGGGTGGGAGGAGGGGTGGGGGGAGTGGGAGATGGGGGATATTTCAATAATCATATACGATAGCACGTAATAGATTTGATTACCACCACAAGTGGGTGAGTTGGTGTCATTTGATCACCGTTCGTCTTCATTATTCCGGTGTAAAATGACACGTTCATCGTTGATTTATTGCCGCGCCGTGACGTAATGCTGGTGTACATCTCGCTACGTTAAGTCTATGGTATGGTAATTTGGTATGGGGCAACTGTGCCAGAACAGTATGCATCGGCGTCGTCGTCGTCGTCATCATCATCATCATCATCATCATCATCATCATCATCATCATCGTCATCGTCATCACCATCATCATCATCATCATCATCATCATCATCATCATCATCATCATCATCATTATAATAATAATTATTATTATTATTATTATTATTATTATTATTATTATTATTATTATTATTATTATTATTATTATTATTATTTTATTTTTTTTTTTTTTTATTATTTTTTTTTTATTATTATTATGGGATATTCTTGTTTTTTTTTTTTCGTTACTTTAAAAAATCGATATCGGTGGATCAATTCAGTTCAAAACATTCTTTATTGCCAAAACATGCTGCACATAACTCCCGGTACATGAAAGTTATAACAACAAGGAATAAACAAATATAAATATGTTACAGATTGCTATGTTCTTTCCCAGTCATTGAGATAATCATACACAGGCAAACAACACAAAACATCAACACTCGGGAAAAAAACTACTGATGAGAAACATATAGATAGTTCGAAGATAGCGTTTATGAGTAATGCTCACTGAACTGTATTAACCCGACTTTAAGCGTTCATGGATACTAACAGTTTTGTGTGTAGGTCCATTATACTTCCGGATGGCAATGTTGTGAACTTCTTAGTCAAGCGCATACTTATAGGGGATGGAGAAGTGATAGACGAAAACAGAAAATTAAGTTCATGCTCAGCGGTACGGTCTTTGCTTCGTACCCAAAAGTTAAAGTTAACAAATTCGACTACCCGCCTCGTTATGTAGCCTTGAGCAAGTCACCTCGCCCTAGCTCAATTTGCGGCGCTGCATTGCAGCTGATGCCTGGGTTATTCCAATTTTCCATTGGAATAGACCCCAAATTTGTTGAATAAAGGGAATTTATTAATTTATTTGTTAATTAATTAATTAATTAATTAATTAATTAATTAATTAATTAATTAATCTATTTAGAAAAAATGTTGTTGTTGTGTGTCACAAATCATAATGAAGATCAGTAAAATACGCTTTAACAGTCGTGACGTCACTTCCCTCGTGATGACGCATGGTAACTTAGTACCTGGCTCTAAACTATCGAAACAATGGCGGATGCCCTTACGAGATATTTCCCCGACGAGCATAAAAGCGTATCCAGAGGAGAAAAAACATTATAAATCTGATCATGTTTTGACTTTTATACATTCTGATCAGATGACATATGAGAAGGTCTAGCCAGCTTGAAGAATAAAAAGTACCGATTTTATCTGTTTAGAACCACGCTCTTTGCCGTTGCTGGGCGACGTGACACCAGATTATTTGAGGGATTGTTTTGTTTGTTTGTAAATTTTTTTCTCTTGTATTTTTCTTCCTTGCTTTTTCTGGCACTGTTTCATACACACTTGTTCTGATCTTTATCTTACACCAGTGCCTGCTCCCCAAGGCGTCAAAACTCATAATAATAATAATATTTTACCTGTATAGAGACACAAACCGGGTGTGCAATATGTCATTATTTGACATTTTACAACTTGGGTTTTTCTCTATTCTATTCTTGTCTTTACAAATGTTATGACAATACAACTAGTTCTTTGACCTGACAATAGTCTTCAACAGTCGTACTGTCACTTCCTTCCTTATGACGCATGGTAACTTAGTAACACTGGCTCTAAACTATCGGAACAATGGCTGACGCCGTATGAAATATTTCCCCGGCGAGCTTAAACACGTATCCAGAGGTAAAAAACCCCATAAATTTGATCATGTTTTGACATTTACACATTCTGATCACAAGGCATATGAAAAGGGAATGAAAAGTTCTAGCCAGCATGAAGAATAAAAAGTAATGATTTTCTTTGTTTAGAACCAAGATGGCCGCCGTTGCCGGGCGCGTGACATCAGACTACTGAATCCAATTGATTGATATTATGAGTTTAGTTTTTTTTAAAAAACATCACAACATCCACCAGCCGGATATAACGTCCAACACACACATACACGACTAACAATGTGTAACCTTAATCGTTTATAGTCTGATAGATAGAATTTACTGAGAATTACTCGCACCAATGGCTGGCTAAAAACAATAACATAGAGCTGAGTGACGTCAAGTTGGTCCCATCTATACAAGAATATTAAGGATAATCTACGAGCACATTTATTTGTAAGCCACTGACTCAATGCTTATAGATGGGAACCTACGTGTATGTATATACAGGTCTGACATCCGAATTTAATTTTGGGCCCAGTTTAACATTGTTGTAATGGACAATACTTTTTCCATCATTTTTTTGTTGTTGAGATTTTCCAATACAACAATGATCCCAAAATGAATTGGCTTATCAGACCTGCAAATAAGTAGACGTCGGCCGTAAGGAACTTGTTACTGGAAATTGAATTTATAGCCACAAATGTGCGCTATAGTGGAGAATATAACAAAGAGAATATTGGACTGGAACCCTCCGGGCAGAAGATCAAGGGTAAACCACGGGGATCATAGGGAAAAGATAAAGAAGTTGATATAGATACAGAGAAGTGATAAGACATGGAACGAGATAAAAAAAGTTAGCTCAAGAAAGAGAGGGATGGAAACTGTTTATCTGTGGCCTATAAATAGAATGAAGTTGACGTCACTCGGGTCTTTGTTATTATTTTTTTGCCATACATGTTTATGAGTATTTCTCACAAAACTATAAACCAGACGATAATAAACGTTCATGGTTACACATAGTTTTGTGTGTTTGTCCGTTATACTTCCGGATGACAACGTTGTGAGCATCTTAGCCAAGCGCATAGTCTAATTAATTAAGAGAATATAGTGAGAATTAATCACCAAACCGGTCGTCCTAAAACAATAAATTATATAAAAGCCGAATGATAAGGTGAAGGTCATTCATTCTTTTTATAGACGCACAAAAGCAATCTCTATCTTTAATTTGGCAGTAATTAATAAAGGATAATGTTTACAGTGGAATCAAATAGGATTATTGTCATCGGCTTTGTTTACTTAATAAACACTGATAAAGGCTTTAAGATCCGTGGACAATAGGGATGATCTTTATTACCTTTCCATGTGCTCGAGGCCATTGGTCACATGGTAAAGTGTACTCAAAATGTTTTGAGAAATATTCAAGGTCACAATACTCTTCTAAAGTCGTAACGTCACTTCCTTCCTAATGACGCATGGTAACTTAGTCACACTGGCTCTAAACTATCGGAACAATGGTAACCAGAGGGGAAAAACCCCATAGATTTGATCATGTTTTGACTTTTACACATTCTGATCACAAGGCATGTGAAAAGTTCATACCAGCATGAAAAATATAAAGTAATGATTTTCTTTGTTTAGAACCAAGATGGCCGCCGTTGCCAGGTGGCGTGACATCAGACTATTGAATCGTATTGGTCATTTTGCTCAGCGTGACTCATGGGTATGTTTGCAACTTTCGTAAACAAGCGGCGTATTTACATTTATTGAGAGATGTCTAATTGTTGTACAGCAACAAATCATGTGATCGATGACCAGGTTGAACGAAAACATCAATAAAGATCGCTCTCCGTTGGGTTGTTCAATATATAATGACTGTATTGATTACCTTACCTTACCGGGGTTCCTTCTCATAGAGGTTGGATGCCATGGTCTCCCACAACTCTCTGTCCAGCGCCATCTCTGAGCAGAGCTGTATGGATACGCCTGCTATTATTATTCCTCTTCCACCCACCCACCCACTAACATGTCATCGTGTAGCGTATATTAACCCATTCCTTACCACTTACAGGGAAATCGTCACATTTGTTACGACGCAATATAGATAGTTCGAAGATGACGTCACTCAGGTCTTTGTTATTGTTTCTTGCCATCCGCGTTTATGAGTAATGCTCACTGAACTGTATTACCCCGACTATAAACGTTCATGGATACACACAGTTTTGTGTGTTGGTCCGTTATACTTCCGGATGGCAATGTTATGAGCTTCTTAGCCAAGCACATACTATCTATACATTCTTCTTATTCAGATTTATTTTGTACATCACAAAGTTTGAAGAATGATCTTTGTTTAATTACTAAGAGCATAGAGTTGTTTGAGTTTTACAATCAATTTTTTTTTTGCTGGGTAAGCCATATTGCCATGTTGGGAAAATACTAAAAATCATCGGTAAGGATAGAGTTAATAAATGTTACGTCATTCAGCTCTTTGTTCTTGTATTTTAGACCGCCAGTTTTGTGGTAATTAGTTCTCACTAAAAATGTCAATCTGATTATATATATTTTTTTAATTTACACTTTAATTAGTTTACTTAACTCTCTCCTTACCGATGATTTTCAGTATTTTCCAAAATCGAAAGGCTTACCCAGCAGACAATATTGAACAAGCTCTCTACAAAGCAACTTTATGTTCTTATCAATATAACAAAGATAAATCTTCAAAGTTTGTGATGTACAAAATAAATCTGTATAAGAAAAATGTTTATTGTGTGGTAACAAATGTGACGATTTTACTCCAGGTGGTAAGGGAGGGTTAAACGCATAGCAGCCATATTGACATATCAGTGAGCTGTGAGAGCGTCCTTGTGGTCAAAAGTGGAATCTTCGTAATTCTTCCATTGACCCATCGGCACTGACCAGACGATTTGGCTCAGGTCTGGAAATCGGATTACTAGAATTTCATAAGATTTCACGTCACCTTTTAGCATAATCGTTTTAATCAAAATTTCACTCTAATTAGAATTGCCGGGCAGACCCAGCGTTATTTCCATCTAATTCTCAAATCTGAACTAGCGTTAAATGGATTTCTGCTATAAATAGTCCAATCCTTGCATTACGTCATTTCGGGACAAACTGTTTCCGGATGGAAAAATACCCCAGAGCATTTCACCTTTCTTCTGATTTAAAAATACTTACTTCTGTAGCTCTGTGATCTTGTGGTATGACCCTCGCTTTCGGATCGGAAGGTCCTAGGTTCGAGTCCTTGGAAAAGGCTCTTTACTCACATACTCATATTCTCTCAGTGTACTCAGGAGTAAAATGAATACCTGACCATTAAAAGAGTTGGTCGTGGACTTTTTGTAAAGCGCTTTGAGCATGTTCAGTGGATACTGCACAATGTAAAAGCTCAAGTTTGTTTTTAGATACCGTGGTTCCCATGGTTGAGTTAAAAGAACCCTCCCTCCATACGCAGAGAGACCAATATTGATTCCTGGTAAAGTCGAGATTTATTTCAGACCCCTTGTCCATCCAGTAGTAAGTGGGTTACTGGTTCTGGAAGATCCGACGGGAAGTACCTTTTAATAGATTAACATCCTATCCAAATGCTAGCAAGAAATTGCTTATGTTCGTTTCGCGCATAAAAAAAAAACTGGGATAAACTCCATCTCCCTGGACCTAATGGCTCTCAAGGACTATTTTTATTTAGATGTCCCGGGTTTGAGCGTTTTTTTGTTGTTGCCAAGATGAGGGTAATTTAAATCGATCGATATTTGAAGGACGAGTTTTCTGGCCAAAATTGTAAATATGGGGTTTTCTAGAGTACAGATTTATTTGTCAATCTCTTCTGCTGACGTTGAATATTAATACGCTCACCCACTCCAAAACAAGGCATTATTCTGTAAACCTTGGAAACAAGGCATAGCTGTAAACCGTGTAACCAGCAGTCCAGAAGAGCCTACGTGTAAACCGTGAAAAGAAGCCAAGTCTCCCTAAGAGCTAAAAGCTTTTTCGTCACTGCGGTGTCTTCAACGATTGAATATATTAAAATTTAATGCCGTTTCTTTAAAATGTCTTCATGCGCAGTGGCGTCAATGGATGGACCATAATAAGTGGCATCAATACTCATGCAGAGTCGTTTGGTGAACACTGCAAGTTTGGTGTTTTTATTCAGCCAATTAATCGTAGATTTTATCATTTGTTACCCGTTACATCAACCCAGTACTCGTATTATAATTCGGGCATGAAACAGATTAGGAAACCTAACAATTTGAACATTAACCTATATATATATCTAAATGTGTCACATCGTCCCTAAACGGTAATAAAATATCGGGATGAATTGAAGAGTGGTTTTCCAAAACTCCCTAACTCCGTATTTCCCATTTTGAAATAATGATGATTATTTCCCTTTAAAATTTCTCATTCCGACTATTGTTTATTCATGTTTAAACTTCAAATTCACACACATCAAAGGCACCTTTTTGTGCCAATGGGCATGATCTATATTACA
Organism: Berghia stephanieae; assembly: GCF_034508935.2. NCBI lineage: Eukaryota > Metazoa > Mollusca > Gastropoda > Nudibranchia > Aeolidiidae > Berghia > Berghia stephanieae. The sequence continues at coordinate 62,942,746 of NC_088364.1, forward strand.
TTTCCATGTGCTCGAGGTCATTGGTCACATTGGAATATGTGCTCAAAGTGACCTAAATAGTGACAAGTGTTCACAGTTTTTGAAATATCTATCATCACGATTGGTCATTTTGTTCAGCTTGACACATGGGTATGCTTACAACTTTCATAAACAAAGCAGTTTGTTTACATTTCTGAAGAAATATCCATTCGTTGGACAGCAACAAATCATGTGATCGATGACCTGGTTGGACGAAAACATGAATATAGATCGCTCCCATTGATGCTTAAAATAAAATTTACAATTCAATTTATCTCTTGGATGGAATATCTCACAAAGTAGAATAATCTCTTAGCTTACACCATAGATTTATACAGCAAGTAGATGTACGACGAGCGTTTTTATGTGTTTGTGTGTGTGTGTGTGTGTGTGTGTGTATGTGTATGTACGTGTGTGTGTGTGTGTGTGTTGTGTGTGTAGAAATAACAATCATAGATTCCTATTTCAGTCAAGATGGTTGTGGTGTTAGAGTTATGTCCGAAGGATACATTAGATATTTCCTTTCATAATATGATAATATATTCTGACACTCTTGCTTTTAAAAAAAAATTCCGAACGTGTTCTCGATCGCTGCACGAGCAGCTTGAGGCTGCACGTTGAGAACAAAGTTCGAATTCCATAACCGCAAGAGTGTGATCAATCTTTTATTTTACCCCTCAATCCATCCTGATTTCGTCATCCTTGAGTAAATGACATTTTCAAAAATAATCAAATGACACTAACTAATTTACTTTATTCTTTAAAAAATATAATTTTATTGACATGAAACGCTTGATAGTTTGACGTCACAAATAGGGTTCAACAGTCGTGACGTCACTTCCCCCGTAATGACGCATAGTAACTGGTTCTAAACTATCTCCATCACCGCACTTATGAAATACTTCTCCGACAAGCATAAAAGTCTATCCAGAGGAGAAAAGCATTGAAAATCTGATAAATGTTTATAAATAGATAGATAGATAGCATGAAGTTGACGTCACTCATGTATTTGTTACTGTTTTTTGTAATTCATGTTTATGAGTAATTCTAACTGAACTGTATTAACTAAACTATAAACGTTCAAGGTTACACACATCGTTTTGTGTGTTGGTCCATTATATTTCCGGATGGTAAGGTTGTACGTTTCTAACCCAAGCGCACACCATCTACATATCTATCTCTGAGACTATAACTATGGTTGAGATTTGTTTTTGTTTTTGACAGTAAGTCGACGAGCTCCGTAACAGTCACTTAGGCCAAGTCCTCAAGACTGGTGTATTTTTGGGCCAAGTCCCTTGTGTTGCCACTTCATCTTGAGTGCTAACCACTTTGTGTCGAGAGTAGATGATATTTATTTTTTTGTTCTTTGTTTTTAGGAGTTATAACTCAACAAGATATAGAGAAAGAGAAGAAAACAAAAAACAAAAAAAGAAAAAAAAAAAAGGGGGGGGGGGACAAAACAGATATATATATATATATATATATATATATATATATATATATATATATATATATATATATATATATATATATATGAACTAGACTCTAAAAGTTCAAGGTTACACATAGTTTTATGTGTTATGTGTTATACTTCCGGATGGCAATGTTGTGAGTTACTTAGCCAAGCGCACACTATATATAGATAGTATGCGCTTGGCTCAGAAACTCACAACATTGCCATCCGGAAATATAACTGACCAACACACAAAATTCTGTGTAACCATGAACGTTTATAGTCCGGATAATACAGTTCAGTGAGAATTACTCATAAATGTGGGTGGCAAAAAACAATAGCAAAGACATGAATGATGTCAACTTCGATCTATCTATACGTTGTTTTGCGTGTTTGTACGTTATATCTGGCTGGCGGATGTGATGAGTTTTTAAACTGAACGCAATGCATCAATATTCTATTCTCATAACATATCGGAGCTTACTGTATGTCGCAATGGTCTCTACGTTATAGATAGTATGCAGATGAGGTCACTCAGGCCTTTGTTATTGTTTTTGCCATCCGCGTTTGTGAGTTGTTCTCACTAAACCGTATTAACCAGACTATAAAAGTTCATGGTTACACAGAGTTTGTGTGTTGGTCCGTTATACTTCCGGATGGCAATGTTGTGAACTCCTTGGCCAAGCGCATTCTATCTATAGATAGAATTCGCTTGGCCAAGGAGTTCACAACATTGCCATCCGGAAGTATAACGGACTAACACACAAACTCTGTGTAACCATGAACTTTTATAGTCTGGTTAATACAGTTTAGTGAGAACAACTTACAAACGCGGATGGCAAAAACAATAACAAAGGCCTGAGTGACGTCATCTGCATACTATCTATATCTTTGTGTTGAGAAAAGTATGGCTATTTTTGAGGCAGCGTGGCGCAGCGGTACGGTCTTTGCTTCGTACCCAAAAGTACCGAGTTCGATCACCTGCTGCTGCGCTGTGTGGCCTTGAGCAATTCACCTCGCCCCAGCTCAATTTGTGGCGCTGGTTATTCCAGTCTCCTCTTGGAAGAGACCCTAGAGACAAATTCCCCTAAAGGGAATTTTATTTTTAGTCATTTATATATGATTAAGCTTAAATGTTGCCGAACAAACTACACGGCGTTTGTGTGTCGAGCCCATGACATCAAGAAGTCGGGAGAGTGGCTCAAGATAGACACGATGCTTGATATTACTTTTTTTTTTTTTTTTGGAGTGATGGATGGCTTCGACTCTAGAGCTGCCCTCTCCCGGCCAGGCGGAGTTGTCGTACTAGTAAGGTCCTGGGCTCGAGCCCCAACCGCTGCGAATTTAAAAAAAATTCTATTGTCTTCTTGCACTTTTCTACTCACGTTATTTCTTGTTTTTCTCATTACATTTATATTTCTTTTCTTCTCTTTTTTTTTACCAGACAAATAAAGGATCTTCAGGCCTCAACAAATTGTTCTTTGTAAAAGACTATATAAAACGGATTAACTTTGAATCTACAAATTGATTCTGGATAGAACAGGTGAGTTTTAGTGTAAATATGATTGCTTTCTCTGATGGCAATATATAGATAGTTCGAAGATGACGTCACTCAGGTCTTTGTTATTGTTTTTTGCCATCGGCGTTCGTGAGTAATGCTCACTGAACTGTATTAACCCGACTATAAACGTTCATGGATACACACAGTTTGTGTGTTGGTCCGTTATACTTCCGGATGGCAATGTTATGAGCTTCTTAGCCAAGCGCATACTATCTATAGGCCAGAGCACTTGACGTCACATTTCAATGGGGATGATCTATTCATCCATTCCATGTTCTCTAGGTCACTGGTCACGTTGCAAAGTGTGCTCAAAATGACCCAGATAGTGGAAAGTGTTCCTTGTTTGAAAAATATCTACCATCATAATTGGTCATTTTGTTCAGTTTGAGACGTGGGAATGTTTACAACGTTCATAAACAAAGCAGCGTGTTTACATGTATTGAGAAATGTCCAATCGTTGTACAGCAACAAATCATGTGATCAATGACTAGGGTTGGACGAAAACATGATTATAGATCGCTCCCATTGATTCAGATTATCCCAAACATTTCATCACTCGTTGTTGATGGATACTGGGAAAGAATGTTAAGGGAGAATAATAGGGAACAAAAATGTGACGTCAAAAAACTGGTTCCTATCTCATTGAAAGTGTAACACCACTCTTCCACAGGACTGGATACATACCTTGTGTAATTGATCTTCTGGTGTCGGAGTGATGGCATCTTCTTTTCTCGTCTAATTATGTAATGGTCGTCAATAAATACCTCCATTGTCATTCTTTTACAATCCTTGTAATCCTTGGATT
>NC_088364.1:62956582-62966582 GCF_034508935.2 Berghia stephanieae
GGCATTTTGACGTCATTTTGTGGTCAGTGTCATGTCATAACTTTACGAAGGCCACGGTCTTAGTGGGTTTAAGTGTCAGGCCGTAAGTTAACGATGTCGAACTCTAATTCAATATTGATATAGATAGTATGCGTTTGGCTAAGAAGCTCATAACATTGCCACCCGGAAGGATAACGGACAAACACACAAAACTGTGTGTATCCATGAACGTTTATAGTCAGGTTAATACAGTTCAGTGAGCATTACTCATAAACGCGGATGGCAAAAAACAATAACAAAGACCTGAGTGACGTCATCTTCGAACTATCTATTGGACCAATAAATGAATTTTTGCGCCCACAAATAATTGACATCACTCAGATCTTTGTTATTGTTTTTAGCCAACCAATTTTAATGAGTAGTCTTCAATAAATTGTATCAATCAGACCTGTATTATTACATCCGTCTGGAGGATAGGGAATGAGATTAGCGGAAGAGTAGTGCCCCTTGATTGGACATCACCCATAGTCTGTGACGTCAACAGCGGAAAAGTTATTAGAGAGAGAACGTCATGTTGGTTGTGCGCATGCGTCTCTCGTCTTCGCTTCCTCATTCCCTATTGTTGTGAACAAAATAGCTAAACGCACAGAATCAAGAGTGTAATGGTCCATTCCAACATTTTACAATTTATATTCTTAAATTTTCTTGAATATGAAAAATACATTTTTTTTACAATATACAATATAGATTCTTTCATTTCCTTGTATTTATTAAACGAGTTATTTTTATTGTGCCCAAGACCTCTTTAACTCTTGCGTTTTGGTATTCGAACTGTGTTCCCAACGCGCTCTCGCAAGCTAGTGCCGCGGTTGGGAACATGTCCGGAAATACAAAAAGCACGAGTATAAGAATCGTATATTATTTATCATCTTAGACACCATCGTCGTCGTGGTCGTCGCCATCGTAGTCGTCATCATCATCATCATCATTATTATCATCATCATCATCCTCTTCCTACTACTCCTCCTCCTCCTCCTCCTCCTCCTCCTCCTCCTCCTCCTCCTCCTCCTCCTCATCATCATCATCATCATCATCATCATCATCATAATCGTCATCACAACCACCACTACCACCACCATTTCCATCATCACCCCCTCTCCATTACCCTACCCTCTCCCCCCCCCCCCCTCCCCTCCCCTTTCTAAATACCACCATTACCACCACAACACAACCTTAAAGAAAGAGTCATTTATAACACGTAAGACCAACTTCAGTCATTTGTCTCTCTCTCTCTCTCTCTCTCTCTCTCTCTCTCTCTCTCTCTCTCTCTCTCTCTCTCCCCCCCCCCACACACACACACACAAACACCTCATAGGAAAACCCTATAATTTCTTGGTAAATAGGCTGCGTAATCGTTGAGTAATGTTTTGAACGCACTTTATTGGTGTGAAATTAGGTGTAAAAGACAGCTGATTGGTAATTATAAAGAATCTTTTGGTGCGCATGAATACAAATCCAACGTTTTTAGTTTCGGGTCAAATTGCTATTCAAGCAGAAAGAGAAATACAAATTATGGTGTATAAAAGTACATTACCAATACCATACCATTTGGTTACAAGATATCTTATAAACGTACTTGGAGGGGTGGAATAAACGTATTATTTCATTTCTTTGTATTTATTAAACTCGTTATATTTTTATCGTGCAATACGTTTCAACAGTCATGTCATCACTTCCCTCGTATTGACGCATGGTAACTTAGTAACTGGCTCTAAACTATCGGAACAATGGCGGACGCCTTTACGAAATATTTCTCCGACGAGCATAAAAGTGTATCCAGAGGAGAAAAACATTATAAATATGATCATGTTTTGACTTTTATACATTCTGATCACAAGACATATGAAAAGTTCTAGCCAGCATGAAGAATAAAAAGAACTGATTTTTTTTTGTTTAGAACCACAATGGCCGCCGTTGGTGGGCGACGTGACATCAGACTATTGAATCCAATTACACATACTCGCAAGCTCGTATAGTTTTATTTGGCAGGATGAAAATAACGGGTTTAATAAATACAAATAAATGAAAGAATCGTATAGATAGACTGAAGTTGACGTCACTCAGGTCTTTGTTTGTTTGTTGTTTTTTTTTTTTGCCATACATGTTTGTGAGTTATTCTCACTAAACTGTATTAACCAGACTATAAACGACCAAGATTACACATAGGTTTGTGTGTTGGTCCGTTATATTTCCGGATGGCAATGTTGTGAGTTTCTTAGCCAAGAGCATACATTCTATAGATAGCATGCGCTTGACAAAGAAGCTACAACATTGCCGTCCGATAAGTATAGATAGTATGCAGATGACGTCACTCAGTTCTTTGTTATTGTTTTTTGGCTAAGAAGCTCATAACATTGCCATCCGGAAGTATAGCGGACCAACACACAAAACTGTGTGTATCCATGAACGTTTATAGTCAGGGTAATACAGTTCAGTGAGCATTACTCATAAACGCGGATGGCAAAATACAATAACAAAGACCTGAGTGACGTCATCTTCGAATTATCTATATTGTGAAACGGAAATCGATCACTTTCTGACCGCGAGGAAAGAGACCTGGTAGACTGGGTCATTTGATTCTAAGGGTCCATAAAATTCACGATATCGGTCAAATATCCTATTTTACAGCATTAGGAAACTAAAATGGCGTTCTCTGAACAAATCATGTATTTATAATTTTGGCCAGAAAACTCGTCCTTCAAATATCAATTGATTAAAACGACCCTCATCTTGGCCAAAAACTCTCAAATCTTTGATTTTCTTGAAGTCTTCCTGAAGTCCCAGGTTTGAGAGTTTAATACCGAGATGTGGGTCGTTTTAATCCATCGATGTTTGAAGGACGAGTTTTCTGGCCAAATTTGTAAATACGTGGTTTTTTTTTTTCAGGCCACGACAGTTTTAACGGCAACCGTCTGTAGTAAAATATCGTAAATGAGATGACTTCAGTTCGTTGTAGCTTTTTAACTCGAATAATATAGATAGAATGCGCTTGGCTAAGAAGCTCATAACATTGCCATCCGGAAGTAAATTGGACCAACACACAAAACTCTGTGTATCCATGATCGTTTATAGTCGGGTTAATACAGTTCAGTGAGCATTACTCATGAACGCGGATGGCAAAAAACAATAACAAAGACCTGAGTGACGTCATCTTCGAACTATCTATAAAGCTACGTGTACATGTCACGCAGGTCTGATAACCGAACCCATTTATGGGCCGAGTTTAACATTGTTGTTTTGGACAATATTTTGTATCATTCTTTTTTTTTTTTGAGATTTCCATTAGATACAAGAATGACCCTTAAGGAATTGGGTTATCAGACCTGCAAAAAAATTGCACGACGGTATAAAGAGATTTAGTGTTTTTTTTTTTTTTAAATTGTTTTGCTTTTTTTTCATTTTTAAAAAGTTGGAAGATGGAAAAGAAACGGAAATTGGATCTGGATGGAAACGTGAAATGATGAGATTAATTAGAATGAAAAATGATGGGGTGGGGGTTGTGATGGAATGAGAAGAAACTAGGGTTGAGGGGTTGGGGGGGGGGGGGGGGGGGTAGGATTGGATAATGATGTTAGATGTAAAATTACAGTTAAGAGTGATGGGAAATACTTTATAAATATAACAGGAGAATACTCACACACATATTCACACGCACACACACATACACACATGCACAAATGCAAAGCAAGAGAGAGAGAGAGAGAGAGAGAGAGAGAGAGAGAGAGAGAGAGAGGGGGAGTGAGCGAGACTGAGACAGAGGGATAAAGAGAGAGACGGGGAGAAAGTGGGAGAGAGAGAGAGAGAGAGAGAATTAGAGAATAAGAGAGAGTGTGAGTGAGATGGAGAGAGAGAGAGAGAGAGAGAGAGAGAGAGAGAGAGAGAGAGAGAGAGAGAAAGATGGGGAAGGGGGATAAAGTGATAGTGAGGGAGATAGATAGATAAATAGATAGAGAGAAAGAAGGAGATAGATAAATAGATAGATAGAGAGAGAGAGAGAGAGAAAGAGAGAGATAGATAGATAGATAGATAGATAGAGAGAGAGAGAGAGAGAGAGAGAGAGAGAGAGAGAGAGAGAGAGAGAGAGAGATAATGTTGTGTAGATACCCCATTAATTTTATTCGTCACACGTTCCTTACAGTTAATCATTATAGAGATAGATTTTCTCTATACCAGTAGTTAATTGTGAGTGGGGGGGGAGGGTTGGAGTGTGTGTGTGTGTGTGGGGGTGTGTGTGTGTGTGGGGAGAGTGACAAATGACTGAAGTTGGTCGTACGTGTTATAAATGACGCTTTCTTGTTGGTTAGATGTGGTGGTAATGAGGGTATTTCGAAGGCGGGGGGGGGGGGGGGGGGGGGGGGGGGGGGGGGGGGGGAGGGGGAATGAGGAGGGGGTGATGTGATGGCAATGGTGGTGTTAGTGGTGGTTGTGATGCCGATGATGACGATAATGATGATGATGATGATGATGATGATGATGATGATGACGACCACGACGACGATGGTGTCTAAAATGATTATTGTAATTTGTTAGAATTCCCTTATTACTTTCAATACCCTGTCCTACTGGCATAGAAATCATGAAATACGAGTTGAGTTGTTACAATTACTTTAATATTTTCAAGTTATTTCCCATATCCTACTTCAATGGAAATCATGAAATAGATGTTGAGTTGTTACAATTACTTTAATAATTTCAATTTTTCTCCTGTCCTTCTGGAATAGAAATCATGAAATACGAGTTGAGTTGTTACAATTACTTTAATATTTTCAAGTTATGTCTCCTGTCCTAGAGCAGTAACATCTGATCCCTATTTGTTCCCAGTTCCCCTATGTCTTACTTTCTCTTTGGTGCTTTAATTGTAATTCTAGAACTTTTTACAATCACATTTTATTCCCTTTTACTGGCGCTGATATAACCTAAATGTGTTGCAAGCGCCGAAAAACTCTTTAAAACAAAAAAAGAAAACAATACAAAACAAAACAGAGCAGTATCAGACATACAATACAAGTGCTACCTCAGAATTCATCGTAAATCTCTGATAGGATAAGAAACCCCCCCCCCCCCCCCCCCCCCCCCCCCCCCCCCCCCCCCCCCCCCCCCCCCCCCCCCCCCCCCCCCCCCCCCCCCCCCCCCCCCCCCCCCCCCCCCCCCCCCCCCCCCCCCCCGGAAAAAAAATGTCTTTTCTAAAGGCAGACGGCCAAGGTGTCAATGGGAAATAGGAACATTTATTTTTTAAATACAAAAACGTATTTTTCACAATGAAGAAAGAATGGGCGGGAGCTATCGGCCAGGTGGTCTAGTGGTATAACACATGATTCGGATTGGAAGGTCATAGGTTTGAGTCCCGTTCTATGCGGTGCATTGTCAAGTTCTACGAAAAGACTGCTTACTCAAATTTTCTCACAGTACCCATGTGTAAAATGAGTTTCTGGTTGTTTACAGCGTTTTCGTTGTCGAAAACAAAATGCATTATCGTCTAACAGGCGTCATGTCTCACTCTGCATATGCTAAGTGTAGCTATTGACGTCATATTTACATCTACATAATACCGTTTTGATAAGCTGGGTCATATCCAGGCCATGTCGTAGGTCAAAGACCCCCGTTAACTATTCTATACAACGATAACACATGATCATCATTATCTCCATCATAAGCTTTCCGTCATCATCAAGACAATTTGAATGGCAATGCCTATTGGGGATCATTACGACCGATTGTGTTGGTATTCCTAATACCAGGATAATCCTTATGCAATATCTTGGCATTAAGGGGGGGGGGGGGGGGGGGGGGAGACCAAGTTATACAGTGTGATTGGTCTGTTGGATGGTTTTGGTGCTGTGTCCTCATTATCTCTAGTTTGATATGATGTGGTCCCAATGGTATTGTGTGATGGGGACAGGTAGAGAAACTTTGGAGTCCATTATGATTACACACACACACACACACACACACACACACACACACAAACACACACACATAATTACACACGCACGCACACACGCGCTCGCAAAAATAATTGAAGAGACAGAACGTGCCTAACTCAAGTGTTATGTAAAATATCAAATCTTTTTAAAGAGTTCAAATGAATGGAAAATGGAACACATTGTTGGATTTTCAATCATGGTGAACTCAGTAGAATTAACTCACTCAACCCTAGAAATTTTTGCTACTTTTCTAAACTGGAAAAAAATGTGTTAAAAATGAGCATGTAGATAGATAGTTTTATTCAACTATCATTAATTAACATGCAAAACTAAAAATATTAGCGTTGATACTACGCCTATAATTTGTCTCCGAAAAATGTAAGAAATAGGCATGGGGTAAAAGTAACCCCGGGTAAACTACGGATATAGTCGGTGTTAGGGTTGAGTGAGTTAAGAGTACAAAAATGTCAACTTTGACTGTTAGGGCTCTTTTAGACGTACAGACATTTCGCACGCGGTCCGACGAACATAGATTGGGGTAAAAGTAACCCGGGTAAACTACGGATATAGTTGGTGTTAGGGTTGAATGAGTTAAGAGTACAAAAATGTCAACTTTGACTGTGAGGGCTCTTTTAGACGTACAGACATTTCGCACGCAGTCCGACGAACATAGATTGGGGTAAAAGTAACCCGGGTAAACTACGCAGAGCTGCCAACCCCATCTGATGAGAATGTGTACAATGGGATCTCAAAATGGGGGAGATTTCATAAAAATGGGTACAATCCTGAAATAGACGGAAAATAACCATTGTGAAAGTAAGAGGAAGGTATAATTACATAAAGTCACACCACACAAGCTCAATTGCAGCAACAATGATGTTCCCAAGACTATAATCCAATCCTTTCAGAAATCTACCTCCAGCATGAAGATCATAATTGGTCAAAAAATATATGAATATCCACTTGGTCACCAAGGTTTCTCAATAGGCTAGTAATAATATGAATTACAACTAAAGAAAACTGAAGTGACTCTGCACACTGAAAATGGGTACAATCTTGGGGGAAATGTGTACACGTGTACAATCACTGAAAATGCGTACAATTCCGCATTTTTTGCAGTAGGTTGGCAGCTCTGACTACGGATATAGTCGGTGTTAGGGTTGAGTGAGTTAAGAGTACAACAATGTCAACTTTGACTATTAGGGCTCTTTTAGACGTACAGACATTTCGCACGCGGTCCGACGAACATAGATTAGACGTGAATGTGGGTCACCGTGAATCGACAGATGTCGACGAGAGAAGCTCCGTTTTGGATAATTGTGGAAATTTTCAGACAGTTTCATTGAAGAGATTCTGAGAACGTTTGACACAGTATCCCGCAGTATTTGACACGCGGTCCGACGAACACAGATTAGACGTGGATGTGGGTCACCGTGAATCGACAGATGTCGACGAGAGAAGCTCCGTTTTGGATAATTGTGGAACTTTTCAGACAGTTTCATTGAAGAGATTCTGAGAACGTTTGACACAGTATCCCATACCCTTAGAAAAATGAGATATTGAGGAAATAACAAAATAGCTTTCCGTTTTTCAAACTTTTCTTACTATCTGTGCCCTTTTCGACTGTCTTTTCCGTGCCGTTATAATCTATTGAAAGAAGTTGGACTTCAATAATATTATTTCTAAGGTAATAAAATATAGTTTTCTACCAAAATCTCGAAATCAATGTTTTGAAGGATGTTCTTAATAATAGATCCAGACCGTCCCTTAAAGGCCAGGGAGACTTTCTGATATGTGTCCAACCTTCACAAAGCAGTATTATTTCGGGATGTTTCAAGTCGTGGACAATGAGATCATAGCCACAAAATAATATAAGATTGGATGTTAAGTTACATTTGTCATGCGGCTATAATGTGATCTAGTTGTATGACACTCGCTTTCAGATCGGAAGATCGCTTAACAGGCGTTATGTCACGTTCTACCTGTTAAGTGTTGCTGTTGGCCAGGGACCCCTTGTAAAGCGCTATGAGCACATTTAGTGGATTCGGCACTATAATAAAGCTCATTTTTATGCCGGAGAAGTTATGAATGTTCTTACATTGGTAAACACTTAACGTTTCATATCCCTAATCATGTTAATTCTATAGACACTTTGTAGGGCCCAAGTCGACGTGTATTTACTTGCAGGTCTGATGACCCACTCCCTTATGGGCTCATTGTGGAAATGGTAATCACAAAATACTGTCCATTAAAACAATGTTAAATTAGGCCCATGAACTGGTTTGATTGTCAGACCTGTATATATGAACACATCAGTCCCAGTCGCCCCACTTAATTCCCGTTTGAGTCGGTGGATCGCAATTATTAAAAATAATTTCTCCATTTTTTAGAAGGAACAGAAATTAACGTCTCTCAGCTATTCTTAAAAATTGTTTTTAGACATACGTTATTTATCGTATCGATCAGACCATAACGCTCAATACGGTTAGACATAGTTTTGTGTTGGTACGTTATATCCGGCTGGTGGATACCAAGAGTATTTTACCTAAACGCATAGCATCAGTATGTGGCCAACTATCTCAAAACTATATAGATAGTTCGAAGATGACGTCACTCAGCCTTTGTTATTGTTTTTGCCATCCGCGTTTGTGAGTTGTTCTCACTAAACTGTATTAACCAGACTATAAAAGTTCATGGTTACACAGAGTTTGTGTGTTGGTCCCTTATACTTCCGGATGGCATTGTTGTGAACTCCTTGGCCAAGCGCATTCTATCTATAACGTCGGGATGAAATCTCTTCTCCCCCCCCCCCCCCCTGGCTTCCCACCACCACCTCCCTAAAAACCAAAACCAAGAAAGGAGCGTTGTTTTCGAGTACGCCGCCACTACCGAGTAAATGAACACATTTGTGACCCTCCGCCTCAAAACGGTATTAAGTCGGGTTGGTTAAGATGGTGAAAATTATTGAATTTATCGCCAGAAATATCATTGTGTTGAGTTTGTATGTTTTATTGAGGAGAATGGATACCATATTTCAGGGTGCTAATGCCAACATTTTATATTTTTGACCAGTTTTAACATTTAATTCGGTTTTTAAGCATCTCGTTCGTTCCGACATAATACCGTTTTGAGACGATGGGTCACATTTAGTCATTTATTCTCGACCTACAATAAGGTTGTGTCATTCCTCCCAGGCAACTTGAGAAATTCTGATAGGAACGAGAAATACAACGATTGTGATACAGAGCCATAACCTAACACCATTCCACACCACACAAAAGGTCTGTTTTTATTTAAAATGTTTTTAATTGAGCTTTTATAAAGCGCAATATCCACTAACGTGCGCAAAGCGCTTTACAAAGAGTCCCCAGCCAACAGCAACGCTTAACATGTAGAACGAGACATGACAACTGTTAGGCGATGTTACACTTTTTTCGGACATAGACAACACTGTCAACGGCCAGGTACTCATTTTATATCTGAGTACGCTGAGAGAATGTGAGTAAAGAGACTTCTCCAAGGGCTCAACTATGCGCCGAGTGAGGCTAGAACCCAGGACCTTCCGATCCGAAAGCGAGTGTCATACCACTAAACCACATAGTCGCACTAGAGCCACACAACCTAACACCATCCCACACCACGACATAAAATGTTATGTTTTTATTTTCAGTATTAAAACTGCATCAATATGGAATGGATTGGATTGAAAGAACCCCCGCCCTCTATGATATTATGATTAATCCATTCGTTACGAATTACGAAATAAAATCCCCGATCTTCGTAGCGGTAGTTCGAAAATACCCAAAAAGAAATCAATAATTCAAATGTGCTGATATCGATATAAGGTATTGTGACAACATATCGATTACATTGATCTTACAGGTGATCGAATTGAGGTTAAATCGAATGCCTTAACATTGTCGTATGCTTGATTTAACCAATGAACTGTTGTTTTTTTGGAAATATACATATTATAAAATTTGGCCAGAAAACTCGTCCTTCAACAATCGATCGATTTAAATGACCTTCATCTTGGC
>NC_088364.1:62969082-62972358 GCF_034508935.2 Berghia stephanieae
CTTCTTCTTTTCTTCTTCTTCTTTTCTTCTTCTTCTTCTTCTTCTTCTTCTTTTTCTTCTTTTCTTTTCTTCTTCTTCTTCTTCTTCTTTTTCTTCTTCTTTCTTCTTCTTCTTCTTTCTTTCTTCTTCTTCTTTTCTTCTTCTCTTCTTCTTTTCTTCTTCTTTCTTCTTTTTTCTTCTTCTTCTTCTTCTTTTCTTCTCTTCTTCTTTTCTTCTTTTTCTTCTTTCTTCTTCTTCTTCTTTTCTTCTTCTTTCTTCTTCTTCTTCTTCTTCTTTCTTCTTCTTCTTCATCTTTCTTCTTTTCTTCTTCTTCTTCTTTTCTTCTTTTCTTCTTCTTTTCTTCTTCTTCTTCTTCTTCTTTCTTCTTCTTCTTCTTCTTCTTCTTCTTCTTCTTCTTCTTCTTCTTCTTCTTCTTCTTCTTGTCCATGTATTTTCATTTTATTTATTTATTTTCTTACTTATTATTTATTCATTTATTGATATTTTTCTCTCTATTTATTCATTTATTGGTTTAATAATACATTCATGTATCTATTTTTTAGTAGTTGTTTTTGTTCGTCAATTTGTTTCTGCAGCTTAGGGATCCTTTTTAAAGCAATTTGAGCACGTTTAGTGGATGTTGCGCAATACAAAAGCTCTATCTATCTATCCCTTTTGATTTCTCCCCTCCCTCTCCCCCCTGTGTGTGTGTGTGTGTGTGTGCGTGTGTGTGTTTGTGTGTGTGCGTGTGTGTGAGTGTTTGTGTGTGTGTATCTATCTCTCTCCCCCTCTCTCTCTCTCTCTCTCTCTCTCTCTCTCTCTCTCGCTCTCTCTCTCTCTCTGCCCCTCCCCCTCCTCTCCGTTTTTGTTTATTTTTTTTATGCATTTTAAAACATTTCTATGATCCCTTGTATGGCTATTGTATTAGAAATATTGATTTTTGCACTTATCACGTACGCCATATTCTTATCATTAAACGTGACTTCAACCAATCGGATTAACAAGACTGAACGTTTATTTGTCAACGAAAATTAGGGTTATTTCAGTGATAAATCATAATATCTGATCCTTTGATTTATTTATTATATCTTAGATATTATGATTGTTTATCCTTGATCTGTTTACATGTTTATTTATTCATTTATTTTAACTTCGATATGTTTGTTTATTCATGATCTGTTTACATGTTTATCTATTTATTTATTATATCTTAGATGTGTTTGTTTACCCATGATCTGTTTACATGTTTATTCATTTCCTTACCATCGTGGTATTTGTTTATGCGGCCTAATGAACCAGTAGATTTTTTACCAATCAAAACATGGAATTTTTGACACACCTTCACTTCACACGTGCTCGGACAAATATAGTTGGTTGTTTATAAACAAGAACGTGAATGAAAACGTCCTTTCTCTGATCATTGTTATTATTTTTATACCGACAAATGGAAGACTAGTTATCACTCGATTTTCTCGATCAAACTATGAACTTTTAAATTTAAACATCGTTTTCTGTGTTGGTTCTATTGATCGAGCGGTAGAACAGTGGGTATTTTACCTAGACACATATCAACTATAGTAAAACCTGTGTAGTTTGCTATGTCAACCAATAACTGCCATTGTCTACAGTATGACGACTGTCCGAGAGGCGTGTTTATCTAGGTGTCTATTATCTTTCAGTGTGTTTATTTTTTTTATTTGTCTATATCTTTACTTCTACAATATGCCATAGCCTCATTATCGAAATAGTTGAAACTGTCGATTGAACTGTTCTGAAATGTCATGCCATGGTTGTGAAGATAATATCACCTGATATAACGTCATATATATGACGTTGTAAAGCAATTGGAGAATACAGATAAAGTGACATGATGATACGGCCGAAATCTAGAAAAAACACGTATTTAAAATTTGGCCTGAGAAAATTAGTCCTTTTTGTTATCGATATATTTAACTAACCCTCATCTTGTCAAAAAATATCAAACCCGGGACTGTAAGGAAAGCTTCGTGATTTTCCGGTTTTGAGATCTTAAGGAGAAAAAGGGGACATTTTAATCGATCGATATAATTTGAAGGACGAGTTTTCTGGCCAAAATATTAAATGCAGGTTTTTGTCGGAGCGCGGTAGAATAATTGTACAAAATAATATCATCTATTGCCCTTTCCTTATCAAATATTGGGTCGTTATATCACGTGTGTGGAGGTCGAGTGGTCGAGTTGTTGGGTGTTTAGGCTGGCTGGGCTTGTGATGGAGTCAAGGATATAGATAGTATGCGCTTGGCTAAGAAGCTCATAACAATGCCATCCTGAAGTATAAGGACGAACACACAAAATATGTGTAACGATGAACTGTTATGGTCTGGTTAATACAGTTTAGTAAGAATTATTCATAAACGCGGATGGCAAAATGCAATAACAATGACCTGAGTGACGTCATCTAAATTCTATCTATATCATGTGTGGTGGTCGAGTGGTTGGGTGTCTGGGCTTGTGGTGGAGTCAAGGGATATATCTTGTGTTGTGGTCGAGTGGTTGGGTGTCTGGGCTTGTGATGGAGTCAAGGGATATATCTTGTGTTGTGGTCGAGTGGTTGGGTGTCTGGGCTTGTGATGGAGTCAAGGGATATATATCGTGTGGTGGTGGTCGAGTGGTTGTGTGTCTGGGCTTGTGACGGAGTATTATAATTTTAATACAGACAAGGAATCGAACAATCGTACTTCTAAAATATTTATCTTTTCCCGTAGCTGTTGATTTATTTCTCTCTGTCTTCTCGCCCCGCGCTCTCCTTCTGTTTCTCTCTCTCTCTCTGTTTCTCTCTCCTTCTCTTGTTCTCTCTCTTTGCCTTTCACGCTCTCTCTCTCTTTTCTTCTCCCTTCTCTCTCTCTCTCTCTCTCTCCCACTCTACAACAACCCCTTTCGATTTCTCCTCTCTCTCACCCTCCCTCTCTCTCCTCCCTCTCTGTGTCTCTCCCTGCCCCTCTGTCTCTCTCTCTCTCTCTCTCTGTCTTTCTTTCTGTCTCTCTCACTTGCCCCCCCTTCCCTCTCCCCTTCTTTTCTTTTCTCTCTCTCTCTCTCTTCCTTCTTGCCCGCCATCCCCACGGACAATCTTTATCAAAGGAAATATCTCATTGCCGGAAATATTTTCGCCCAAACCCAAAAAAACAACAGGGCCCGGAGCCTGTACATTTGAAAAAATCATTTGCCTTATAAATTGGGGTTAAACCGGGGTTTCATTTTTACAAAGCCCCCCCCGAAACCCCTATTCGGTTCACTTCAAAAAGGGTTTCACTTCCCTATA
>NC_088364.1:62972458-62974958 GCF_034508935.2 Berghia stephanieae
TGAAAATATACGTGAAACATTGATATAACGCAATATCCACTAAATATGCTCAAATGCTTTACAAGAGATCCCTAGTTTCA
This sequence comes from Berghia stephanieae, assembly GCF_034508935.2. Lineage (NCBI taxonomy): Eukaryota > Metazoa > Mollusca > Gastropoda > Nudibranchia > Aeolidiidae > Berghia > Berghia stephanieae. The sequence goes on from NC_088364.1 coordinate 62,972,539, forward strand.
GCAGCAACAATTTACAGTTGTACAATTTTTTTTGAAAAAGGACAATGCTTTTTTAAAGGTCTGGTACTTATTTTCACTCGAGTGGGTGGCGGGTGAGAACAAGTGAGTTATAGAACATACAAGTGTATCAGACTTGGACCAAATTCATCGTGAAACTGCCATATATATATATATTATATATATAATATATATATATATATATTATATATATAATATATATATATATGGCTAAGCTTCATGATATAATATATTTATATATATATTATATATATATTTAAATATATATATATATATATATATATGTTGTTGTGGTCGAGTGGTGTTGGGTTTTGTCTGGTCTTGTGATGGAGTCAGGGTATGTATCGTGTGGAGGGTGATGGTCGAGTGGTTGGGTGTCTGTGTGTGTATTGTTGTGTGCATTATTCATATATTTTTGTTTTGATATTTCAGTCTTTCATTCTTTCTTCTTTTATATTCTTGTGTTGTTGATGTTTCTTTTGTTGTTCCTCTTTTTCCTTTGCAATGCCGCCATTCGAAAGACCTGCCACACAACCACACTTTACGTACCTCCAACATCACGCCAGTAGATTAGTATTACCCCTTAATCTTACCACCAACTCTTAAACTTAATAATATCAATATGTAATATACACAAGGAAAAAAAAAAAAGTAAAAGAAAAATACCAAACACGAAGCGTTTCGGCACAAACCCCTCCTCCAACAAATAACAATAAAATTATAAATAGATAAAAAACCCTGAATACATGACATGTAATGGGGGTCAGACAGACATCTAAATTGAATGGCGATTAAATTAACACACTCAACCCTAACACCGACTACATACGTAGTTTACCTGGGTTTCTTTCACTCCATGCCTAATTATTCCATTCTTATGCGACAAATTATAGGCGTAGTATCAAAGCTAATGTTTTTTTTTTTTTAATTTTATTTTTTACATGTTAGTGGTAGTTTGAATAACATTACCTATGTACATGCTCTTTTTTTAATACATTTTTTTCAATTATTTGAAAAGTAGCCAAAAAAAATCTTTAGGATTGAGTGAGTTATTGTTTAAATTTGGATTTTACAGTTTTTTCTTGGCCTCGAAATATTAGCTTTGAACCGTGTTCGGTATATTATTCCACCCCCCCCCCCCCCCCCCCCCCCCCCTTTTTAAAAAAGCTGTTTATATCATTTTTTCAACATTCCATTTTACAGTCCACACCTTCAAGCCTCTATGTATTCATTTATGATGATGGATGCTTGAAAGGCAGACTATTGAACTCCAGGAAGTCTCGGCTTAAGAATTAATTCCTCTCTAGCTGAAAGTCATCGGAGTTAATCCGATATGATAAAAAAAAAATCTGAAATAGAGAAAGACATTTGTCCGTGTAGGACAAAACTGCTCTCTCTCTCTCTCTCTCTCTCTCTCTCTCTCTCTCTCTCTCTCTCTCTCTCTCTCTCTCTCTATATCTATCTATCTTTATCTCTAAACTTTCTCTTTCGCCCTCTCTCCCTTTCCTCTCTCTCCCCACTCTTCTCTCCCCCTCTCTCTATTTCTCTCTCTCTGTCTCTTTCTATCTCTCTCTCCTTTCTATCTCTCTCTCTCTTTATCTCTTCTCCCTCTTTATTTCCTCCATACGAATCTCCTTTCCACCTCTTATATAGAACCGCTTTTAGTGTAGACAGAGAGTTGTCGTTCTTGATTGAAGACTCCAAGAATTTGGTCTTTGTCAGGCCATTAGTTGTCTCCCCCTGCTTTAAGGGGAAGTAAGAAGACATTTTCCATTTGATGCTGGAATGCCTGCGCTCCGGGAATTTCAATCCCAATGCCGAAAGTAAATGTTACTTTCCCTCTCAACACGGTGTTATATGCAATAATCATGAACATACCCAAGGGGCTTTACAAGGGGTACTAAAGCCAACAGCAATAATTGCTGTTAGGAGATAATACCTTTTTCGCATATAGAGACAGCGTTATTTATTTCCAAGTAGATACTCATTTTACACCTGAGTACGGTAATAGAATGTGAATAAATAGCCTTTTCCAAGAACACATCTATGCAATATTCATAATGGGACTTGAACCTTAAACCTTCCGATCCAAAGGCGAGTATCATACCACAAACCCGCATAGACACACATGAAAAAAAAACCGAACAATTCTTTCCTTCTAAACCGTCCTGATTTGATACTGTTTAGTGTTGATGGGTCACAATTTTGGTTCCAATCCATCCGCCACTTTTTAAATAATAGATGAGCGACACGAGGGAAGGAAACAAGCTGAATGTTCCATTTCTGTACAGTCTATTGGGCCAGTGAGTTCTATATATACTGACACACCAAGGACATTCTTACGGTCACTGGCCAATAGCAATGTTTAAAAATTTATAAATGAGCTCCAAAGGGTAATAAAA
>NC_088364.1:62982458-62988580 GCF_034508935.2 Berghia stephanieae
CTGTCAAACGCGCTACCATTACACCACATAGGTTGTTAGTCTTATCTTGTTTATCATTGCCGCTGACGTTACAACTGGAATCTGATTTCAACAAAATAACACAATCGCCATTACTGTCGTTCTCTGTCGTAATCCTTGATTAACTAATCTACCGTACTGTGGAAAAGACAACATTTCAAAATTTGGCCAGAAAACTCGTCCTTCATATATATTGATCGATTTAAATGACCCTCATCTTGGTAAAAACTCTCAGACCCGGGGCTTTGCGAAGTCCCGGGTTTGTAAGTTTTTTCCAAGACGAGGGTCATTTAAATCGATCGATATTTGAAGGACGAGTTTTCTGGCCAAATTTTTAAATATGGTTTTTTTTCTACAGTACGGCAGATTAGTTAGTCAAGGATTTATTCTTTCATTAACATCCCGAGGGATGTTTACATTAATTTGTTTACATTAATTTGTTTACATCCTCCATAAACAAAACAGGGAATCGTGTTTTAACGTTGCAGGTTTTCATTTTCTTGTATCGAAAACATGCGAAGGAAAGTTTATTTTGGATTGGATTGACGTCATGCGTATAGGTATGTGTGCGGCTATGTGGCCTGATGGTATGATGCTCGCTTTAGGATGGGAAAGTCCTGGGTTCGAGCCTCCTTCGGCGCACAGTTGAGTCCTTGGAAAAGGCTCTTTACTTACATTATCTCATCGTAGTCAGGTGTAAAATGAGTACCTAGCCGTTAACAGCGTTGTCTCTGTCCGAACAAAAATTCTAATATCGCCTAAAAGGCGTCATGCCCCGTCCTACATATTAAATGGCGCTGTTGGCCAGGGGCTTCTTTTTTGTAAAGCGCTTTGAGAACGTTTAGTGGATATTGCGCTTTATAAAAGCTCAGTTTATAGGTAAAATACATACTGTTCTGCCCACCAGATGAATCATACCATTAGGCACAGTTATGTGAAGAAACCCTTAACATGTATTGTCTTTTAGAGGGACTTCAGTGAGGATTAATCACCCAACTGGCGGTCTAATAAAAACCATAGGGGAGAGTGACGTTTTGTGGATATTGCGCTATATAAAAGCTCATGTTTAAGTTTAGAAAGACACACATTAAAATTTTGGCCAGAAAACTCCCCTTTCTAATATCGATCGATATAAATGATCCTCATCTTGGTTAAAACCCTCAAACCTGGGACTTCGCGATGAGTATAAGGAGGAGTATAAGGTTTGAGAGTTTTTGCCAAGAGGAGTGTCATTTAAATCGATCGACATAATTTGAAAGGACGAGTTTTCTGACCAAATTTTTTAATGCGTGACTTTCGATTGTACAGCAGTTAACTGGTTAAAAGACGTACTGTTTGTTGTTTTGGCTTTTCTGCCTGTTTGTTTTTAATACTTGGCGAGGAGATAAACAGATGAAGAATGAAATTCCACTGTGATGTTTTGAAAGTAAGGAATTTTTATTCTGGCGAACTCTGAAAACAAACGTGTTTATTTTTTAATTTCGGCAAGAAAACTCGTCGTTTAAAAAACGATCGATTAAATTTTTCCTAGAGCTTTTGAGATTTTTTTTTTTGTATATAGTGCAATACCCACTAAACGTGCTTAAAGCGCTTTACAAAAGGTCCTTGTCCAACAACAACACATAACATAATGTAGAACATGACATGACGCCTTTGAGGCGATATTACAAATTTTTTCCTCGACAGAAACAACGTTGTTGGTGGCCAGGTACTCATTTTACACCTGAGTATGGTGAGAGAATCTGAGTAAAGAGTCTTTTCTAAGGACTCAACTATACACCGAGCAAGGCTCGAACCCAGGACCTTCCGATCCGAAACCGAGTGTCATGCTACCAGACAACATATCCGCATAGCGATCGATAAAACTTTCCCTCATCCCGTCCAAAACTCCAAAACCCGGGACTTGATGATGACTTTGTAAAAGTCCCAGCCATGACCGCCTTTAGCAAAATTAGGGTCATGATCATCGATCGATAGTAGAAGGACGATTTTTCTGGCCAAAATATCAAATACGTGCTATTTTTAAAAATTAATTGGTACCCTAATAATGTCCCGTCCTTTCAGCGTTTTTTACGGAACGACTTTTGATATTTTTGTACATGATGTTTTTAATAGATTCTGCTATGATTCTATCTCCAAAAGTGAGTGGAGCAAGCACTTATGTTGAGAATGGGAAGAATCTCATTGTCTGTTTTCAAGAAATCCCTGAAAACATTTTTTGTTGTTGTCATGTACTTTAAATATTGTTTTGTGTTGATGTAATTTAAAGCGCCAAGAGCGCTTATTGAGTTATTGAGGATACCGTGCGCTCTATAAGAGTCTATTATTATTATTATTATTATTATTATTATTATTATTATTATTATTATTATTATTATTATTATTATTATTATTATTCCGTTCGCTCTATAAGAGCCTATTATTATTATTATTATTATTATTATTATTATTTATTATTATTATTATTATTATTATTATTATATTATTATTTATTATTATTATTATTATTATTATTTTATTATTATTATATTATCATTATTATTATTATTATTAGTATTATTATTATTATTGTTTATCATCATTATTATTATTATTTTTATTATTATTATTATTATTATTATTATTATTATTATTATTATTTTTATTATTATTATTATTATTATTAATTGTTATCATTATCATTAATATTATTGTTATTATTATTATTATTATTATTATTATTATTATTATTATTAATATTATCATTATTATTATTATTAGTATTATTATTATGATAATTATTATTATTATTATTATTATTATTATTTATTATTTATTATTATTATTATTATTATATATTATATTATCATTATTATTATTATTATTATTATTATTAGTATTATTATTATGATAATTATTATTATTATTGTTATTATTATTATTATTATTATTATTATTAATATTATCATTATTATTATTATTATTATTATTATTAGTATTATTATTATGATAATTATTATTATTATTATTATTATTATTTTATTATTATTATTATTATTATTATTATTATTATTATTAATATTATCATTATTATTATTATTATTATTATTATTATTATTATTAGTATTATTATTATGATAATTATTAACATTATTATTATTATTATTATTATTATTATTATTATTATTATTATTATTATTATTATTATTATATTATCATCATCATTATTATTATTATTATTATTATTAATATGAAGTTTATATAGAACGGCCAGAAATCTATAGAGACTAAAACACGTTGCAGCGATGAGAGTTGAACTCGAGATCTGACTAGAGTGTCGTAGCTTTACGGTATCGAATTCAACTTCCATCGCCGACAGTCTTTCGTGTGGTCCAGGGTTCAAGTACTCCTCTGAACGGCCCATAGTTGACTCCTTGGAAAGGCTCTTTTCCCACGTTTTCTGACTGAATTCAACTTTTAAATGAGTATCTGGCCGTTAACAGCGTTTTCTCAGTCAGAAAGAAGTTGTAATGTCGCCCAATTGTAACAGGCGTCATATCTTATCCCACATGTTAAGTATTGCTGTTGGCTTGGGACCACGTTTAAAGCACGTTGAGTCGGTTTTAGGCAATACGGTTCTAGTTTATATTCTCTATTGTCTTCTTCATCCACTTCACTTCTCGTTATTCAAAGCACCGATATCTGAACACCATATGCTCCAAATATTTGCAATTTATATTTTAGCACCCCGCCCCCCCCCCCCCGCCTCCCCTTAATTTTCACCCCCCCCCCCTCATATCACCCCACCCCACTGTTTTATTTATATGACTGACTATAATTGAAGGTTGGTTTTCCAAAACTCGTTAAGTCGATTTTTCTTCTTTTTGAGATTTTCCATCCATGAGATGAATTGAAATGTAAACTTTATTTCAGTCATCAAATGGCACAAGGCTTTCCCTTGATTTGTGTGAATTTGAAGTTTAAATATGATAAAATAATAGACCGAATGAGACTTTTAGGGGAAATAATCCTCAATATCTCAAAATTAACAAACAAAAAAAAAAACAAAAACAAAAAAAAAAAAAAACGGAGTTAGCGAGTTTTTGAAAACCACTCTTCAATCATTTTCATCCACTATTTATTTTGGAAATAGTTCACTCTGGCTGTTTACAGCTCCGGTATCTGAAAGTTGCCACACCATAATATGTTCCAAATATTTCCAATTTATATATTTAACAACGCCATGCGTTATACAAAGTGATGCCAAGCTGCTAGATAGAAGTTGTGGACTATTAATAAGTAATGAAAAAATAGGAATTTAACAGCTTTGAAAAAGAGGGGAAAAAGGTACCAGACATGGAACGTTCCCTTCTTCAGCCAATAAGATAAGCAAAAAAAAAAAAAAAAAAAAAAAAAAAAAAAAAAAAAAAAAAAAAAAAAAAAAAAAAAAAAAAAAGAAAGAAAGAAAAAAAAGAAAAGAAGAAAACATCACCTAAATTTTAGACAGACAGGGTCTGTATAGTTTTTAAGTGACGTTTTAATGTTTTTATTGTTTTTTTTTTTTTTTTAAGTTATTGGCTAAAGAAGGATTTTGACCCAGAAACGTCCGTGTCTCAGAGGTTTTTGAGGTTTTTCTTTTTTTCAAAGCCTGTTATATTCATTTTTGTTCATTACCTTCAAGCTTCCCCCCCCCCCTCCCTCCGCCCCCTCCAATTATCATGGGTTTCATTATACTCCCATTACCAAGGAAAGAAACAGGTGATCTAGTGTTACTATGAATAGAATCGAATTTAAAACACTATCTCTGGCCTACTCTGGAAAAACTCATATTTAAAAATTTGGCCAGAAAACTCGTCCTTCAAATCATATCGTTCGATTTAAATGACCCTCATCTTGGTTAATTATACTCTCAAACCTGGGACTTTGCGAAGTCTTCCTTAAGCCTCACGTTTGAGAGTTTTTGACAAGATGGGGGTCATTTAAAACGATCGATAATAGAAGGATAAGATTTCTGGCCAAATTTTTAAATATTTGTTTTTCCAGCGTACGACAGATCTGTTTTGGTGATTTGAGGAAAAGCCAAATATCGACGCTGCTGTGTTAAAGTTCACGTGAACTGTTTTATTTTTAAAATATTCTATTTCTATTGACATAAGGAAATGGTTTATTCGTTTAAATGGAAAACGAAACAAAGAAATCTTTGACACGTTATTGTTGGTTTTGTACGGAAAATACATCTGAAGGAATAGGCTTCAATAGTCGTGACGTCTCTTCCCTCGTTATGACGCATAGTAACTTAGTAACTGCTTCTAAACTATCGGAACGATGGCGGACGCCCTTATGAAATATTTCTCCGACGAGCATACAAGTGTATCGGGGAGAAAAACAAAACATTATAAATCTGATCATGTTTTGACTTTTATACATTTTGATCACATGACATGAAAACGTTCTAGCTAGCATGAATAAGAGTACCGATTTTCTTTGTTTAGAACCAAGCGGCTGGTTGCTGGGCGGACGTGACATCAGACTATTGAATCAAATTGGGGTGTCGAATAGTTCAGTTGGTAGATCACCTGCTTCACGCAAAGGCATCTGTGCCGTTCAGACGAGCTTTATCGTCGGACTCCATCCACCCGGTTAGATTTGGAACGAAAGTACTTTGCTACAGACTAGCGTCCTAAACAAAGGATAACAAGCAATCTTTACATTTCTGTTTAAATTCGTCAAGATGAGGGTGAATTAAATCAGTCGATATTTGAAGGAAGAGTTTTCTGGCCAAATTTTTAAATACGCGCTTTTCAACATAACGGTGGTTAAAGAAAAACAATCCCCCCCCCCATCCCCAATTTTATATTCACCATGGAGCATGGGATCTGTCATTAAGATGCCATTATCTGATATGTTAACAAAACAAGTCAGGTGTTATAGGTCGTGCAGCCTGTTTGGTGCATGTTATTTTACTCCTGTGTATACCTCACCTATCAAAACCAATATGGCATAACGCGAGGTGTTTATGAAATACACATTTCGAACTTTAACTTTCAATAAAGAATTGAACATTTATAAAGAGAAATAACTCACTAAACGTGCTCAACGCGCTTTAAAAGGGGTTCCAAGACAAC
>NC_088364.1:62988680-62993680 GCF_034508935.2 Berghia stephanieae
TAGTAGTATTAGTAGTAGTAGTAGTAGTAGTAGTAGTAGTAGTAGTAGTAGTAGTAGTAGTAGTACTAGTAGTAGTAGTATTAGTATTAGTAGTAGTATTAGCATTAGTAGTAGTAGTAGCAATAATAATAATAATAATAATAATAATAATAATAATAATAATAATAATAATAATAATAATAATAATAACAATAATAATAATAATAATAGTAGTAGTAGTAGTAGTAGTAGTAGTAGTAGTAGTAGTAGTAGTAGTAATAGAAGCAGCAGTAGCAGCAGCAGCAGCAGCAGCAGCAGTAGTAGTAGTAGTAGTAGTAGTAGTAGTAGTAGTAGTAGTAGTAGTAGTAATAGTAGTAGGAGTAGGAGTAATAATAATAATAGTAGTAGTAGTAGTAGTAGTAGTAGTAGTAGTAGTAGTAGTAGTAGTAGTAGTAGTAGTAGTAGTAGTAGTAGTAGTAGTAGTAATAATAACTATTGAGCTTTTATATAGCGCAATATAGAATAAAGTGCTCAAAGAGAGAATGTGAAATTTTGAAAAAAAAACAGACTTCCAGATGGATTGCACCGATTGCATTGACTAAACATTTTCAATTTTAGGGGCGGTTTGGGTCTTTTCTAAAATAATGTAATTACCTATATTCGGCGGTTTTAATCATTCTGTATCGTCAATATAGGTTAAAAAAACAAAATTTATGGTGAAAATTTTTAATTATCTGTGTATTTAAAAAATCTCTCTATGGTGACATAATAGATTATCTCTGTGATAACTGGAAATTTTAAGACAATTTCATTGAATAGATTCTGAGAAACGTTTGACACAGTTTCCCATACCCTTAGAAAAATGATTTATTGAGAAAATAGCAAAATATCTTCCCGTTTTTCACACATTTCTTACTACCTGTACCATTTTCGACTGTGTATTTCGTGCCTTTATAGTCTACTTTAAGAATTTGGACTTCAATTATATTATTTCTAAGATAATAAAATATCACCAAAATCTCAAAATCAAATTTTTGAAGGATTTTCCTAATAATTAGACCCAAAACCGTCCCTTTAGTCAAAATTAGAGTTTCCTTCATGTTTTCTCTTTCTTCTATCAATGGTTTTTTAAATGTAGATTGTTCAATTATGAAATGTTTATAAGTGATTTGTTTACACTTATTCTATTTGATATTCTTGAGATCACTAATATTATATAGGAATCCTTTTTCAAAACTCCAGCACTCTACCTATGACTTCTCTTGTCAATTTTGCCTCTTGTTTCCATACTAATCTGTTTCAGTAACTAGGCGATATTTACACTAAGGGCCAATTCTGTACCACACAACTATCTCACTCTATTTGCCTTATTTTATCCTTAAGCTTGTTTCCAGTAATATGCGGTTTGGTTACATTTTTTTGAAGAAAAGATGGTAAAAATAATATTGTAAGCTGATTTCTATTTACTCTGAAAGGACTTACGTTCTCACCGATTTTCCTAAGGAGAGAGAAAGAGCGATTATGTGAACGTCAAAACGCTGTTTTTAACTTCTGGGAAAAACGATGAATTTCACAAATATCATCAAGATGGATAATGAGAGACATTTGAGATTTCAACGAAATTCAAGACAATCTGATTTCATCAGGACATTTCAAGACCCACGGCAAACCAACAACAGTCTCTTACAACTTTTACAATCGACTGACAAATGATCTTAATTAACTTATTCCTAGATATCAAATTTTGCTTTGATGACTGAATATTCTCTTAAATTTTACGATTCCTACAGGCTGTCAATCCTGCCTGTTCATCTTCGTCAAGAAGACATCTGAATTATTCTTAGTCTAATAGACCTTAAGCGTGAGAAAGGAATTGCATGATTGGAATAAAACAATCACGATTTATTAACATTCTTAAAGGTAAGATAATGAGAGAAAATTTTGGGGAAAATTTTAGCCTCGTTGTTAAAGGATAGATATCAGACTCCATGACATCTCAAAAATATTACAGTAAAAAATTAGTAGGTATTGACAATTGCCAAGAGTGAGTTATATTAAAGTGTCTGCAAAACTTGAAGGGAAAACATTGCTCAATCGGCAGAATCTCTTATGCTAATGGACTAGTTTCGTTTTCAAGTTGAGACTATTATTCTTATTCCATCTGAGTAGAAGTTTTTGAGCAGCTGGGTCTTTTTATTTATGGCAAAAGCACTTTGTTGAACATTAGCAACTTTGTTCTACATCAAAGAAATGGGAACAAAATCCTCTTTGACAGATCTTAGAACTGAGAAATACAATTCAGCACCATCACTTGGCAAGAAAAAGATGTGATTAGAACTGTTGATAACATCGACAATCCATTGTCATTGGCACTTACTTGATTAACCCGGTTCAAATCCTATGACAGACAATATCAACATCTTGTTCTTTGAACGCGCTATCTTGATGGTTTTCTTTGCAATGGCACATTCCATACCTGTTCTTTGAACGCAGCTTAAGGCAATATGGATGGTTTTCCTTGCAGTCTATGTCACCTAAAAAACCACTTGTTATATAAACGAAATTCAATTAAGTCTTCTTTTTTTTTTAAAAACCATAACCTTAAATATGACTTATCATATTAACCTGTTATTATGTCGTAGTAAACTGTAAGTTTTAAAGATAAACCTCTTGAACTGTTATTATGTCGTAATAAACTGTAAGTCTTATGTATGAACCTTTCAACCTGTTATGTCGGAGTAAACTGTAGCTCTTATAGATGATCCTCTCTATCTGTTACTATGTCGTAGTAAACTGTAACTCTTATAGATGAACCTCTCAACCTGTTAATATGTCGGAGTAAACTGTAAGTCTTATGGATGAACCTCCCAACCTGATATTATGTCGTGGTAAGTTGTAAGTCTTATGGATGAACATCTCTCCCTGTTAGTGTGTCGTAGTAAACTGTAAGTGTTAGGAATGAACCTCTTAACTGTTAAAAGTTTGAAGCCGGTTTGAGATTCTCACCTATTCAACAGCTTCCCTTACTGCCTTTGATTTGACTTCAACACGAATTCAGATATTACCGTTTTCACGAAGAGGGAAGAAATATCGGTGATGATTTTCCTGTCGATATTTCTTCGTTTTGAATGAAAGCGTTCTTTGTAATTTGCAACCCGGTATTAAAGGGCTTGAGAGTCACACAAATGTTATTTCTAGGTAAGTTTAGCATCAGGCTTAATGGAGTCCACCAGATTCATCAGCTGATCCAATGTTAACTATTATTTCTGATCACCTACCTCCTCCAACAATTTCTCATAAGACATTTTATTGGGATCATATTAAGTCTGTTATTTTCTAATTTGAACATAGATGTCTGATTTTGTGTAAAGACAAGGTAATGATTGTAAGTGGAATGTCAAATTGAAATACTGACTATAAGTTATGTTTTGGTAAAAAGTTGGTAAATGATTAATTTTAGTTAGACTTTCCACCAAATAATCCATATAACTAGTTAAAAATAATTGACAGGAGTGGGGTATTTTAGTGTTAAGATTTCAGTCAATTTATGTGTGATCCTCATTTGTAATTTGCGTCATTTACCCTTTATATGATTTAACTGTTTTGATTGTAATCTGAGTTGCTACACAATCTGACTGTTTTCACCAAAAACGCTGTGTCAGAGATGATGTTGAATTGCCATCATACATGCAGCGTTTTTGATGAAATAAATGAACTCTTCAAACTATGATAATATGATTTATGGGAGAGGATAATAATAATAATAATAATAATAATAATAATAATAATAATAATAATAATAATAATAATAATAATAATAATAATAATAATAATGCTGAAAACTTATATAGCGCTATAACTCCGAGACACCAGACTCTAAGCGCTTAAAGATAAGATTGAAAATAAAACGTTTCGAAACTCTGACTCCATTCAAGCCGTACCTTACCTGATGTTAAAGAACTATAGTTTGTTGATCTGTCAACACACATCATAATATCATCGGATCTATAGTCTATAGTTTATATACCAGATTTGTGTTATTTGATCTTTATAAAATTTGGTCAAGTCTAGAATTATAGATTATCGGATAGAGTATTGAGTAAACGGAACAAAATAAACACTGAGCTCATTCAGGACATGTAGTTAATATTAACAAATCTATAGTCCATATTTATAGGTAGCCTACCAAGTTTATAATTTGATGCTGTCTATTCTTTATAGATACGGGGCAAGTCTACAATTGTAGCCATATTATTATCGGATAGTGTGGACGGAACAATACAGACCCTTGGCACATTCAAGGCATTTGATTATTATTAGCGGACCTATAGACTATAGTGTAGGTACCACGTTTATAATTTGATGCTATCCATCATATTGTCTGATTAGAAGTGTGGGTCAGGAAAAGGCAAGCCTTGTCTGAACGCCGGGTTGGATCATCCTTCGTCTGGTCCATATCCTGTTGCTGTTCCAGCACGATTGCATCCAAGCTGGTATCACCTTCAGGGTCATTGGGGCACGCAAGCTCCTGCACGACGGCGACGTGCTGATCCGGTAGCTGCGTATGACACAGTGTGGACTGGTGGCTTGATGCTGAAACTTGCAAAAAATAATCCCATGCAGAAAAATCTTGAAACTGCTCTCATACATGACAGGACCTAGGAATTTCCATGTGGTACTTGGTGGCAACACCAGCAAAGTCAGAAGAATAAAAAATGGAGTACCAAAGGCTCAGTCTTAGCACCAGCATTGTTTAACGGCTACATAAGCGACATGCCTCAAACAACTTCCACAAAACTAGCATATGCAGATGACTGGGCCTTAGCATACCAATCAAGAAACTGAGAAGATATAGAAACAACGCTTAGCAAAGACACCACGGCAATGAAAAAGGTATTTTGACAGATGGTATTCAAAAATGAATACGACAAAACAGTTGCAACTGCATTTCATCTTAACAACAGGGAATCAAAACGAAAACTGATGATCAAGATTGATGACACAACACTACCAACTGATCA
>NC_088364.1:62998680-63001180 GCF_034508935.2 Berghia stephanieae
CACCAATGCATTGATCACGATCAATTAACTTGGTAAATCCTCCATCACCTGTAAAAGTTGAGTAATGCATGATCTCTTTGATCTAAAACCATTCTGGTTATCGTTTAGCATCGTATGACTTTCAAGAAAGTCAATTATTCTGTCTTTCAAGATCCACAACCTTACAGAGTATGCATTTAAGCTGATAGATTTATAGTTTGCAGCATCCAATTTGCTGCCCTTTTTATGAATGGCAGTAGCATTGGCTTGTTTCCATTCAATGGGTAAGGTACCAGATTCAAGAGACTTATTATTTGTTGTTGATAAAGTTGGCATATTTGTAGTGTCTTCTTGAACAAACACAGGTGAAAAATAATCATTTAAAACATTAGTTTTATCCATATCAGAAGTAACCTTGGTACCATCATCTTTCAGTAAAACACTAACACCTGGTTTTCTTTTCAACTTTCTGTTGACGTATCCCCAAAAGCCTTTCGGACTATTCTTACATTTGTGGGCCAATGTACATTCATACGTTTTCACAGCATTTTGAACCGTGTATTTGGTGTTATTTCTAACCTTGACATAATTATGAAAATTATTTGTTGTAGGATACTTTTTGAATTTCTTGTACAATTTATGTTTCTTATTAATTGTACGTTTAACGTTTTTTGTCTACCACATTGGTTTATTAGATCAAACATTTTTATTACGTCTTAATGGAATGTGTTTAGATTCTATAAATCTTAGTTTGTCTTTAAAAAACACCCACGCTTCATCATCATCATAATCATCATCATCATCATCATCATCATCATCATCATCATCATCATCATCATCATCATCATCATCATCATCAACACCATCACAAAATACAGCAGTCTTATGACTAACGAGACAAATAGAATTGATTCCTACAATCATAATGCTGTCTATCTATCTCTTTTACACGACATAAATCAATGCCTTCTTTCATATTTTTATTATTTGATGTAGCGTTTTTTATGTTGCGTGCGGCGTTCGATATTATTACACCCTACCGATTTTTATTCAAACATTCATCCCAATATATACATCAATCGTTATCAACTGACTAGGAATATCAAAAAACTGTCTAGATCTGAAATGTTATCCAGATTTTGTTATTATGTTTTGCATCAATCGTCTACTGGATTATTATTATCTATAACACAATCATATGACACAACAGATAACTAGAATTGATTGGAACAATTATTGTCATACGCGTTCCTACACTCTAGAAATCATTATAAGTTATTGTATTTTATGTATTTATGTAATGTTTCCTTGGGTGTTAACCACTTGTGAGCGGCGTTCGATCTTACTCTATGCAAACTCGTTATATTTAGGCATTTTCATATACAGATTAGTAATAGCCTTCGACTCTATCTATAATGAGGACCATGTCGTATCACTCTTACAGCTTTCTGAATAAAATGGTTGGATATGAAGTTAACATCATAGCAAGGGGCAGAAGTTAATAATAATAATGATAATAATGATAATAATAATAATAATAATAATAATAATAATAATAATAGTAATAATAATAATAATAATAATAATAATAATAATAATAATAATAATAATAATAATAATAATAATAATAATAATAATAATAATAATAATAATAACAACAATACTGTACACTTAAATAGCGTTAGCATCTCATGCAATATGAACTCTATGCGCTCT
The DNA here is from genome assembly GCF_034508935.2 of Berghia stephanieae. NCBI lineage: Eukaryota > Metazoa > Mollusca > Gastropoda > Nudibranchia > Aeolidiidae > Berghia > Berghia stephanieae. The sequence goes on from NC_088364.1 coordinate 63,000,376, forward strand.
ACAAAAATAAAATCTATATCATTAATCAAATAAGAACTACAGCTATTAGATACAGACCTATTCAATATTTAAAACGCCATCAACATAAAAATACATTTAAAATACAGCAAAGAAATGTTTTCTAAAGTTATATCTCTTTAGCCTGTTTTAATGCCTCCATGGATTCTGAGTTTCTAATCTCAAAAGGTAATTTATTCCAAATGGAGGGACCAAACGATGAAAAAGCTCTTTTACCTGAATTTAATTTGTTCTGGGGAATGCGTAACAAGAGCACATCTGAGGTTGATCGTAACTTCCAAACAAGGGATTTCAATTCAATAAGTTCATTCATGTAATTTGGAGCAGATCCATTGAGACACTTAAAAACCAATGGTTGCGTTATGCACTTCTTTTCCCCTTACACTAATCTAGCTGCATTGTTCTGAATGACTTGCACTGTTTTTAATTTTTAATTTGATATACCGGACAAAATTGAATTGCAGTAGTCAAGGTTCGAAAATACCAATGAAGATAAACATCTTTGATGTTTCTTTAGATATGAATTCCGAATGTTACTAATTGTCTTTAATTCAAATAATAGGTTCTTTTTCAGAGAGCTGACCTGGCGTCCCATTGTAAGATCGTTGTCAAGCAACATTCCAATATTTTTTACCTGGTTAACGAAATTCATAGAGCATCCATTTACATTCATTCCACCTTCACGCGCTTTTCCCCCTCATTCTCTTACTTCCAACCAAAAAAATTTCCTTCTTTTCATCATTCAATCTCAAACAATTTCGTTCCACCCATGCCTTGACGTCTTCAA
>NC_088364.1:63006180-63008680 GCF_034508935.2 Berghia stephanieae
GCAAAGAGGAAAAAAAAACGCGAAAATATGGGACGCTTTTTCGGCATTTTTTTTTCGACCTTTGGTTGTATCTTGCGTAATAAGTGGATTAAAAGATTGAAACTTGAAGAGTAAATTATGATGGTGTTTTGTAAAATACGGGAAAAGTACTCGTCATATTCATATGAAATGTTACAACCAAAAAGAAGAAATGTTCATGTATTACCTTGTCAGCGACAAAACCTCCACGCCCGGTAGTTTTAGAAATAAATTACTCCAAAGAGTAAAAATCTATTTTTAACGGTCTTTTGGTAATCGCACGAGTTTTGTCGCTTGACATAATCTAAAATGACCTTTTTTCTAACTGTGTGCCAACTTTCAGTCATATTCATCGAAAAACAGCGTCGTAATTAATTTTTTAAAATAGCATATTACGAAACGGCTTCGTCCCATATTTTGTCGCGAATTCGGGCACTTCGTGAGCGGAAAAGAGGCCCAAAGATTTGTGCGGGACAGTCATTGCTACATTATGTCATTATGCATCTATTTATTTAGTGACATAGTCTTGTCAATATGATCCACAACTTACACTTACTGGTAGGTGGCATCCACAATAATTGACTTAGGTGATTTTTGTTTCCTGTTTGCTGTCCAATATGATGAGAGCCAATTTCAGTTACCTACTTTTTCATCAACTTTAATCAAGAAACATCCAAGTAACTACTAACTCATTACTTTTTTTCATTAGATGTATGATGTATGAAGATTATTCTCATACTTATCCTATGTAACAAAAAATGAATTGATAGTATCGTTAATTTTATGATTGTAGTGCCAGCAAGAATCGCCAAATTTGAAATGATGAAACAATAATGGATAAATGAAAGCACTAATATTCAATTTAGTATTTCTTCCAATACTTGCTTTACTTTCGCTTCTCGATTATCTTTTCTTATTGTTTGTACCCTACCTAACCACAGATTTGTTTGTAACTTTATATGAAGAGTGATTTATTTTCTTGTACCATTATTCAATCTCTAGGTGAACTAAATTAGTTTAAATGTCTACATTATGTTTCAGTCATATTGTAATGATATTTATTGCTTTTGAATTTTGAATTTGCTAAGTAAATGATTTTCATGTTTTTAAAATTTTTCAGCAATCCGTTGTGTTGTCTAAATTGTGTTGCATTGGACTTAAACCATGACAAATGGAGAAAGTGTAACATCCTTGGCCATTTGAATGCTCAGATATACATTGAGTTGCAGTCTGCTGGGGCAATCCCAGTGCATGAGGAAGGTATGTCACCTACTAATTCGCTAAGAATGAATGGTACCTATTACATTTATCTGTGTAATAGTTGTTAGCTCGGAGTTAATAGCAGGCATCATATGCAATCGAATATATTTGCATTGTTGGCTAACTACAACTGGATAAAGTGTTTTTGTTTTTGTTGTGTGTTTAAAGTTATTTCTCTTCACTCTCATGATACCTTTTATTAAAAATATTATGCTGATCTCCAATAAGAATCTGAGTTTCAATTCTGATTGTTAGAATGTCATTTCTCCAAAGTGTAACAGCATTATCAAGTATCTTTCCATTGTATGAAATAGTAAAATAAATATTAAGTTGGTGTCAGGTTAGTTTATATTTAACCAGTGCATTGGCAGAATATCAGCAAATAACAATGCAAGATAAACGTGAGCTGTTGCAACTCGAGTTCCAGGTAATGGATGATTTTCCCCCATGATGATAATGATGAAGGTATACATTAATAATATTAACAACCATCAATTTTTGGATTTATTGGCTGCAAAGACTTCAGAGTAAAAGTCGTTTTTTTATTTTTTTAAGATGAAAAATCGAACAGTTATACCTCTTTTATCTGACTCATTGGGTGTGACTTTCAGCATATCACAGCAAATCCAATCCATGAATACAATGACAAGAAGTCATTCCTTGAAACATTTGGGGAAATTTCATTGTTTTGTAATCACATTACTCTCGGATACTTTCATATTTGAGGTTTTCTTCTTAATTCTATATGACAATAATTGTCAATTGGGGATTACAGTAAAATAAAGTTTTCAAAATAATAATAATATACTTACATCCCCAAAATACGCTCTCTCTCTCTCTCCCCCCCCCTCTCTCTCTCTCTCTCTCTCTCTGTCTCTCTCTCTCTCTCTGTGTCTCTCTTTCATCGCCCTTTCTAGTTATGTGTTCTTTCCCAATATAATTTTTTTCTTCTAATCCTTCAGACACTGGCGGTATTTCACCATTTCATTGGAATGGGAATGATACAAGCTCTTCAAATGAAAGTATCAGTGATGAAGAAATGCCACTGATTCTGCTGCAGCCAGATCCAGAAATGGATTCGACCGATTCTGAATCTGAGGTAGATGAAGCTGAAGAAACAATAGAACTCGGCAACTTCCAAAATAATTGTTTGTGGTGGAATGCACTGCTTGGAATAAGAATAAAATTCCACATATAGGAAGAATTCTATCAAAGTTCATAA
>NC_088364.1:63013680-63016180 GCF_034508935.2 Berghia stephanieae
TTCAATTTCATCTTACCCAACCCATCATATCTCATCATATCTATATCATTATCATCATCAACACTTATCATCCTCATCATCCTCATCCTTCATCATCATCGTCCATCATCATTCTCACACCAAATAATCATTTATATCACGAAAATGATTGATCATACATACAATACGTCATCCATCCTTTCGCACACAGAATCAATGCTGCATTTCATGTTCATTGAATTATAACTGTTAAATTTAATTCTTGTTACGGTTCGATGTTATTCACCCTCTCCATTTATTCAACTGTACTCACTACCATCTTACGAATCGCAATGTTTAATCTGAAATCTAATCGATTGTTATCATTATGTATCGTATGTTAAATACTAAACAATTATATGTCTCTCTATGTACCTAAAATTGATTGGGATAATTACAATCGTACACTTTCTTCAAGCTAAATTCTATACTCAAGAAATCAATACACGTTATTATGTTTTATTTATTTATGTAATGTTTCCTTGGATGTTAACCACTTGTGAACGGTGGTCGATCGTACTCTATGCAAACTCGTTAGATTTAGACATTCTCATACACAGAGCAGTCATAGCTATTCGACTCTGGCTATTATGAGGGCCACATCGTATCACTCTTACAGATTTGTTGGGTAAAAATGGTTGGATCTGAAGCAAACATCATAGCTAGAGGCAGAAGTTTATGTCTATTATTGGATAACCCTCAACATTTAGGGGAAAACGAAGACTATGGGAGCGTTCACATATTACGTCATCAGCTAGGGGGGGGGGGGTCTACCAAATTTTGACATGTGTTGACATGGGGGAGGGGGGGGGGGGTCAGACCCAAGATGATGTCATCAAAACATAGGCAAATTAAGCCTATTTCAAAGTTTGTTCCTTTCAAAACAGCTAAAGATAAATTGCTATGATGAGTATTGCCCATCTCTCAAGAAACAAGATGGGAAAGGGGTATCACTTCTCAAAAGGCGAACTTGCCCTAAATGTTCATTGTATCACTCCTCGATCACAGCAATGAAAGACCATTCACGAAAATGCGGCATACAAGAAGAACAGCAAATGGGAGAAAATGATGACGATGAAGATGAAATTGATGATACTATTTATAGTACATTGCCAGAGGTCCAAGGCAGAAACATTTTTGAATCAATTAATTTTATGTTTGGAAATTGAAACAGAAACTCATTCCACTAAAAGACTAATATACTATAAAATAATTTGCCTCCTATACTATTTTAAATTACACTTTCTGAATTTTTTTAAATAGCACCTGCACCAAGTAGCCTAATTTAAATAATGTTTGTTAGATTTTATCTTTGCAAATTTAAATTTTATGTCCCCATTGTATCGTAAAACATAAATTATCAACAGTTTCTGAAATTAATAAAATGTCTGAATGTGTTTTATCAAACGTTGATAATCAATGTTTATGGTTTGAAAAATGAATAATAAATATTGTGAAATTAAAGTTATCTTTTAGTTTTTATTAAATTAGATGACGTCATCATCTGTTGGGGGAGGGGGGGGGTCAGGTCAATGATGACAAGTGATGACTTGAGGGAGGGGGGGGGGGGTCTAAAAAGGGCAAATTTTTGATGACGTAATATGTGAAGGCTCCCTATATATCGAATAGGCGCTCGCCGATTTTAATTTTTATAAAATTGTCTCGTATCTGCTACTACTACTACTGCTACTACTACTACTACTACTACTACTACTACTACTACTACTACTACTACTACTACTACTACTACTACTACTACTACTACTACTACTACTACTACTACTACTACTACTACTACTACTTACTACTACTACTACTACTATACTACTACTACTATACTACTAACTACTACTACTACTACTAACTACTACTACTACTACTACTACTACTAACTACTACTACTACTACTACTACTACTACTACTACTATACTCACTACTACTACTACTACTATACTACTACTAACTACTACTACACTACTACTTACTACTACTACATACTACTACTACTACTACTACTATAACTACTACTACAATACTACTACTAATACTACTACTAATACTACTACTACTACTATTAACTACTACTACTACTACATATACTTACTACTACATACTACTACTACTAACAACAACCTACACTACTACTACTACTACTACTACTACTACTACTACACTACAAAACTACTACTACTACTACTACTACTACTACTACTAATACTACTACTACTACTACTACTACTACTACTACTACTACTACTACTACTACTACTAGTATCGGTGAGATACAAGCGGATACGGGGGGAGATGCAAATTGCTGGGGTGGATCCCTTGTAAGTTGAACATAGCAGATTGGGTGACCCGAGAACATTCCGCTAAATACTTGGGACCTGATTCAGTGTGGTATCGTGGCCCTGATTTTCTACGAAAACCTATAAATGTATTGGGTGTCTAATTTGGAACATTACAAGAACAAATATATCA